>NW_005054385.1:3005051-3085470 GCF_000277835.1 Geospiza fortis
GCTGAAGACAGAAGAAGCATTTGCAGGATTGGAACAAGGGCCCTGAAAGGCACATGGCCACAGACACTGCACAGAGGAGCCAGGCAACTTGATGTCATGGCTCTCCTGTTGAAAATAAACTTGCCATGGAGCAGCAGAGGAAGCACTAGAGGGAAACCTTTCACACCCATAACACCTCCACCTTTTAGAGAATGCCATGCTCAGCTTTTAATGTTGATACACAGAGCAGCCCCAAGGAAAGCATCACTGAGGGTAGATAGTACCTATGTTGAAAATCCACATGCCTTGAAACATGAAAGGAAAACAATAATAAAGGAAAATAATAATACTTACAAGGAAAATAATAATAAAGAGGCTATAGTTTGCGTGCAAGAAAAATACAAAGCTTTAAAAAGCTATGGTGATAAGCATCCAGGGCACTTGCCTACTAGTATCAGGTTTGCTGACATAGTTTATGCGAAAATTACATCATAATTACTTAGCACTTCCTTTAGTCTTTCTACTTGCTTGATCCATGGAGCAAAAAGCAAGAAATACAAACTGACCAATTCGATCCATTAAAATGATAAGGGGAAATATTCAAAATTAGGTTTCTGCACCAGTCACTTCTATCTGTAAGGAAAACAGGTGCATTGTTTTCTATGGTGAACCCATGCCTGAACCCCTGAATTGCCAGAGAGAATGATATTGCAATTCTGACTTGATTTATATTGTGAATTCCTGCTTTTCAGTTTCAGCCTGGACCACTGTAAAAAGTTCATCTGTGCTTTCAGTACTTAAAATGAGAGCTTCATCAAAACCCAATACAATTTTTTAAATGAGAGGTTTGTTCTAATTGAGTTGAAAGAAAAAGGCAACTTTTTTTAACTAGCTTTTTTAAACTGGGTTTTAACTAGAAGATCAAGCAGTAAAAAGTATATGTCTACATGTTCACCAGCTTTCTCCTTGTTACTCCATAAAGAAGATTGCATTTTATTTTGGCAAAAAGTCATATCATACTGGAGAATTAAAGAAAGCACAATACAATGATTAGAGTGATAACAAAAATTTGGGAGATCATGTCTTGTCCCTGTTGCAGGTAAGTCCTTGGGCTTCTAGCTCCTTTAACAATACTGTCCTCTTACCACAGCTTTGAAAACAAACTCCCCTCTCATTTACTGCACAGGTTTCCCTCTGCCTGCAGTGTAGATCATTCTGCTGTAGCCAGGCAATCTGGTGTCGTACTCAGATGATGCCTGCAGAAGAAAACCCGGAGCCCACTGACAATGCTGTGAGTTTGTATCTCTGTTCAAAGGGTCAGCCTTAGCCCCATGTGAGCAGCGCTGAATCTACAGCTGCTGTGGGTGTTCATTCCTGACAAAGATGGTTACTTTGTCAGGCCCTGCTGAAACACATCGGCAAATGAATGGGAAAGTGAAAGCCTGAGCCCAAAAAGCTCAGGGTGGTTTCTCTATTTCTGAGCAAATACCACTGGCATGGGGTGTCAAAGATTGAAAGTGCTCCACCTTGCCAGAGGGAGAAGGAGTGCAAGAAGGAGCACAAGCAGACAAAATTGAAAACAAAATGAAACATTATGTTCCTTTCCTGAAAGGAGTGAGTAGTGCTAAAAAAATGGACAAAGAGTAAAAGTTCAAAGAAAATATCCTGTCTTCTCCCCCAGCAATTTCCACACTTAAGTAACTGTAATATATGGTTAATGACAGAATTCTGGCTAGCGCTGACTCGAGTAAAGACTATTTACAGCTCCACAGTGCTCCATATAGTACTGTGAAAAAATGGGCAGAGGTCTTCAGAGGACAATGGTTCTGAATTTCCTACTCTCTTAATTTCACCATTTCAAATATTCTGGTTCCTAGGTCCATTTTAAAAAGTGATATGGTACATTTTCTCACTACAGTTATATGATTTAAATGCTTTCTTCTTTGTACACCCACACAAAAGTACTAAAAGACGAGGCAGTGGTGTTCTGACCACACAGTATTAGAGAAGAAATTGAATAGCTCTTCTGGAAGCTTAGGACATAAAATCTGCTCTGATTCAAGGAATTCCATGTCACTAATAGCAGCTAGGAAGGGAAGCACCCCATTTAGTTTGCATCAATAACTGATTAACACCCTTGAGACAATAAATACCAAACTGATATACTGTCTCCAGTATACTGTCTCATGGGTAAGCACTGAAGAAGTTTGCCTCTGCCCTGGTATGGCCACTCTGAGATTTTCAAAACTTATTTGGGCCAGGCCTTGCACAAACTCAGGTTATGTTAAAGTTTGTTCTCTGAAAAGAGGGTTAAACTACTCAAAAAACAACTAACCTCTTTTTTTTTTTTCTATTATTGCACTTTAAATTTAATGCAAATTAAATTTATTAATGGAACCAATACAGAAGACCAAAACAGCAGACTATTTTTTTTCTTATTGTAAGTATCCTTTCCACTGTGAAAGTAGAAATAAAACATTAGCTCAAGTGAGGTATACAGAGTTCTCAGCCATGTATGCTAGAAAATTAAGGGTGATTGATATGCACTGCAAAACACATTAATAATCTTGCACTAATTAATACAGAGTGGTACAAACACTGGCATGCAAATTATGTGCTATTATTAGCACATTGAATTTATTAATGAAAGAGGAAAATGCACTAACAGCATTTCTTTTGCACTACTTCACATTATCTTATCGTGAAAATTTTAGCAAAACAGAATATCGCAAGTCAATCCACCCCTCCTCTCATTCACCCTTTCCACCTTTACACAGCAGTGCAGTTCCACTGACACTCAAAAAACCTGATTTCTGGTTTACACTTGAGGAAAAATCAAAACTATATTAATCAATAATGAAACAGTGAATCATCATCAGTGAATTTCTTCACTGGAAGAAATAAATTTCAAGAACATGACATAACACAAAAGGATGAATTTAAAAATTATGAACACAGATGTAAGAAAAAGGCTATATAATTACATGAAACAAATGTTCAACACAGTAGAAGAAGAAACCCCAGAGTTGAGTGTTGTTGCGGTGCGTGCACGGGTTTTGTTTGTCTGAATTTTACTCAGTTTTGTGTAAAGTTGGTTGTTTTATTAAGGTTTAAAATGGCGTTTTCAGGCTCAGTTTTCAGGGCTCCCTCCCCCTTCTACCCTTGACAGATAACTGTCAGTCATATATCGCCATGGCAATTCCCGCCTTTTTGTTTCAATTTTTATGTCTATCTAAGTGCCCCCTCCCTAATTATATCATAATGAAGTCTTCTCCTCCCCCGTTCCCCTGGCAACCCCCCTGCCCATCACTCTCTGCCCCTTCCCCATCCCTAGAAAGTTCTCCCAGGGACAGAGGGTGATTGGGTCAGGGTGGGGAGCTGCTCCCATGTTGTATTATGATTTGTCAGCCGGGTTTGTCTTTCAGTGTAATGTTCCTTGTCATTGGTTGTGTGTGATTTTTCCCCCCCCGCCTCGGGGTTCCTATAACTGCCCCAACCGAGGGGCGGGGAATTGGGCAGTTTGCTGCACACCCTCTCCCGCTCGCACCTGTCCTCCCTCCCAGTAAACCCTCCCCGGCTGCACAAGACTGCCTGCCTTTTTCTCTCCCGCTCTGCTGTGGGAGCTGCCGGGCTGTCCTTTTACGAGCAACCGCAGAGTGTATGTCAGAAACATCCCAGGAGGTGTAAACACAGTCAAACCTGAACAGCATCTGGAGCAGTGTTTTTGTTCCACTTGCTGTTGGTACAAGCCCATTTGGTAGGATTTGCATTAATAAAAAAGCCCCAGGAAACAATTTGTGTAAAAATGTAGAAACTATGACCCCTGAGAAGGATGCAGTGAGTTGGGGTTGCTCAGATGGACAGAAATAGGTTGAGAACATGTTAATAATTGACAATTAATTGTCCTTTTATCAGCATAATTGTGATCATTAGTTCCCAATAGCTAAGGAAATTGATGAATGTTTCCGTAAGTATGGAATGTTCTCAAGCACAAAGAAGCCCACAGGGCACATCCGGTGAGGTTTTGTGGAGACACATGATAAAAAAATAATATGAGACACACTGTCTCAAATGTTACACAAGTGTAAATTACTGTTTGAGCTGCTTATTTTCAGCTGTCCAAAACTGCAAAAATTGGAATGCTAGCAGTAAAAATATGCAGAAGTGGGCTTATTTATACACCTTACTCTGAAAACTTATTTCAGCATTAGAGCAAAAACAAGTGGATGACAAGAAGAAAAGGCAGAGATCTTCGGTAAGTTCATTCTTCATCTTAAGGGCTGTACTGTTAACTTTGCATAGAAAAAGGTAATATTAAAATTAAACTGAAGGCATTTTTTTGTAGCAGTTTAAAGCAGATACATTTTTAAAAAAAAATCTCAAAAATAAAACTTCTATAAATATCACTTTTCCTACTGAAGTTTTATTTTAAAGAGTATAAAGAGCCAAAGTGGAGCAAATGAGTGTCTTCAGATATGATTTACTAAGTGGTTGCTTAAGAGCAGAAAGAAAATTAAGTTTTTTTTACAGAAAACACATGTATCCTGATTTATACATAGTAGAGTAGAGCTAGCAGTCTTATAAAGTCAGGCTTTATGGCTTATGAATTCATTAATTTAATTTGTTCTTTTAATCTGCATTTTGTAGATAAAATTAAAAAAAAACTCCAAACCTAAATAATTTTCTCTGCAGAGGACAAATAATTTAGAAACAGGTGTATTAACCTGGTAACTTGACTGCTGAATATAAACATGTCTGGAGAAGATATAAATAAAGTGTAATTCTCTTGAGGGAGTATTTTCCGCAAATATTCTTTGTCACTAAGTTGAGTATCTACCAAAACAATTGAAATCAAAAGACTTAAGGGAATCTGTCAACTTCCGAGTACATTTTCCTTTAAGCTTATCTCATCTCTATTTATTCTTAAATTTCACTTTCACTTACCTTTCGGTGCTACTCAGAAAAAAATATGTGCCAGGTTTTAATTATAAAGACTATAACTAGAATTCCACTCTGAACTTTTGCATATTGAGAGGATTGTCTGGATTAAATTCCTGTTCCTTGCCAACCCATTCAGTACAAGCACAAATGTTGGTTATTTTAAATGACAGACTGAACTTATAGTTCCTGTAATTAGGGCCTTTGCACAGGGATCTCTAATGACATTAAAGTTTTTAATTTAAAAAGTATACAATTTACCTTATGTTGGTATATATAGAAAGTACTTCATGCAGGCTATAGAAAAAGGGTTTTTTTATTTGATATATAACTTCAATTAAATATGATGCATCCACTAAAAACAAAATTAAAATCAAGAATTTAATGCTTTTGAAACTGAATGAGTAACACAAAAATCACCAAATGTCTTCACCAAGGCACTGTTGTTAACCTCCATATTTTGTGCTATATACTGCATGAACTTTGTCAGTAATTCAGTGTTAGGTCAACAATAAAGTTCCCCTGATTTACAAGGAGTCAGGATTTAATCCAGACTCCACAAAGAAGCCAAAGAACTATTTTATTCCCAAACATCCATCTTGTGTTTGACTTTCAAGTCTTATTTGATTTTCTTCATGAGACAAAGGAAGGAGAACAAACAAATCATTGAGAAAAGCTGTTTCTTAGGCAGTTCTTTGTTAAAGGTTTTCAGGGAATTAACTGTAGCAAAAGATCATCCACAGTAAAGGAAAAGATAGAAGGAATAAAAGTGACTCAAAGCTCCTAAAAGTAGTGACCTACCTTTAGAGAGGATTAAGTGTGAGAAGTTTTTCAGACATTAAACATGTCACAAACATTCAAATTGTTCTCATTTGTCCTGTGTAGTTTCATTCTATTCTCACCCTCTAATGCAAAGAGATAAAAAGGTTGATACTGGGAACTGTACAAATCTGCTGAATATCTATGGAGGACTGCTTTATACAAAAGCTTTGAACAAATACTGCATTAAAAGAATTTTTATATTTTACATCAACCTGAACTCTACAAGTACAGGGGGAAAAGAGAAAGGTCAATTTGATTGACACTCATGCTTCCAATTAATTTCTACCTAGCTATGAAAGCCAGAGCAGATTCAGTCACAGCACTGTATTAGTAACCAAGACATGCTTGGTTCTGCATTTGCAGCAGCAAACAAAATGTCAGTCTGCACACCTAACTGCTTCCTCTGATGTGCATAAAGGTACTTTTACAGATACAGTAAATATAGGCTTATTTTTTCCCAGAATGTCTTTACAGCAGTAGTATAGACATTTATGTTAAAGATTACCATAAAGGTTTTGAGAGCAATAGTAAGTGTTAAAAAAACTCCATCATGGACTGACTACATGAAAACATCAAAATTCTGCCAGAAGCTCAGCATATACGATGTAAAGTAGAACACAGACAGGTATTACCATTGCTAAACAGCAAAAAAAAAATCCTAGTTTTCTGAGACAAATAGAAGATATTGTTAAACAAAATGGCATCTGTTGCAAATATCCTGTTGATGAAAAATTTGAAAAATTTATATGGTTTTTGTTCAAAGACTCATTCAGCAATGGCAGACATTGTTAGAGTTTGGTTTTCTGCACATTTCAAAAATCACAATGCAGTTTTGGTTCCAACTGAAGAAACTATGAACAAAATTAATACATAAGTTTCAGACCCACATTTTATTTCATTTTGCCCATGACCTAATGAATGTCAGACAGGACAGATTTGAAATAACATTTGTTGCTCCAAGCACATGAATGACACCAATGCCACAAACCATGGACGCTGAAGATATGCAGGACCAGACATAGATTGTCTTGCTCTATCCTTCCTCAGTCTGGTTTTTGAAAAAAGCCAGCAGAATACCTCCTTAGAGATCACCACCATTTGTCTTGAACCGTATCTTGAGAAGACTCATTTTTCACACAGCAAAGCCGCTGTGCTTCACAAAGCTGCATTACAGAGAGAGGTGTTTGGAAAATTATATGCAGAGGAAATCGCAAGGTGTGAAACCTTAAACTTGGAGGAAATGTAGTCATGGGAATCAGTGCTAAACTGCACAAATGATACACTAGTTTCTAGCCCACATGACTATCAGACAATCCCATGTACATATTAGGTATTTATGTACACTGGAGTGTCTTAGGCCTAATCCTTTTCTTCCAGGAACTCCATTTTGCCTAGAGATCACAGTCTGGCAGCCATCTGTCACCACCTTAGCAAATCCCAGCCACTTAAACGTATTTGCCATTCCCATGTTTTCTGAACAACTCCAGTTTAAATAGATCTTTTCCAGGAAAGATTTCAAATTCTTTATAGCTATCTGTACAGTCAATTGTACCCTTAAAGCCTAGCAGGTCTTCATGAGGGCGAACTGCAGGCAGAGGAACACAACAGCACAGAAACCCTTATCTACCTGAAGCAGCAGAGCTGTGCATGCTGTCCCTCTGTGACTGTGGCATGGAAAGAGAGATATTAGGAACTGGGACAGGCTACCCTTGATGCTGCTTTAAAAAAATGAAGAGTATTTAACTTTTCCTAGGACTGCTCTGAGAGGAGAAAAACAAGAGCACAAGGGCATTGCTCTCCTCTCTGCTAGATGCTATGCTTTCTCATCTGAGCAGAGGAGCTCAGTGCATGTAGTTTTTAGCAAATAACCTTCTGTTGTCCTTTGTTACTATCAACCATGGCTGCTTCTGTCAAGTGGTTTACTTTCTGTAATTTCAGTCCCAAATTTTTCAATTGAAAGCATCCATACTAACATATTGATAGAAACAATTTTTTTTGGCCCGAAGGGAACAGAAAATACACATCCTGTCACTGGTGGCTTTTGTCTCCAGCAGCATGGGGAACTGTGATTATCTTGTTGGTACTGCAACTCAGTACTTTTCTTATTTGCTCTGCAAGATTATGAACAAAATAAAACTTTCAAAGGAAATATGTTCTCTAATCATTTACAAAGACAAGTTGTGCAATCAGATGTTTTGCACTTTATACAGTGCTCTAGTTGCTGACACTTTCTTTGTTGCCACTACTCTCTTTTAATGCAGTCTTGACATTGTGGTTTCTAAGTCAGAAAAAAATGCAGTCCTGGCAGCAGTTTCAGTTTTCCTCTCACAGAGATCTTTTGATAACTAAAACTCTTTTGATGGGGCTGCAATCAATTAGCAGAAGACTATGCTGGAAAGTTTTCCACTTCAAAAAAAAAAAAAGGTGAGTTCTTATATCCAGAGAGTGAAAGACTTGGACTTGCTTGCTGTGCATACCGTTCAAAATCATTTTAGCCCATATTACTGTTATTACTTTCTGACAACACTGGATGTATAACAGCAAACACGAAGTAATGCTGATATTTCTACCATCCCCAAGAGGAAGGTCATGAAGAAACTCTGATGCTTGCCAACTACTTTTTCTTTCCTTCCCACAAAACAAGGTGAAAGGGTTTTTGTTTGAAGTACTCCCTGATGACCTTTCTGGACCCATGTAAAATCATAGTCTTGGGTACTGGTTGTGTTATAGGATACTTTCTATATTCACATTCACATACATATAGACACTATCAGTGGATCTATACCCAAATCTAGATATGGTGGCATCTTTAAATACTGGCAGTTACAAGGCCAACAGAGGAAATTAATATTGTTTCCTAAACTCCCATACTTGTCTATTGGTGTCATAATTAATATTCAATTACATCAGCACATATTTCAGTTAAGAATCAGATTGTGTTATTTCAGGTACATCTCAAACAAGTAAGAGCAGGAACTTAAGACATATTTCAGAGCTACTGAGTAACAAATGATTTTAAAAAGACAGCTAACTAGATAACTGCTAATCCTTCAACAAAGGTGGTAAGCAAAGAAGTGATGAAAAGGTTTTAAAAACCCCAAGAAGTCTTAGCCTACTTTAAGCCTGGCCAATATTACATGGAAAAACAACCTAACATAATAGAAAAGTAGCATGTAAGGAGAGATTTTACAGATTATTTTCACAACAGATTATTTTTAGAGTTTTGGTAAGCATTCCAACATTTCCAGTGAAAGGAAGACAAACAAAAATGCAACACAATGATTTCTAATGATATAAAAAGGTGTTCTGGTTTTGGCAGGGATGTAGAATTAATTTTATTCACAGTACCTAGTATGAGGCTATGGTTAGTATTTATCCCAAAATGTTGATAACATTGAGATATTTTTGCTACTGCTGAGCAGTGCTGACACAGAGACAAGGCCTTCTCTGCTTGCAGAATTGCCCAGCCTGTGAGGAAGTTGGGGGTACCTAAAAAGCTGAGAGGAGACTCAGCTGGGACTGGTGACTGCAACTGACCAAAGGGCTATTCCAAACTGTATCATACCATTCTCATAACATAAAGATGGGGGGAAACAAGGCACGGGGTGATATTCAGAATGATAGTATTTGTCTTCCCCAGTCACTATTACACATGATGGAGCCCTGCTCTCCCAGAGATGGCTGAACACCTGCCTCCCTATGGGAAACAGTGAAATAATTCCTTGTTTTTCTTTGCTTTTGTGCATGGCTTTTGCTTTCCCTATTAAATTGTCTTTATTGCAACCCAAAAGTTGTTTTCTTTCCTTACTTGTAGTCTTCCAATTCTCTCCCTGATCCCAAAGGTGAGAAAGTGATCAAGCAGCTCTGTGGTATTGTGTTGCGAGCTGGGCTTAAATTGTGACAGAGAGGAATAAGAAATGGATGGTAACTGCTACTATGGGAAAATATTGTATTTAGTGTGATATGAATGAGAAAACACTCATTGCCTTAGAAGTACTTGGAGAAAATTTAGAAAGATCTATAAATACTACTCACCTGTCTGACTGGCAGATTCTACAGCCTTTGCAGAACAGTTCAGAAGGGCTTAAGCTTGTGAAAGAAGGAATGGTCTCTACTTCGTTTCAGTTTACAGCAGTGAAAAAAAGGGTGCCCTTGCCCTATAATCCATTTGGACAGCCACTAGTGTGCACTGCTGGCACATGCAGCACTTTGGAAGCAGTCATTAAAGAACTGCCTTTACAAGGTGATTAGGAGTGCACAGCACAAACAGAAAGTGACCTGAGAAACTGACTTCCCTTCCCACCCCAAAATGGTAGTACATATTGGCTCTCATAATTAGTATTGCATTGATTGAGGCATTTATTCCCCAATGCCAAGGGAACAGCATGCTGGTTAACATCAGAGCAGTTTGTTCTCCTCCAAAATGCATGTTTCAAATGTCCGTGCTCATTAGGCATGAGAAGATCAAGATGCATGTACAAAAGCCCAGGAGTACATAGCAGGCTTTCTTTCAACTTGCATGTGGTACTGTGAGTGTAGTCAAATTTAAGGGTTTGTAAACTTAACAACCATCTATTATGATAGTGGAGCAAAAGGGGAAATAGTAAGAGTCCAAGATGCTCTATAAATATTAGTTTCCTATTAAAAATGGAAAACTGACAGGTTTCTCAGTGAAATTCATTTTGTCAATTGCCAAAAAAAAAAAAAAAACCCAAAGCAAAAAAACAAACAAAACCCTAAAAAACAAACAGACAAAAAAATACTAGATTTATTATCACATATTTAATAATGACAAAGAAATCAGCTGGGAAAAATATTTCTCCCCCCAAGAGAGCATTTTGAGAACCTCAGTCTCACAGGGTTTTTAGTGCACAATATATTTTAGGAATCTAGGTTTGAGCAAGTAAACTTTCTGTAACTCTCCATAAAACAAAACACTAAATAAATGTTTAATTGGAAAGCATTTTTGAACTGTCTTGGGTTTTTGCATATCTGTATACTCATGCTCAAGAATATTTCTAGCTGTTAAGATCACTTCCTTACAACTGCAACTTCAAATTAGAAAGTGACTGGCATTAAAATCTTTATAATAGCTTAATTAAGCAAACTTCACAATTTGCAAGTAACTGACTGTGGTAGCACACCTGAGTGCAATTGACTATTCTTATGAGAGATTACAATAGATATATTTTCATACAGTATAAAAAAAGAGAGAGACCAGCAGAAAAAAACCAGTAGAATTAGGTAAGTCACCACCTTTTGTAGAGCTGTGAAGAACAGCTCCTTCCAAACCCAAAACACTAGTCTATTAATGTGTTCCACAGTGATGTTTGCTCCAGCTAATAAAACCTTAGTTGCAGGAGAAAGAACCTTTTTCAGAGGTACAAGAACTATGAGACTTGTGTTGGGCTTACTATGTCATGTCCTTTATCACCCATCACAATGTGCACAAGGTATTAGCATGTGTTCTCTCAACAAGCCCTATCTTTTCAGATCCAAAACCTTTATCTCAAATCCTTAACTCAAGTCTACAGGGTTTAACTGAATATGCCCAAACAGCATTTGTAAATATAACCCCCTAAAATATCAGCTCAGCAGGTTTAAGTGCAGTAAAAGAAACACATTTTCCAGGAAGAAACTTCATTCTCAGTAAGATAGCTTTGCTTATATATGCTGCTAAACAAAAACTTAGGAGGAAAAAACAATCAAGAAAATGAAAGAAACCCTTTAACTTTTGTTCTTTCCAACTGTATGTCAAATCAATAGTTCTTCTGTGGAATTAATTTACTTTGTGCCCAGGTAGACAAAACTGAAAATTTAATCAATACAAAAGAAAACGTGTTTGACACATCCTGAGTGATAATGACCAATGAGTTTGCTCTGCTGCCTCTTTCCCCCCCCCGCACAGAATCATTATTTTCTGCCCAAGAGCTATAACAATAATACTACTAATAAATAGAAAGCTGTCCTACCCATACCAAAGCCACACCTGCCAGAGAGAGTTCAATTGCATGGCAACATTCTAAAAAAGAAAAAAGAAAAATAGAAAATAAATTATGGAAAGGCCCCAGAATACATCTTTGCCATGAGCACTCCTCTGATAAAATGTTATTTAATTACATTCCAGTAAAAAATGAGGCATATTTAGGAGCTAATGGCCCCCTATTATTTACTGAAAGGAACACATAATTTTCCTGCAAGCACTAAAAGAAAAAAAAGAAAGCAACTGTTCAGAAAAATACAATCCAAATTTTCCACCCTCGCTCAGCCATTCAACTACTGATCTACTTTATATGAATTTCCCTTCAAACTTAAGTTACTTTTCATTGCAGGAATCTATATTCAACTCTACCATAATAGCTCTACAAATGAAAAGACTTCTATAACATGGGCAATCCTAACATTTGGGCTACTGTAAACCAAGAAAGATATCCAAAGTCCCCCGGTACTCACAGAGAAATCCATCATATTAGTATCGTCTTCTCCACAAAAAGGTGAGGATTCAAATACAAAATAGCAGCACAATTGCTGTCAACTGTCACAAGCAAAAATGCATTCTCACAGGGAAATTTATGGTTCACTGTGAAGACAGGATGAGAGGCTCCATATCCATAAGATGACTCCGTAAAGGTCTTCATCACTGAAAGGGGGAAGGGTATAATAGAAAATAAATATTTAAATTTTATTTATAGATGATACATAACAGCTGTGGTCATAAATGACAACACATTTTAATCATACTTCTTTAATAGCATAGGAAATACTCAGCATATAAATCTACATGTATACAACATGTATAATTAATAATTACTCTAATCACATTCAATCTATATAATACATACAGGGTACATGAAGATACAAAATCATAAGTATTATATGTATATATGTACCGTGTACCTATATGATATATGTGTGCCATGCAAATGAGCGTAGCACTCTCAAATTTTAGGATGGGATGGATCTAAACTCACCTAACAACAGGTATCTATGAACTAGTCATCCACAACTCAGCCATTTACTGTTGGTCTCCTGTATAGTCAACAGAGGGAAAGAATAACTGCAGCAGCTGAGTCCTCTGTATTTAAGTCCACTTCACACAGACTAATAGTGAGGTAACAGTACTTCCAGAGTTAGACTGGGGGAACACTAATTCACACCTCTAGCCCCCAAACTCTTCTATGATTTCTCATCTAGACTTTGGTTTCCAAGTTAAGTTGTTAACTTCACAGGGCAATTAATTCAAAATCAAATGCTGATCTACAGTAAGTTCATGAGTATGACATTAGCTGTATTGTGTCTCCTGTGGATCTAGCAAATACACAGGTATTTCTCCTACATGGAAAGTTTAAGGAACAGTTAAACACAAAAACACTGACCAGATTCAGTACCCTGACTGATAAATAACACCACTGGAAATTAATTACTTTTTTGTGTTTATATGCTGCACCATATTTTTTGTTGACCTGAGTGAAATTAACATGATTCTTGACCTTAATTTTAAAAAGTGTTTCGTCATTCCAGCACTATTGTTATTTGAATAAAATTTTCCAGTTACTGCAGCCATGAAGTCTCAAAGATACTTCCCATTTTTCTTCACAACCTTTTACAAGTCATTAAATGTTTCTTAAAGTAATTTTTTGAAATATGGCAAGGCTCTGCAAAACTACTGTATTGAAGATCATGGCAAGCAGTGTATTATGAAGGATTTCATCTCCCAGAATGCTGATTCTATAAGACAATCAATAGCTGGTTTCTCCTGCACCTTCTTGTTATTTTGTTCAATAAACAAATCCCGCAATTTTTTAGCATTTTTTACTCCTTTTTTTTAGCTTGTTCACATTTTTAAAACTCTCTTAATAGTCTTCTCTCCAGACAAAATTATTTAAATTGTTAGACAAGACAGGCACTTGTCAGGACTCATCCCCATACAGGCCACCAATTACTAGCTTTGGTGCTTGGCACCAATCTGACTGTCACCATCAATTTATCACTACTGTAAAGCTTTCATACCTTCTCTCTGTGTGTTCCCACAGGCAGCTTCTTACAACACTGACTCCTTCCCGTCCCTTGCACAACCACCTTACCACTCCTCACAGCACAGCCAAGAAACTCCAGCTCTCCTCTCAGCTACCTAACCCACTCTTTTATAACACCCATCCTTACTGGACATAGCTGTGCCCTGTTAAGGACAGGACTGTTCCTACTCTTTGGTAATTAGTACAGCTGCAACTCCTCAGGTGCGAGATTGCCTTCCAGCACTATCTCTATTCTGCTACAATCCATCCTCCCACAGGTGCTTGCTCCAGAGACTTGAAATTTACTCTTAGAGCAGAAAGCCTTGAGCATTTAGACTCTACGTGGGTGTCCTGCTGAGGCACAGTCCCGCAGAGCAGATGCAAGGACTCATAGGGGCACTACCTCATGCTGACTGGGAATCCTCTGAGGTACTCAGAGCTATTCTTACCTACCCAGGATGGACCAGACGCTCCAAAAGACCTGGGAAGTACGTTCTGGGAAGTGGCAGTATCCTTGTGGCCTGTTGGCTGGACAAGGACTTAGCTCCTGTGGAGGACTGCAGTGCAATAGGAAGCCTCCTTCCCTGAGGGAGTTTTCTGTCCTCATAGCAAAAGACAAAGCTATAAGGCATCTTTATCTGAATAAACCACACAGATTCATGTAGCAGAACTACTTAGAGGAGCTCTGCTTACAGCAAAGAAACCTCCTAATGAAAACATAAGTAAAGATTATTTGTCACAATCCTATGCTCTTCACAGCCGAATGACCATGAAAGAAACTACTTAATGGGTACCACTTATGGGTATACACTTAACCCATACATAATAGCTGAATGTCCATCTGGAAGAACCACTGAGTGGTTGGTCTGGAATTACTATACAAAAAATTCAAGCAAAACCAAGCTGATGAAAAATGGGCTGCATTTCTTTGATTAACAGACACAGAAGGGGACAGAATAGAAAATTAGTGTTATTATTAAAAAAATGAAGAAACAGGCCGTACAAAGGAGCCTACTTAAGTCTACCATTAAAACGTTTTGTAGCAGTTTTGTAGTGCTTCCATTTGTATAGAAGAAAAGGATTCATCTTATTGAGGAGATTTGTTCAACAAGAGGTTTTTTTATTCAAGAAGAATTTAAAACAAACAAACAAAAAACAACAAAATGAGGGAAGAAACACTTCTCCTTGAGATCACTGCATCAGGGATTGAGCATCAGGAGAGATATCCTCAAACAGGCATACTGGCATAATCCTTCCAAGTTCTCCAGTCTGAAATTCTTCAAGAAAAGTAAAGTCAAGTAAAGTCAGTAGCTTTCTCTCACTACCTTACAGAAATTATCCAAAAGTAGGCTGTAAGGAAGTATTCACCCCATTTTGGTGATACCCAGGAACTGTCATCTCCTCCCTCGAATCACAGCATGAAAACCACTGCATGGTATTTACTCTGAAAAAGTCTGTTTTGTTTTAGTATTTCATTCTAGCTAGTATGGGAGTTGAAGAATGTGAATTTTGTCAAATACCCACTTAAAATTATTGAAAGTAACCAATTTTTACAATGAGTGAGCTCCTGTGGATAAGAACTTAGAAACTCAAGATCGTTAGAGAAGAACAGTCTTAAAATATTACTGCTCCAAAAGTATGTAAGAAAGCTTTCTAACTCTGCAGACTGGTTATGAAGCTCAAGGAGTCTGAGATAGTTCAGATAAGAAAATTAAAAGTACAGGAAAATTGATTCAGTCATTTATTTATGTAATCACAAGCAAATCTAGCTCACAGCAAATGGAAAATTGCAGACGGTTTCTAATGAGTGAAGCTTTACTCTATTTATGTAGAGGAACATATGGTTCCAGAAAAACTGGAACAGAAAAAAATCTGACTGCTCTAATGATGGGGTTGTTAACACAATTGTTATTTAAGCACTCTGGCATTTCCCTTTCTTCCATTTCCTAAAGCCTTGCCAAGTGTTAACCATTTTCACTGCAATGCAGAGATCCTCCGAGCCATCATGGAGTTGTCATAACTGCTAGGTCATCCTTTGTCTTCCTGCTATTCCCTGCTTTGTCAACTACACATCTTCCAGATTGTTCAATAAATGACACAGCAGTTTGACAGGCAGCAGCTTTGTTTGCAAAAGAATCCTAATTAAGCCTTGGAGAAGACTTTCTTCTGCAAAGGAAGAAACATTCTGTTGAAAACTTTGAACCATATAATCAAGTCTTTAACAACATCTCCTAACTTTTATAAAAGTAATACATTCTTTCCAACATCACTTTAAGGTGTCATTATTTATATCTTGCTGAGTATTATTTTGCAAACAAAATGGGCATCACTACCTTAAAAAATGAGTTGAAAAATATTTTTATTACACAGCTGCAGAAAACCAGTTTCAAAATTTATTTGGAGAACAAAATCTTCAATAATTCCTGTTTATCTTCTCACCCACTCATTACATCTCCAACAAACCACTAACATTCATTTGGTTGATAGACTTTGTGTATTCCCATTGGTACTTTGAAGATTTTCCACATTTTCCTACTTTTATTTTCTCAGGGTCTAAAGTCATATAAAAAAATTAGAGATTTTCAGCAGGTTGTTTCCTATATCTTAACTTTTTTCTTCATACTAACTATGTCCAAGAGAGAAAATGACCCAGTTGTTCAGTGATTTGACTTCCCAGCTTTTGGGAAAATCCAGTTTGCAGCAGCCATCTAAGCATTCCCAATTTAGTTGGTTGCAGCAACCAACTAAGAACAGTTGCGATACTGGTATGAGAGTGATGGGGCTGCTGTGGGGTCCCCACTTCAAGGTACAGCAAGAAGCAAGCCAGCCAAGGGTGCTGAGCTCAGCACCAGCAGACTTGGGTGAGATGAAGTGCATATCCCATCCTTAGAGATTCTGGCACACAGTTCAGAGTCAGGGAAGTTGGTTTCTTTCTTGTTAATCTATCATGAAATAATTCCTAAGCTGCACCTCTTGGCTGTTATGGAAATGTTCAACATCCATGTCCAAATCATAATCCCAGCTAGGAAGACACCTATATTTCCAATACCTGTGCTATGCATTTTTGTATCTCTAGGGCTCCTTTTAAGTATTAGAATGGTTAATCACTTTATTTTCCTTTATATGAACAGAAAGTTGACTCCATGAAGTTCACATTTGCTTCATATCTGTTCTCTTAATGCTGCCAAATTTTGCTATAGAGCGGAGTGATCAACAGACACCTAAAACCTTGCAAAAAACCCATACTATTGATAGGCAGCAAAGTTCTGATTAATTCCATAAATATCCCTCTGCAAAGAACAGAACACTTTCAAACTTTGTTTTGTTTAACAAAACAAGTTCATAGAAAATAGCATTACAGTCTTCCTGCTTGTCATGATAATGAATTTTTAGATCATACCATATTTTAATTATTACAGTAAAACCTGCAACATTGTACCTAACTCAGAAGATGGGTTTGTTTTAAAGTAAGCTGATCTGAAATATTTTCCAGGATGGGTGAGGGCAATAGATGCATTTTAAGAGAATACGAGGCATCAAGTTTAGGTCTCCTTTGGTCTCTGAGACCCAATAAAATTACCTTCTCATGTAATCAGCAAGCATTACCTTTCCAACCAGGCTGTGGGATTTCTTACCAAAGTCTGAACCCATCCATGTAAAGTTTTCTTGCATTACTGTTTAGAGATTTGTGCAGTCTCCTCTGTAGTATTTAGGAGATGCTGTCTTTGCTGCTGGATTAAGACAGTGGATTTTCCCCACCCTACATGGTGAGCACTAGTTCCTTGACATGATTCTCTCCTCCCTCCAAGTGCTAAAGCCCAGGACTAAGTTCTGCATCAGAGTCTACTTGGGGGATTCCTCCTGTCTAGTCCTACAGTTCATATAGCCAGAGAAGTTTTCATAAAATCCTACAGGTAAACAGAGATAGTTCATTCTATCTCATAATTCTTCTTGCTATATTAGAAGATATGTGGTTGTACATTGGCAAAGTATCAAAGAAGGAGTCACCAAGGCAAAAGTTTCAGCTTCATTTAGGGTGTCAGATGCCTTTAAGAGGAAACTAATCCTACCAAATGTACCTGCTTTGTTGGTCTGAGGCAAAAGACTGAAACTGGTGATCTTAACCATACTACTCCTCATCATGAGTTAAAAACGATTGTTCAGATTGTTCAGTACTACCAGAACAGCCCAATACCAATACCCAACAACAAACATGTTGTTCATTTAATCTCACAACCAGCAAACTGAAGAATTTAACTAATCATTCAGTTTCACCTCAGGACATCAGCTCCAGGTAAATATCCATCATGGCCAAAATGAAGTAAAATACATGTTTGCAATTGTATTAGAGTACTTGAATGTGGGCCATGTGTCATTAATGTTCTGCTACAGTGTCCGTTCCCATGGAAAGTGTTTACTGAAATAACAGTGATGACTGTAGCAAAAGTTCTTTAATATCATAACACAGAATACATTTAAAGTCTGTCTCCAGCAAAGCAACCAGCATCAAAGGAAGGAGAGGAAAAAGAAGGAAATTAAACTTCAGACAGCAGATCTCTCCCAAGCAAAGCCCCCCCCCACACACAAGAAATGACTCAGGGAGACAGTGTGGACTGATGGCATTGCAAGTTCTACAAATGACAGGCATGCAGGAGCTCTCACCACATCCCTGACTAACTGTGCCCTGCAAAGTGTATCCACGCCAGGGATCCCCACAGATCTCCCAAAGTACTTGTAACACACATGGATCACACCAGGTTGTGATATCAAAGGAACAACACCTTTGCTAACCCCAGGGCATCCCCTGAGAAGGTGCAGGGCATTCCTACTTTATTCCAGTGGTATTGAAGGGGCTTGTGCTTTGCCCCTTCAGAGCCTCCAATGATCTCCTGCCCTCATCCCCCTGCCCCAAGAGGTTGCAGTAGCAGAACAGTGGTTGCTAGGAGAAGGGCATGAGCTTTGTACTCAGCTTGCAAGACTGACTAAAACCACAGCAGATTTCTAGCTGCAGCTTTCTTTTCACACCTGGCAAGGGAAATGGAAACTCAGCAGAAGGAAAGCTTTGGCACAAGTAGCTGAAAAGCACTAATGTCAACATTCCACACTCCAGCTCTGCAATGCCTTCTGCATGTTTACATTTATCATATTAGGAAAGGGACTTTGTCCTCACCCGCAGTTCTCTCTGCACGCTCTTACAAAACACTCCTGAATTGCAGAGGTATAAAACCCACTCACAATTAAGGAAATAGTAATTTCTTAGAACTACATTTTTGCACAAATGGCAGAACAATAGTTGAGGAACTTGCTGTGATATGACAGGAAGGTCTGATGCATCTCAAAAGAAGAAACTATTTGTCTGTACTGGAGTAAGACATTGGCCAGAGGCCAAGGATATTTCATTCTCATTACAGTGGTATTTGGCACAGAAACACTCATGAAAACAATGTCAATATGTGAGAAGTGCAGAATTTTCTGAAGATTAAAAAAGCTGAAGAAAGGGCTTCAAGAGCTTCCAAGGAAGCAACATGCAACAAAGAAACATCAAATGAAAAAAAACCCACATAGGAAAAGAGAAGAGAAAAAATAGAGGACACAGACAAGGGAAGTGGAATATAAGAGTCCAAAAGAAGGAAATTCATTTCACTTAATTTCAGGTGCTTACCATGTACGTGTCCACACTGAGCTGTCTATCTTCCCTCTATAATCAAGGAAGAGGTGGTCATAATCCCACCAATGTAGCCTAGGGTTTCTTTCACCTGGCCAATATGGGAGCCCCCTTTGGGGTGAGATGAACTACACAAAAACTTCACTCACAACACTGAACACCTCTTCACAGCTGAGAATGCATGACCTGTTCAGGGACCAGCACAATATCTTATTGCTCATTCTAATGCAAAAGTTAACTCCAAAAATTCTTTCATTCCATCCCAAGAACAGAGATGCATGAGACTACAGCAGGCAAAATCATCACTGACTAAGAGCAAACTTTTCTTCAATCATTCTCTGAAAAGAAATTTCAGAATATACTTGATATTTTTGATAATTTCTCAGATTATGAAAATGTAATACTTTTTTTTTTTGGCATTTCAGAGTGGACTCAAGTAAAAAGAATGCAACAATGTAATTAATCAAAATCCACATCTCATCTAAATAAACTATCCTAAATCACTCTGCCACTTTTCTTTCATATTTAGGAATATGTCTACATTGTGCAACACATCCCTGTGCAAAGATATTTGGATTAGTTCTAAACATGTATGACTGTGCAACATAGTGCCACATACTGCCAAGATGCTGGAATCAGGAAAGATGAGCTATTGCTGCTCTCTGCCTAGGATATATCCTCACCAGAATCTGTCAGCCAACTGGAGCATTGTCTTAGAGCAATGCTTTAAGACAATGTTAATTTTCTTCAGGTTCTATATAAAATGGTTTAAATAAACTTGGGTTCATGAACTCATGAAGTGTTGGGTGTGGACCCTAACTTCCAACAAAATAAAACAAACTGTTATATCATATTCTAACCATTTTTACTTCTTAATACTGTATATTACCATATTTCCATTGCTGACTAGAAGCTGCTCTTGCTGCAGCATGTGAATAACAACTGCATTATTATTCTCCAGATTAGAGAAACACCTAATTCTAAGCCATTATTCTGATAAAGAAGGTGTCCTTTACCAAAGGAATCCCTCATCATTCATTTAATGACAGATTATTACTCCTCTGTGTCACCAAGAGGGCCACAGAGGGCAGTATCTCTGTAAAAAATCTGCTCAGTACAATATGGCAGTCAGCACCAAGAATTTTCAACATTAGAAGCTGGGTGAAATTTAACACTTCAAGAATTTTCTCTCCCAAAAATCACATTGTCTAAAACAGTATTATTGTTGACAATTTCAACAAAATTGTTCATTTTTCACTCCATCTCCAGAGAGACAAACCACAAACATAAAAGTTGCTTTTGGATTTTCAAAACTGTTTGAAAACAACTGTTTCTTCAAACAACTGTTTCAGATATCTACTGTTCTGAAATAGCCTATTTCGTTCTAAATAAAATCAGAACTATGCATTTAGACATTATTTACTCAAAATACTTTTTTAATTCTCTAAAGCTATCTGATACTCAGAGTTTCCATAACAATTTGAACAGGAGATGAAATGTCAGTATTTCTCAAACAATGAAAATATTTTTTTCCATTCCATTGAGTTTAGCACAGCTAACCAAAACCAGTTCTTTCCATGCAAAGATCAGGTCCTTTAAACAATAAGAGTAATGATCCCCCCTGCCTTGTAATTCCAAAGAAACCAGCTCAGGAAAATTACTGTAACAATTTTTAAAAAAGAACAGAGAGCAGGCAAGACTGCCAGAACCAGAATGCCAAATGGCTAAATGGCTTAGTCTCTTTTTATCTGTGTTGGCCAAAAGACCAAGGAATGGCTCCTTTCACAAATGCTGGCATAAATGTAAACTTGCCCTGTACTGGGCTTGTACCGCTGAATCACACAATAGGTGTGATTAGAATCAAATTTAAAAAAGAAAAAATGCTGATCCTCTTCCTGTTCAATCTGTTCCAAAAGTATCCATTAAGATCCTGGTGATTCCCAATAAATATTATATTAGTAAAACTAAACTTTGCTCTCATGTATAGGATCAGAAAGATTGGTAGAGTACCTGAGTTGAGTCTCCCATGGTCACAGACCAGCATGTTATGGATAAGGGTCAAAAGAAAAAGCACATCCTACAACTTCAGTCTTCCTTATAATATTTTTAGACACATTTTTCCAGAAAAAATAAACAAACAAACAAACCAAAAAAAGCAAAAAACCCACACTCACAAAAAACCACACCCAACCAAAAAAAACCAAATGAACAAAAAACAACAACAAAGACAAGGAAAAAAAACAGCCCAAGGAACCAAGCGAGCAAACAAAAACACTGCCAAAGATAAATTCAAGATGATTGACTCGTAATATATCTTAAATTTCCATTTCTGAGTCCAACAAGGCAAGAGAAATTTTCAGCTGATGAAAAAATGAGATTCGGAAGATTTGGCAGTTATTTCTTCACCATCTACATTGAATCAGATTGCCTTAGAGACTTCCGTGTACAATGAAATAATTTTTGTAACATCCCATGCAGCTTGTTCTACCCTCCCACTGCTAGACAGCTTGTAAGGAAAACTTAGCTGACCAAGATCTTAAATTACAATCAGTATAAACTACTACTGCCCTTAGGAGCTGATCTCTCCATTTTGAACTTAGATGGCTCTGGCAGTGGCACACAGAGGGCAAAACCAACCATGTGCTGTACTCCTGGTGCACATCAGGAGGGGAGATGGAGGAAAAGCAAGAACATGGCTGCTAATTCACCAGCCACTGCAGTTACCTGCTCCTCCCCATGGGCCCTGGGCTGAGAAAATGGGGCTGAACTGCCAACTCCATGCAGGCTTGAGATACAAGACACAGGCCATTTCTGTAAGCAGACCACTCCTCAAATCTGAGGAGCTCCACTATGAGATGGAAAATGGAACTTATCAGCTTTGAAAAATAAGATGCATATATATATATATAAATCTAAATAAATTAATGGGAAGAAGAAGTTTATGGGCATGTTTCAAAATGCCACTGCGAAGAATCATTACATAGTGCCTTTGAATTGCTCTTGCAGGAACACTGAAGGAAAACCAACTTCAAATTGGAAATAAAGGCAGCTGACTCATGTGAGAGCAGCTTTAGAAAATTGTAAAAAATATGCACAGACCAAATAGTTCACTGCTTCCTTGAAACATATTTTTGTATCAATTTGAGAGTAACCTTCTTTAATTTGTGCTTATGAAGCTATTTTTCAGAAAATGTACAGAAATGCACATTGCAGAATCTACCTTTCCAACTAAAAATACTGGCTGTGAATACAAATATTTCATTTTCCATCACTTAATCCCAGTACACCGAAACAAAAAGTGGCAATGGCACCTGATAAACAGTGGGAATAAAGGAAGTTTTCGGCAATTCCAGCTGTCAGTCAGAAAAAGGAGCAATACAGTTTACTCATGAAATCCCTTCATCCAGAGCCGGGGTCTGACTACTGAGTAGGACTCTGAAAGTACCACTAATACAGTGAATCTGGGAACTTAAATAGAGTTAACTGTCTGTACTTGTTAAAAGTACAAGGAGTCAGCTCCATCTGCTGAAAATGAAGGGCTTATGTACTGCATTTGCCTTATTTTTCATGCAGGTTACCCCACTAGACTCTTAAACAGCAACAGCTTCTCAGGCTTCAGTAAATCAAAAAGAAGAGCAAAAAAATTGTTCAGTGATACAATCAGGAAAGTGGTGTCAAAGTTTTAAAAGCATTCAGGGGCGGCATATTCTGACACTGCTAAAACCAAAGGTGAAATTGCTGGCAGGTGAGACAGTAAAATTAGACTTCCTCATGGCTCCTTAAAAAAAAAATATTATCCCAACACTTAAGCTGTTAAATATACCCAAAGGAAATCTTTACAGAATTCCAATTAGACAAAAAATGCTTTCCTATATAATCTTTACAAAGGTCTTCTTCATACAATTACTTTTTTTCACAAGGAAATATTTTTCTTTGTGCCAAAAGGTTTTTGCACATAGGCATTTTTAGAACTGAATTCTTAAGCCTAGGGCAGGAACGATTATGCAACCAGACAATTTTATATTAACAATTTGACTTTAATAGGCAGAGATAGTACCTGGTATGCCATTGAAAGTGGTCTGAAAACATGAACTTTCTTTGGGAAGGCAATTCTCCATACAAATATATTCTTACTTCCCTTCAAAATTCTTTATAAATCTGTCCTTGATTTTTAAGTCTTCAAAAATTGATTATGTTTTAATGCTTTCATAAATGTTGACATTTTTGCAGGGAAAAAACTCTTCATTTAAGATGGATTCTCATTTTTCCGTATATATGGCAAGTAACTACTATTTTGTTCATAAAGCATGGTCTCAATCTACAATAATTTATATTTATAATCCAGAAATGCTTGAAAATACAAGACACCATCTGTCTTGATTTCAAACTGACAGACAATTTAACATGAACACTGAGAACTTCAGCAAACAAACAATACTCCATTACTATCAATTTTATAGTGGATGTTGCTACATCTTTTAAATACCTTAATTTTGTTAATAGCTAAAGTTAACAGTCTGCTTAGAAGGTCGAGTTTAAAAAAAAAAACTTTACTGGTATATGTACTTAAATATAGTAACCAGTGGGTAACCACTTGACTTGCTGTAATTGACTGGTCAACCTTACCTTTGATTACATTAAGATCTGTAGATATGTATATCACAAATGCCTCCTGGACTTTGTCATCCTAAAGAAAAAATCATGTTTCACACCCTTCTTGCAGTTACCACATATTCTTTCTTTCCAATACATCACATACTATTTCTTCTGTTGTGGGGAAGCAAGCTTAAAAAGCACAAGCAGACATGTAATGAGGAAGCTGATTTTCAGTCTATTACTACCAATCAATCCATATAAGCAAATAAATTCACTTCTGTCTTACCTGTACCTCATTCATGTTGCTAGCACTTGAATGACTAAGTGACACCTGGGCAATCATTCAGCATCTTATGTTAAGTAAAACACTTTCACTGAGCTGGGTACCTTCCATAAGACAAAACATGACATCAAGAGTTGTTCAGAAGATCTTAATTTTCCATGAAATAAAGAGACATCAATAGAAATCTCTTCACAAAGAGGGTCGTTAAGCACTGAAAGAAGCATCCAGGGCAGTGGTGGCACCACCATCCTTGGAGATGTTCAGGAAATGCCTGGACTTAGTGCCATGGTCTAGTTGACAAGATGGTGATCAGGTAAATGTTGGACTCAAAAATCTCAGAGGTCTTTTCCAAACTAAAGGAAATTATTGTGAAAATTGCTACAACAAAACTAGAAATCCATTAACTCCTAGAAGACCCTCCAGAACTTTCAGCAAGATAAGAGGAGCAAATTGGGCAGAAAAGGTCTCTCTGCTTCTTGTTTGATCCCCTCAGACCATTACAGCCACCACAGAATACATTGCTTTCCACATCTTCTCTGCAAACCTCAAGCATAATAGCACTTAATGCCATCCTGACCTGCACCAGGGTCACTTTAACCTGGTAGTCTGCCACCTCAGAGGCAGGCAATATGCCTAAAATTATCACAACTGGTACAAAAACAATGGTTTTGCCACACTGATAGAAGCATGATGCAATTTCACTTATCATATCATAAACTGAAATGCAACCAAGAAAAAAATTATTTTTGAAGACCACAAAGGTTTCTGTTACCAATGGTAAACAACCTTTCACAATAATCAGGAATCTGCAACAGTCATTACCTAGTCAGCGAGGATTGAGAATACCTGATTATTTTAAACAAGACAGACCACTGCCTTGTCAAATGTAGGTGGCATAGCAATATGCCACCATCATCTCTGTTGCCTAAACAGAAAAAAAGGAACCCACTATGCTTCATAAGCATCAGGACTTCCACGGATAAAACTGCCTTAAATTCAGCAGAGAATAATTTTTCTTTGCTGTGCTCCCTATTTTAACTGCTTTATGATGAATCTTGAAAAGTGATTCTCATTTCAACGCAGGTATATATATATGTATATATACACACACACACAGTCTGGCCAGCAAATGAGGTTGTATTTCATAACCATAAACAGTCTTAAGAAATCACATTCTAAAAGTATTTGAAAAATAAGATGCGAGTGCAACATAATCCTCCAAAGAGTGAATGATTGGAAAGCTTTATTTTTGTGTGTAACTGCAAGGTCACATAGCAAGCATAGCATTTAGGAAATGAATAGAAAATGTACAAGAAACTGAAGTTTTTAAAATGTCACTGCATTTTCACCTGAGACTAATGACACAGAGCCCGAAGAAGCAGCTGCATTCCAGTTCCTGAACAGGAATGTCCTGAACAGGACATTCCCAAAAACAAAAAGCCAAGCTGTCTTTTTGTCTTTCCCCAGATGCTCATCAGAACATCTAATTATCAACTCGATGCTGCCTGCTTAGAGATTATATTTCAGGGACAAAAGAAGTTCTTCATTTGCTTTCTCTATTTCATTGCTCCAACAGTGATTTACAAGTGCAGTAGAACATTAGGTCTTGCTCACAGGAACACCTCTGTGTTGAATCATAGCAGCATTTTCTAAATAATAGTGGAAAATATTAGTATTCTAAAAGTGGGAATCTGCAAATAGCAGCTGTGTTTCTTGTTCATTATAAACCTTTCATGTATATAATGACATTATTTATCACGATTGATTCTACCTCTCCACAAATTTATATAATACGTGTTAGTAAAAAAAACAAATTAGAAATGCAAAGAAACCATATGTTAGCTTTGCCATTTGCTTTATCTACAGTGTTGCAGATCCCGTTCTGGCTCCTAATTGATTTCATAATTTGCTTGGATGTACAAGAAACTGACTCCACAATGAGCTCCTGTGAGTCTATATTCCTATACAGTTTATCTGAAGTGTAAGAATTAAGTTACAGGTGAGACAGAGCAAAAATCCCTCAGAGTAGAAATCCATTTTGATTTAGGTGAAATGTACATCTTTAAGTCTGTATAGCCTTACTGCAAGGCCTAGGCTAAAGCGAAAACTGCGTCAATGAAGGACAGAGATAAGGGGGGAGACAGGGGGAAACAGATAAAGAGAGACAGAAACAGCTGCAGGAGCAGGTCAGCTTGACCTAGGAATTCTTTCTGATAGAGAAGAACTAGCAGCAAGTGTCATGAGAAATTCGTAAAAATGAATATGTATGAACCTATTGTGAAATTGTATGCATATGTATTTGAGAGGGGGATAAAAAGGGACCTGAAGTTACCAGAGGGACACATAGCATTTTAGAGGAACGATTCCCACATGCGTCCAGTGCTGTAATAAACATACTGGCTTTACAACTTTCACAAAGTTGCGGAGTTTTTAGATATATATCCGCAAAACACAGGTATTTGAGAAAACTCCTGCAGTGTAACAGGAATACTTCTCTCTCTTCTGTTGAGGCTCACTCAGTAAATTTCAAATGCAACTCAAATGTATTTCTAGACTCCTAAGCCAACCGTAAGACTGTTTTTTTAGCAGCTTTCCCACAATTTCCTTTTCTCTCAGAAAGAGAAGCAGAACTGTTTGGCAGTGGAGTCCAGATCTCTGGCAACCTTTGGTTAGTGAGCAGTCTGCTGTCTCTCTTCAACGTAAGGGACAGCACTGTAAAAGAAGGCTTGAGAGATGCAAAGTCAGCAACCTACAAGAAAGCATGGGTCGAGACACTAAGAAAAAGCCATACAATGGAATTTCAGATTTTTAGCATATTGAAGTTGTAACACAGTCCATTATTCTTTACATTAACTCCACAACAACCCCACCTCTGCTGTCATTACAAAAGCTTAGCATTTTCTGCATGAGAAACCGTTTCCTCCCATCTGTTCCAAGTTTGTTTCTCATTAATTTCCATTTCTGCTTACTTGTCATATTTAAATTGGGCCATCATTATAGATTAAGATGGAACAGATTCACCAGTTACTGGCTACAAAGAAACTGCCCTCTCCATATTTGTTTCAAAGGGTTTTTGACAACGCTCTTTTATGAATTCTCACTATGATAGTTTGATCTGTTTGTATTAGATATAAACGTGAATTTCCTCAGCATCAAAAGACAGGTCCCCATCACATCTAAATTTCAGCAATGTTTTCCTTTGGTAATAGACCAAATTGGGAATCCAGAACTGCATTTCAGATTTGGCCTGTAAATCTCAGGCTACTTTTTCTAGCTGTCCAGTTGGATCCTAAAATATGTGAACCTCACAAAGTATTACTGAAGCAGACCTAGACATTTTTTCACATGTATATTTATGTGCCTCAGAGCACAGCAAAATTTTACTTATTTAAAGGATTTAATTTACAGCAGACACATTAAGTATATTTTTCTCTTCCTGACCACAGCTGTTTTCTTTTACTTTCAACTTGCTCCCATTTCATTCAGTGTTCTAGATCTCATCTTCCTGCTCATTCAAAATCAGAAGTTTTCACTACCATTGCATCACTGTGTCTCTTGTATTGATCCAGAGAAGGTATCAAAACCAAAAAGAAGGCAGTAGTAGCTACCATTAAAATATATAACTGTATATATTAATATCTATATACTGTTTTGATATAACCTGGTATCTCAAATTTATAAACCTTATATGTTGAGTTATCTAACTACAGATGATTTTAGAGGTAGATCATTATCATTAGTACAGTGTTAATTCTTGGGAAATTGGATCAAAAATGTCCTTTGAGTATGCAATTCCTTTTCATAAACTGAAAATTTTATAACTACATTTCTTAATATTTTACTGTATACAGTCTAATTCTCAAGATACTTCTCCTACAGTTGCTTTACAAAGTAAATCCTATGAGGAGTGGCTGAGGGAGCTGGGGCTGTTTAGACTGAAGAAAAGGAGGTTCAGGGGAGACATTATTACTCTGCCTACTACTTACCATTCTCCATGAAGCTAACTTTGTCACAATCTACTTCTGTAAAAGTATACAAGCAGACAACCCATCTCTGCACTCAGGGATATTTCCTAATTGATTCAAGTTCTTTGGAACAGATTTAAGAACATAAGCCTTGTGAAAGTATCCTCCCCTAAATTTGCTGATTATAGTAAATCAGGAGGAGTTTCTGTCTCCCTCAAAGACAGGGCCTGCAGAGAGACCTACAAAAATTAAAAGGGTAGACAGTCACCAGCCGTATTAATTTTAACAGGGGCAATCACCAGATTCTGCACTTGGGACAAAGCAGCCCTGGATGTGTGGACAGACTGGGAAAGGAGAGGCTGGAGAGCAGCACTGCAGAAAGGGACTTGAGTTTCCTGGTCAATGGCAAGTTGAACATGGTCAGCGGTGCCCTGGCAGCAGGAGGGTCCCCAGGAGTGTCCTGGGGGACATCAAGCACATCATCATCAGCCAGGCAAGGGAGGGGCTTGTCCTGCTCTGCTCTGCTCTGCTCTGCTCTGCTCTGCTCTGCTCTGCTCTGCTCTGCTCTGGGGCAGCCTCCCCTCAAGTGCTGGGGGCAGTTCTGGGCGCCAAAACACAAAAAAGACATTGAGCTGTTAGAGAGTGTCAAAGGAGACCAAGATGATGATGAAGGATCTTGGGGTGAAGCCATGTGATGAATGACTGAGGTGACTTGGTCTGTTCAGCCTGGAGAAGAGGAGACTGAGGGGAGACCTCACTGCGGTTACATCTTCCTTGTGAGGGGAAGAGGATGGGCAGGCACTGATCTCTTCTCTGTGGTGGCAGCGACAAGACACAGGGGAGTGGCCTGAAGTCCTTTCAGGGGATGTTTAGGCTGGGTATTAGAAAAATGTCCTTAACACACAGGTTGGTTGGGCACTAGAACAGGCTCTCCAGGGAAGTGGTCACAGCACCAAGCCTGACAGAGTTCAAGATTTTGGACAGTGCTCATGGGCACATGGTGTGACTCTTGGAGCTGTTCTGTTCAGAACCATCAGTTGAATTTGATGATGGTTGTGGATTCTTTCCAATTCTGGATAATCTTTTCTTCTATGATTGATTGATATGTCCAGCCCCATAGACACTGCAATATCCAGTCTGAGATGTACTAAAGACACCTTGATACCAAAATAAACAACACAGAAAAAGACATGGATTAAATTAAAAACCATCCCAGCCATGGTTCCATTGGATGATTGAAGACATGATTACAATAAAAAAACAAACAACATTGACAGACCTAAAATTTTACTCTATGAAGCTGACCATTCTGGGCAGTTGGCCTTAACCTACCACTTAAAAAGTCAAAGAGATTGCCACTTGTGGACAGTGCCAAAGATATCTTAGTCAGGATCCATTATTCATAAAATCAGTGGAGCTGCATTACAATAATTTTGCAATTCTGTTTATTCATTTTGGCTTGGAAACAATTCTTGTTTATAGGAGATCTGTATCCATACTACTTTAAAGAGCTACAGAGGTTTGATACGCCAGCTGGAAGAGAATGCAATTCTCACGCACAACAAAATGTGTAAGATCCTGAGTTGTCTTCTCAAGTGCAGAGGGAAAATACCTCCAAGGACAATGCAGCAGAGCACTAGCCTGGCACACGACAGAGTGAGAGGCTGTTCTGTGTACAAGAGAACTCATTTGGTCCAAGGCTCTGCTCATTTTCTGCACATGAACATGAGGGGTTTTACAGTCCCTCAGAGTGTAAAACACTGACAGCCAGTGTTCCTATAAGCATAAGGGTGCCATTGTTCAGAACTCACGCATATCTAACCATAAACATATTTTGGGATGCAGATATAACAGAAAAATACAATATATGAGGAAACAGTTAGATTATCAGAACAGTAATTCAGCTGCATTTGAAGCATGTGATTAAATTAATTTCTGTGAATATTTACAAATTGACCAATTTGATAACCACCATGTAGTTATCCTCAGAAAATTAGCTGTGGCAAAACACAGCTCAGTAGTTGTCTGAAACACAGAAGTTTCCTCTTATGGCTTTAAAATTGTAATGCTGTTAAAAGTCTAAGATTCAGGAAGATATAGGAGAGTTCCATTTCAGCCCCACCCAGAAAAACAAAGACAGCATATTGCTGTTAACTAGAATTAAAGCATTTAATCCTCCCTAATTCCCTTTTTACATCTTTTGAAAAAAAGGTGCAGTTCATGTTACTGTTTTTCAGCAAATAACAGATTTTCCAGTTATTTCACATAATAAAAATCTACTATTAGCTTTCTGCCTTAGAAAAGCACAGTTATCCTCATATATATTTCCTTATACCTGTTCAGAAATCAACATGTCTGAGTAGAGTGCTGTGGCCTGAAGGGAAAATAACATTTAGCTGAAGACACAAAAAGGAAAGGAAAGTCACTTTCATAAGGTTACCTGCATCTATCTTTTTTGACATGAGATGCATACTGGAATTTGATCACTTTTCCTCACTAAAAACTACCTGGGACACAGACAGCTTACTCAAAAACTGGAAAAATAGTTTCATGGCTTGCAGCAAATAGTGACAATTCTAGTCCAGGAAACAAAATCGCTTTGCCTAAATTGCCTTACCAATGGCTCCAATTGCAGTTACCAAGAACCAGTCAGAAAATGTTAGACCAGGGCAAAGTCTAACAATTACTGAAATAGCTGCAACTACTGAATTTTTCATTATGACTCCCTAAGTCTGCTGGTAAGTAGCACCCAGCCCAGGAGGACTAAAGCCACTTCAAGAAATCTTACTAGGATACCTTAACTTCATGCATTGACATAGGTCTTCAACTATGCAATTGAAGATATCTAAAAGCTGTTGTTTATCTTTTAGTAAACAGCTCCCCTGCACTCATCATCAATATTTCTGACTGAAAATGTAAGGTGAAAAGAAGAAACATCAGAAAAGTAAAACCACATATACTTTTAAAAACAATGTGGTGTTTAGATAGATCTTATTGGATAAATTTTCAAAGCAGTGAACAAGTTGGAAAAATCCAGTGCTTCTAGAAAATGTTTTTCATCTCCAGTCCTTAAGGAATCCTGCAGCACTAAATTCTCAGAGCAGACATCTCTGCCAACTAGAGCTAGCAGCAATGTCATCTCTAGCCACAGCATTCAAGACTACAGCTCTCCTAATTAATAGTGACTATTTAAACTAAATCTAGCCACATTCAGACAGACTTCAGCCACATCTACAAGGTTAGACGCACATGTTCTAGTACAACAGTATGTGCTCTTTCCCAGAGGGGAAACAGATGTAACTGGAAGATGTAAATCACAAGTGGGTTTATGGAGCGATCCTGTACGGAGGCCAGCTGTTATCTGTCCACAAGCCCCAATATAAATTTACCTAACAGACTAATATTTTCAAAATCTCACTGTTGAGATACAGCACCATTTGTCTGCTGCCCAAATGTTTCTTCCAGAACATATCTTCCTCTCCTACTCTGTCCCTCACAATCCTTATTGAGAATCCATTCCTTGTGAATGTCCCTTCCTAAGGGGATCTTACTCTTATCCCACTATCTCTTACTATGAAAGAGGAAAAAATCCCAGTTGATTCCTGGACTATTTCTTAAACAGGAATTAAATCCATATGTTTGAATAAACAGAGCAAATAAGAGTGCTTTGTTTGTACACCCTACATTGCGAGCAACAGCTGTGATGAAGAGGCGAAACATTCTTTCCTTTTCAAACTTTGATAGAAACCTCTATCTGAGTGTCAGTACAGATATCATTCAGTGGTGGTGGGATAACCCATCAAGATCTTTTGAATAGAAGCTAAATAAAATGCTCCAGCCATTTCTCTCAGAAATATTGGCTTAGTTCTGCTACCTACATTATGGCTACCTACATCTTTTTCCTTTCAAGACTGAAATTACCCTTGTACAAATATTTCTGTGACAGAAAAATTCTTGTCAACTTCAGAGTCAGAATAAAAAATATCTCTATTAAATCAGAGCAACAATCATAAGCAACTATTAATAGGAATAATTTCCTATTGGTACACTACCCAAAAATTAGCTATCCACTGGACTTCAAAATGTGTGTCCAATTTATTCATAGATGATCACAACACGTAGAAAGAAAATTACAACAGGGAGACCCAAGAGAGCTGCCATGTTAGTTCTCATTTCCTATTTTGCCAAGAGGGAGTGCTCTAATTTCTCTTGAACTTGATAGATGAAACTATGAAAAAATGCCATAGAAAATTCTAGAAACACTTGACTTCAGAAAAAGAAGCAATCATTTTGTTGTTTGGGTGGTTTTGTTTTGATTTTTTGTGTGTTTTTGTTGTTTTGGGTTTTTTTTGGTTTTTTTTTTGTTTTTGTTTTTGGTTTTTTTTGGGTTTTTTTTTTGGTTTTTTTTGGTTTTTTTTTTTTGGTTTTTTTTTTTTGCTGTGTGGGCTTTATAACAGTTCTTTTAGTTTTAGCACGTCATTTTATCCCTGGTTTGTAGAGTGTTATTTCTTTCCTGCTCTGATTGCTATTGTTCTCATTACAGAATTCTTCAGGAGCCCTGGCCAGCAGTAAAGTGGTATTGCTGCCTTGCAATCTGGTGTTGAAGAGCAAGTACAAGACAGTAAAAAGTGTAATGCTGCTCCAGAGATTTTACTTTGCTCCAAGTAAATTGCTCCAAGTTATAAATGGGATATAATAAAGCAAATATAATGCAGCAATTGGATTATCCCCATTTTGTCTGTGGTGACCACAGGCATTGCTCCCTTCCTCCCTGCCTGTTCCTCCCTGTGGGCCATCCCCTAGTTCCACAAGGAGAGATGCAGTAATCAGCAGTTTACCTTCCACAGCGATTGGTAGGAGCCAGAGGACAATCATTTGTCAGGTCAAAAAACAAGACTGCAGCACAGCTAAGAATCAGACCCATATCACCTATGCCACAGTTCTGTACTTCTGTGCCAATTGACAATCACCAAGTTTCCTCTCCATAAATGAATGGATGAAAGTTTTCTGAAACACAACTCTTAATTCAGGAATGAGCATTTACATCAACAGAGGGTTTAAAATACAAATGTTGAATGAATATTTTAAAGAAATACTCTGAGAAAAAATGAGATGATATTCAATCTTGTACTATTCCAATTTCTAAATTGTGCTCTTTTATCTACAGAAAATGCATGAGGAAAAGTAGCCTTTCGAATGCACAAAAACACCCAACTACCCCTCTATGCTTCATTTAGCAAATGATATTTCCTTTATCATTTACACTGAAAAAAATCTGCATGAGGGTATCTTACTATGGTAACAGGGAGTTAGATGAAGAAAAACTTGCACATTTGTAGCATAACATACATTCTTCAGGGTTATCAAATCAACTTCTTAGACCACTACAGAAAGCAAAATGGAACAAGCTCTTTTTGTACTGTGCCAAAATTGCATTGTGGCTCATTGGCTGTCCATGAGTAAACTATTCTTCATCCCTGGGAATAATACTTGATACTTAAGGTAGGAATACAATTATCACCATTGCTTTGGTTCCTAAATCTTAATACATTTTGTCCTTCAGACAAAGAACTTCTTTTCTCTGGTGTGTGATATATTCACTTATAATTTTTCTCATAGTTCTAAGTGACAAGTATCTTCATTTCCTGGCCTATGTTTCTTTTAATAAGAAACTTATAATTATTCAAATCCTAACTGGTCATTTTGATATTATCTTGAGACATTCCACAAATCCAGGACTGTTTGGAAAGTCTCTATCTTTCTTTACAAAAACTGATTACCCCAAAGTTTGATTCACCCCTCAGAGTCTCAGCTGCACATGGCTAACAGACATCCACTCTCATAGTAAGTGTGAACATACAGTCATGCAGGCATGAATGGTTGATAAATTGATAACCAACAGCACACTTACCTACACAGTTCTTTTTTCTTCTACATCCTCTAAGTTAATATTGCAAAGCAGCTTAATAAAGCGTCTTCAATATGGAAGGGGCAAAATGCCAAATAATGAAGCCAAAATTTTATTTATTCCCAAATATTTGGTTTTTAAAGCAGTAATATATTTTTGGGGGACTGAGAAATATAAAGTTTACTCTGGAAACAAGGACAGACAAACAATTAGTTAGGAAGTGAAATTGTCCTTTTGCATTCCTCATCTTCCAAAGTCTCAAGTAACAATAAGCTATATATTCTTAAAATTGCTTCTAATTTTTTTCTGTCAGAAGTTGCTGACATTATGACATTTTCTGTCAGAAATTGCTTCTGACAAAACAGAAAGAGGAAGAAACTGCGTAGCCATTCCAACTGCAAGAGCAGTAGTTCTTCTGACATCAATTAAAAAATTACAGTACTAAAGCATGTGCATCCCAGCAGGGTGCCACCAGAGACAGACAAGGAATTATTCATGGACATCAATATCTCATGAACACCAGATCTATTTAGTGTTCACATCGTTTCGTTAAGCAAAGTGGAGAAGCATCACTGAAAGTAGACAAACACAGCATCCCTTAGACTCACCATTTATGCAGGGGCAAAACTACATCTTGTACATAATTAATTTATTTTTAAATTGCTGTGATCAGAGCTCCAAATACAGCAATGAATATTGCACAAGTAAATTTTGACCCTATATTAAGTTCCCACAATGCCAATTAGGAAGTATGAGGTTTCTGCATGAAATCCTTGGTTTCATAATCAGGATCCTCATACCAGGATACTTTGATGACCCAGCATCTTATTATCATATGTGAAAAATAATTAAATGCCTCTTCAGCCCAAGGTATTCAGACTTGCAGTGAATGCATTAAAATATATGAAACCTAACAGTCTGTATGAGCTCATCCAAAAGACAGATCCTTAAATTAGGCAAAACTGGTAGAAGAAGGGCACACAAATTCACTTCTGAATTGCTATTTCTGTTGTCAGCTGGCACAAAGAGGAGGAAGTTTCGCAAACAAGAATTTTGCCAGAAAATTTAGCCAAGTACAACTCAGTGAACATTTTCCTGACTCAGTGTTCTGTGATAAGTTGAAAGGATCACAATGTTCTCTATAGTCATATTAGATTAACTAATTTGCCATACTCCCAGCTGATGTGCCAGGTCTTATGCTAAACTTAAACACCTGTGAAGAGGATGTGGCAATACAGCTCATGTGTTGGCTCGGCATTCAAACTGCTCCTTACTCCAAAGTCAGAGAAATCGCATAAAAGTGAACTATACTCAGATTGCGTGAAAACCATCTTTATTTTAAGTGTGATCTTATAAAGCAGGCAGATTTTAGCTATTCCCTCTTAAAAGCCTCTTTTGGTGTTAATTCTATAACATTGTAGTCTAACCACACCTAAATATTCAATCCCAAATTCCTTCAGAGCAAACCAACCACTTTCTACCCACTCTTAACTGACAGTCAGAATCATTTATTGCTGTTAAGTTTAGTAGAGAACTGGTTGTACTTGAAACATTTTCTCTTCTATATCAATTTTATCTCCTCTAGTTTAAACTACTCTTCTTGCATTGTTTTTCATAAAATTATCAGTTTTTCTTCTTGGCTGTTCTTCTGATTGTTCTCTAATCTCTCTATCTCCTTTGTATGAGTGGTGTCAAAAAGCCACACAACTAAAGCTGAAACTTCTCAGTCACTGTCTTGGCTTGAAAAGACAGGTGTCTGTTAAGGAAAGCAGGAGCTTCCCCTGAAATGGAAAAAAGTAACCCCCCTCCCTCCAAATTGTTATAAATTTGAAATTAACGGGGGCTCTCAGGCAAAAATATGGGAGCAGGAATAAAGTTCTTTATTAGGGAAGAAAATAAAAAGATAAAATAAACAATGCAGTAAACTAAAACAACACTGACAGAGTCAGAACACAACCTGACACTGTTGGTCAGGGTGTTGGTGGCAGTCCAACTGGAATTGTGGCTGCAGTCCTCCTGGACTGTCAGGTGTGGTTCTGTTGGAGCAGAGATCCTGTAGAAAAGTGTAGTCTTCCTCTGAAGATCCAGCGGAAGACGCTCCTCTGGGAAATCCAGTGGAGAAATCCACGCTGGTGTTCCAGAATCTCAGGATTATATCTGGGTAGGAATGCTTGGCTCGTCCCCCTGGGCAGAGCACCTCACAATGGGATGCTGTAGTTCTTATCAGTCATGCAGTGACATTCAATAGCCTGTTATCAGTAGATGTTTCCCCAGAGGGAGGAGTGTTTGTGGAAGAGATAAGGAAAACTGCCCACTTAACAGAAGACAACTGCCGTATACATGGCAACTAGAATACAATTTGCTTGGCAATCCAGGACACTCACCAAGCCCAAGAATTCTCATTCGGATTTTTAATACTACATCACTTAGTGCTACCCAAATAATCTCCTTTTTTTCCCCAGCTGCATGGCATCAGTTTGTCTTTGTGTACAGTCTACTGTAAAAGTCTAGTCCTTTCCTTCTAATTGATATTACCAATCTGTTTATACTCACACATACCACTGACCACCAATTGCAAAAATACCATTGTAAATTATCCACTGATTGATTGTCACTGTTTTTGTAGCCAGTCACACAGGAGTTTGTTTTTCCCTTTTCCTTTATTGCTACAATATAATTTCCAAGTTGAAGGGAATAAAAAATAGCCAACTTATCTGTAGCAATGAATAACACATCTCGGGTATACTGCGATACAAGAAGGCAATGCAAGGTCAGAAAGACAAAGTCATAGTTCACTTTATGTAGCGCTAGCAATAGCCCTCTTGGAGCAGAAAGTCCAAGTTGGAAGTCCCTGCCTATATGGGATGCTTTTATTGGTCTTTAAATAATTATTAAAGGTAATTAGCTGTTTGGAGAATGGTATCTAACTGTACATAATTTTAAACTAGAGATTCACCAATTCTTGGTAAGAGTGAAGTCATCTGCCCTTTTAGCTGGCACATCTGATACGCACTGATAAATACTGTTTACAAATTCCCTGTAAATACTGTTTACAAATTTATCTTAATGGCATACCTCAGGGCTTGGTGTTGGGATCAGTGCTATGTAACATCACTGTCAGCCATGTGGACAGCAGAATCAACCCCCCCTCAGCAATATTCCCAACAACACCAAGCCATGTGGTGCTGTCAATACACTGCAGGGACAGGATGGCATCCAGATGGACCTTTACAATCTGAGGTAGATTTGTTCAAACCTCATTGCAACTTCAACAACTTGAAGTGCAATGTCCTGCACCAGGATTGAGACAATCCCAAATGCAAATACAGGCTGGGCAGGGAATGGAACGAGAGCAGCCCTGGGTAGAAGAATTTTTCAGTGTTGGTGGGCAAAAATCTCAACATGATCCAGCAGTGTGCACAAGCAGCCAAGAAATCCAACCATACCTTGGGCTGAATCAAAAGCAGCGTGGCCAGCAGGTAGAAGGAGGGGATTCTGCTCTTCTACTTGGCTCTTGTGAGACCCCACCTGGAGTGCTGCACCCAGTTCTGCAGCCTCTAATATAAGAAGGATGTGGACTTCTTAGAATGAGTCCAGAGGTGGGTCATGAAGATGATCAGAGGGCTAGAACATCCCTCCTATGGAAACAGCCTGATCTACTGGGGTTGTTGAACCTGGAGAAGACTCCAGGAAGACCTTATAGCACCTTCCAGTACTTGAAGGATGTTACAGGAGAACTAGAGAGAGAATTTTGCAAGGGCATGCCGTGATAGGACAAGAGGAATGACTTTAAACTGAAAGAGGATGGGTTTAGGTTAGATCTGAGGAAGAAATTCTTAGCTGTGACAATGGTAATGCATTGAAATAGGTTGTTCAGAGAAATTGTGGCTACCTTATTTTTGGAAGTATTCAAGGCCAAGCTGAATGGGTATTTGAGGTTTAATGTAAAATGTTCTTGTCCATGGCAGGAGGGTTGAAACTAGACGTTCTTTAAAGTCCCTTCAAACCAGTCTGAATCTCTGATTCTATCTTGAGAACTCCACATAGTGCAGGACCTCCACACCACACATAGCATGCTGTGCAGACCTTATCTCTAAAAGAAATTCCTATAATTTGGATCATTCAAGCTATCATAGGATTTTCTTATAGGGAATTATATTCACCATCATGTGTTTACCCTTCTATTGTCAAGCAGGAAGGATGTTCACATGAGAACTTCTTGCTGCACTGTTAGAAACAGACAGGGACAAAGTGATGTAATCACTAGTACCCAGTGGCAAATGTCTGCAGCCTTCTCCCTTTCAGTGAGCTGGCTCTATTCATCCTGAAGCCAGAAAAGTTGTGTAACTCAGCACAGCCCTGAAGGCCCAGCTGTGCATTCAGCACAGTGCACTTAGTCAGGGTGACTCTTACATGGCTCACTCCCTCCTCAATATGCAATGGTCCTCTGGCCAGGCTTTGGTTAGTATATAGGCCAGGTATTATAGGGTGCAATAATGACAAAAATATTATTTTGTTTCCTGTGGATCTCAAAAGAACAGTGTTGCAACACCTTATAAGCCTGTAAAATTGTCTCCATTTCTTCTCAGTAACATGTAAGAGAACACTCCATTCCTAAACATTCTGCTACACTCCGCAGAAAGAAAAATGACATGGGGTTTTATGACACATATCATGAACATTAATATACCACAAAAAAGGAACAAGAAACACTATTTGACCAATCTGCAATTAGATCTGAAATGAAATAATTGATAATTAATTTCCCTAACAGCAATTAAAACATAGTGCAATTTATTCACAATGGCAATTTGAAGGTAAAGCATCCTGCCTGCCTTTCCCAGAACCCACATCCAGCCCATCATCGCAGAGCCCGAAGCACTATGGTTGAATCTGCATGAGTGCTTTGGATTGAGCAGGGAAGCATTTTCAAAGTAAATCCTCCCATCTCCAAATACCAGGCCATACCACAGAGCAGCCTGGGTGCTTCCTCTTGGAGGAAGCAAACCCAGTATTTCCTCTCAATGTGCACACCCCAAGTGCTCAGACCCCTTTTTAGGTGCTTGAAAGTTTCTAACAGTTTATCCCTCCCTAAGCTGTGCCAGTCACTGCACACAGCATTTTCCCTAGGAAATCACTTAGATAGAGGCCTCCTCTATTTAAGAAAGTGAAGAGACTCTAGTATGTGCCTGACACAGACCTGTTTGGCTAGACTTCGTCTTTGTGTCAAACACTGATTGATTAAGAATGTCCACAAGTGAAAAGACACTGTGTGTGGACTAGCTGATAAAGCCCTTGTGGGAAGGCAGTTACATCAGATGTAAACTTCAGCTTTGGTGTCATAGAAACATCCTCCAAATTAAAATCTTGCTGATTTTAGGCAGGCTGGTTCTGCCTGCTGTTGACATATTCTTATGCAAGGCACACAACAGGGAAGGTGAAGGTGAAGTAGCTGCCTTATACTTCTGTGCTAGAATAGCCCCCTAACAACCAGTGTTGCAAACTTTGCAGAGCAAGGGAACAACATTCAGTTGGCCTAATGGAGCGAAAAGATAGTCAATTGATAGCTGTAAATTAATTAATATAGAAGTTCTTAAAAGATGAGCAAGTAATTTATACTCAATTCAAGCCACATCTTGAAAATTTTGCAATATAAATAACTTTAAAACCTGCCGCAAAAGCTAAGCTTAACTAATGTCTTATCACACCTTTTCTCCCCTGCCTGACATTGAGGACTTTACCCCATGATTAGTGTCAAGTGACAGCTGTGCCCAAAGATAAATAGTTAGGCTCCTGTGCTGCATCATCAATGATGGCGCCATGCTTTTGTAGTGTACATAGGGCCCTGAGAATTTTCTATCATTTGATTCCAGGATCAACAAAAGCTGTTGAGAGAGGCCTGCAAGTAAGGTACACTTAATTTTTCTCTTTTTTTGAGGATGTTATTTAAAAGTATTCCCATCTCATTCAAGCTTTCCTTTTTAGTAATACTATATCAAAAAAACTCATAAAAAATTAAAGGGCTTGCAAATATTGTACTTAAGATGTAAATGAAACATTTAATGTGTGATATAATTTAACATTCATTCTTCATTTAACACTTTCATGTTACAACTTTTAGTATGAGTTTTCTCATTTTATTATGTCTTGTTCAGTACACAAAAAATTAAAATACTTTACTCAGTGTCTTGTCTTAAATTTTTCATAAAGTTTCTGCTTTTCTCTTTTACAGCTATACACCTGAGTCGAGGCGTCATACCAAAATGCCCTTAAAATCCCCTTAAAATCCCTGAGCCAGAATTATTATTTCAACCAGTTTCACAAATAAGCCTGGTTTAATTACAAATTAAGCTATGAACTAAAACACAAAACCCTTAAGTGCTGGGTTGTTAAAAACCAGCTACATTTTCCCTCATCATTTCATCTGCTACAGAATGTAGATTTCAAAATCAAGACAAACTCCTACAATTCTTGACTTCAAACAAGTCAGAGAACAATTAAATAGCAACCTTCAAATCAAAAACTGGAATTCAAAATTCCTTTAACTTCAGCTGGAGTTTTGTGAGCTGAAACTCCAGTAGCTGTGGTACAGGGAGTTCACTCCACATTGGTTTTCAGTATACTCTTCATGTCTGAAGTAAAACAGTCTTTTATTAGTAACAACCAGGTCCAGAACCTCTAAGAGGTTCTATGTCTCATATATAAAAACAACCATCCAGCTCAGCAGCACAGGTGCACAGGTAGAAAACAAAACACAACTGTATACATTTCTGCATTGCCAAATAATTTGCTACCACATAAAAACATGTTTAATATTTACACCCTTAATGGTTTATTTTCCTTAATAATTGAGTATTCCAAATCTTAATAGTTAATAAGACAGAAGCATTTGCATTTGCCACAGAATGTGATGAATTTCTAAAGAGATAAATGCTGAGATGGTTCCCTAAAGCATCATTCTCCTTTCCCAGATGCTGGTGTACACAGGGAGAGTACAAATTCCCAAACTGCAGCAGTAACAAGTGAGTTTCATTTGCAGGAATACAACTTACAAAAGAGAGGTTCATCATGTCATTGTGCAGTAGTGAAAGAAATTTCGCAAAAACTTTCACAAACCCAAATACTTTAACTGTGATGTAAAAAGTCTTCCATATAGGATAAAGACACTGAGCCTGACTCTCACCTTGGAAAAAAATGCTTCTAAACCAGCTGAGCTATTTCCTATTTACATTAGATGGTTAGAGATTAAAGATTAGAAACAATCACAGTGTAATGCAAAAATGTATTTGTGCTGTATCTTTTCAAGTTGACGCACACACTATCAATCAGACAAGCCTGAATTGTTCAATAACTGATTGATACATGTAGACAACCCTGCTTTGTACTCACAGACCAGCCTGTGCCACAATGTCAGTTTCAGGGATATATATGCAGCCCATAGCGCTCAAATGACCTCCACTTTGCCTTCTGCTCTTCCCAGCTGTCCCTGCTGTCTCCAGGCTACAGTTTACAAGTTTTCTAAACTTACAAGCACATTACATATGCTATTACATCTTAATTACAGAAGTCAAATAACCTGTATTTTCACTTCATCTGGGTTGACTCAACCCTTCCGGGATCCAAAAACTCTGACAAGTAGGAAGGAGACCATAATAGTGGCATGACTGTATTTTATTTTTGCACTAAATCTCTCCCCGATTCAGTACATCTGCAAAAGAAACAGTGTTGTGCTGCAAAGAGATTCCTGTCTATAATGAAAATTAGACGCAAAATTAAAATATTAGGTTCTAGCTAGAAAATTAGAAGATTAGAAATCTAGATTATTAGAAGCTTAGAAATTTTTTTTCTGGCTTTAACATGGAGTTTCACAGCATATTTCCAGGTATACTAGACATTTATTAGCTAGCTGATCCCTTCCTGTAGACGTCAAATTTTCTAAAGTTGTCTTTCTTTGAGGTTTGAATTAAAGAAGAGCCAAGCAAGCCAGTGTACAACTAGAGGCACTATTTAATTGCTGTTCATATACACTAAGTGTTACATAACGATAAGCACCCTAAAAAACATACTGGGTGTCTCAGTCCCTGGAGTCTCAACTGCCTCTGTGCCACAGTTTTATAAAATGCGGATGACAATATCCCCTCAGCTTTCAGGAATTTTGATAAGATTTGCTGGTGTTCAAGATTCACTCAAATGCTCTAAGATCTGTATTAGCATTCTTTAAACCAGCATTTGAATATTATGCAATAATTACCTATACAATTAATATAGAAATTACTGAATAGCTGCTCATGAGACATGCATTGCCCATTCTGTTCACCTGCTAAAGAGCTGAGGAAAGAAAAGAAAACAGAGCAGAAGGTTTGACTAAGGTTAGATACTCCCTGTTAGCACAAGACCATGCGAAAAAAAAGAAAAAAAGATATAAAATCTGTAAAGATAACTTTGATCCGGCTACATTTTGAAGACCAGACTTTGCAATATCAAAAAATGTTCTTTTCATGCCATAAGAAAAAGAAATTTAGCACCAAATGCTAAAAAAAAATTAATAAGACTATGCAGTCTAGTCATTGGGATCATGTGTCAATCAGATTTATTTCATATGCAGTAGAGGCCAACACACTCCTCTATGTTCATACAGGAATTAGTATTTTTGATAATAATAATTTTTGATAACAAAGTTATCTATTGAATTACAAAGTTATCTATTGAACTATTTAATCTAAGTTCAAGTTTATCATATCCAGCCTTCATGGCAGGTCACACATGCCTCTCCAGTTCACATTTTTATTTGACAACTCTAACAAATGCAGGTTGCACTCACCTTGAGGAAAGATAGGGCCAAATGCCAACATCATTGCACGATAAGAAAAGATTAAAAAGTACATTTCATTTTCTCTCAATGTGTTTTTCTCCAGGCCCTTGATCTTTCCTTGCGATAAATACTGATAACACCCCACATTCTATTATGTAATTACACCTGTGTTGTCCTCATTAATTAAGCCTGTGTAAGATTGAACCACCTTTTATCTGCTTGTGCTGGTTTCAACTGGGTAGAGTTAATTTTCTTCCCAGGCACTAGAATGGAGCTGTATTTTGGATTTGTGCTCAACAGAGTGTTGATAATACAGAGATGTTTTTGTTGTTGCTGAGCAGAGCTTACACAGAGCCAAGGCCTTTTCTGCTCTTTGTACTTCCACACTGGTGAGGAAGTTGGGAGTGCATGAGAGGTTGGGAGGAGACACAGCTGGACAGTTGACCCAAACTGACCAAAGGGATTTCCAGACCATGTGACATCATGCTCAGTACATAAAGCTGAGGGGAAGAAAGAGAAAGGGGGAATGTTTTGGAGTCATGGCATTTGTCTATCTGAGTAAGCGCTACGCATGATGGGGCCCTGCTCTCCTGGAGATGGCTCAACACCTGCCTGCCTGTGGGGAGCAGTGAATGAATTCTTGTTTTGCTTTGCTTGTGTACATGGATTTGATTTTCTCTATTAAACTGTCCATATCTCAATCCAAGAGTTTTCCAGCTTTCATCCTTCCCATTCTCTCCCCGGTCCTGCTGGTGAGGGATTGGGATTGAGGGAGAGGTTAAATCATAAATGCCTCAGTTCTGCACTGAACTTGTTGTTTGCACAGAGGTAGATCACACAGAATATTCTTTTTCTTTTAAAAGGCAACATCTGCTTTAAAACTGTTGAACAAAAGTAAAGATCACATGATCTTAAAATCAGAATTAAAGACAAGAAATCTCAAAAAAGAGTCCAAATTTTGAGAGTTGAAAAAAAAACTACTCTCACCATCAACGGTCTTGCTTCTGTGGAAAACATTTATTCTCTGTGTCAGCAAAAATAGAAAAAAATAAGACACCAGTTGTCATTAGAAGTTAAGGTAGAATATTTGACATTACCTAAAGATGCTTTACACTTCATTACTTTAGCAAACATGTTACAAACACGCCTTTTGTAGTGCATATTTCAAATACAAATTGTTCCTTACTAAATGCATTTGGGTTTCAAAGATACCTATATACTAACAAATGTCTTGTAAAAATGTGAATTTACCCAAGCTTCTTGGGGTCTTAAAATATATGATAACAAAACACAATACAAGAAATTCCAGAGAAGTGTTTCCAGTCTTAAGCAAATTAGTTTCCCTCCCTCCTCCTAGGAACTGTAACTTCAGCCTCCAGCAGGCTCTTTGTTAGAATGGATGACACGCCCCTAAGGAAGGCAGCGCACTGACAGAAATGTGAGAAAAAACCCATACAAACACCTTCAAATAAACAAGAGGTGTAAATGACTTACTGTTTAGACATCACTTACTTTCCCATGTTTTGCTATCCTGAACAAATTCAGAGCAAACTTTTCCTGCCAATCCACAGTCCCACATTAAAGAAAGCTCTGGGACCAGAAGCATCTCAGAAGGAAGAGAATATAATAGTCAGCAACATAATCCTGTGTGCAAAAATGGAGATTTAGCACAGATTTGACTGAGTTGAGCCTTGTAGGCACTGGTCTGCATGAGGCCTGGTCCTGTGATGTGTGGTCCCAAGCCACAGCACTCAGTGCCCCGTGCCATAGAGAAGCACTTCACCAAAAAATACATGCCAGCACTCATCTGCTCCTTACCCAAGCAGTGCAAAGGAAGGCCTTTTCTAATCTTCATGCTCCTCTACAGTTGAAAGATACGTCTCTTTTCTAAACAAATCTTGCTGTCATGCAGTTGGTGCATTTGCTGCAAGGTACAGCTTCAAGAGAAAGAGGATTTCCCTCAGGACTGCAGAACTTACATTTTCTCATATGGTGTCCAGCTTCCAAAAGTGTTTTCTTTCATGTTTGTAACCACTGCTATCTTTAATACACTATTTTCAGCAGCCATACATAGGAAAGTTTAAAAAAGATTCCTACATCTTCCTGAAGCGTTTTTTTTATCATCAGCTGACAGATGTAATCCTGCTCTTTTCACAATCATCTATGAAATTCATAGATTTAAGAGCATGATATGCAAAAAATACCAAGGACTGACAAATTCTTTGATCTGCTGCTTTCCCTCTCAGCCCATATACACAGATCAGAGCATCTCTGATTTAAAACGATAATTAGGAGCATCTCTGATTAAGAAAACTCCAAGCTTCAAGGAGCCCTTCAAACTCTCTTTCAGCTACCTCTTTCCTCAATACATTTTACCTGAATGTTGAACCTCATTCTTAACTCAGTTTTCAATTTTGGGACTGACTCAGGCCCTGAGAAATGTGATCCAGTTTTGAGATGAATCTCACTTTAAAAAGTAGGCTGGACTACATAACCTTTCAAGATCTTTTCTACCCTAAATTAATCCTATGATTTTACATGCCTATCTTTATCCTCTTCTCATCTTTCTTTTGTTACAGATGCCAAATATTCCGTTTAATTCAAGATCACCAGCTTGGCAGGAAACATTCACCTCTTTCACTCCAAACATAAATTGGAAATATCTGCTGAGTCTAAATGCTCCTAAAAAGCCAACCAATGAAATAGATAAATAAATAAACAGCCCAAACGTTTGTAATTTTACTATCTGCCTCTAACAATTATCTATATCTAACTTGGTCTTTTGCTGGAATAGTTTTAAGGAAATAAAACCCTACCACTTTTAGGAACTCTGAAGTTTCTGGCTATTTGAGATGTCATCCATGTTGAAATCAAATGTAAAGGAAATGGTTCTTCTTATATACTACAAATATATATGTAAAGAGTAAGTTGTTCTCAGATGAACAGGATGATACATAAGAGCTATCCATGCACACTTCATTCTTTATGACAGGTAATGGTATCTTTGGTACAGGCAGCAACATCCTACTTTTCTTTTGTTTATTCTTACTAATTCACCATATTTTAGCTAATTCTTTTAAATGCCCCATCAATAAGAGCCAACAAACAACCTTTCATAAAGTCAACCATAGTGTATTTTCTTAAAAAGCAGTATCGCTATCATTACTTTAGTCATTATACAATTCTCCCTATATTTCTTATATAAACACATCTGCAAAACCTTTTGATTATTACACTATGACACCATAGCTATCAGTTATCCTCACTGACTTTGTCAAAAACCACTTCGGTCATGCAAGGATTGAATTCCTTACCATAGTGCTGGAGGTTCTTAGGTCACACAAACCACCTTTGTATGTCACAGAGATGTGGTTATTATTGCTGATAGTTTTAAAGCCTTGATTGTGTTGAATGGTGGTTATTAGGCAGTATAGAAAAGAAGTGGGTAGGGTGAGTTTTGGTGTATACATGACGATAATGGCTATTAAGCCTAAGAGGAAGACAAGATGATAAGGTTAGGATTTTTCAAATTTGTGTTTATTTTAGTTTTATTTGTCCCCCTAGGGCTGCTGGGCTGACAGCTCTAGCAGTTGGTAGTGTTGCGCTAAGTGAGATGTTAGGAAGAGAATGGTGACTGGAGGAAACTTCATTAACCAGAGGTTAGGGACAACCCTTGAAGCACTTCTGGGAATCAAAAGTGGAATGGTACTAGCGCTAGTTTTATTGTGATTGCTATTGTCATGAGGAAGCGCGATGTGGCTAGGGTTACTTGGATAATATCTCATTGTCCAGTAGATCATACATTTGTCATGGTCAAGAAGAGGAATAGTGCCCTGTTAATATGACTTCCTGGACACCAAGCCAGGTCACCTACCCTAAAAACCCTACTCACATTAGTATTCTCTGCCTGCAAAGTAGACACAGGCCAAGCAATACTAACTGCGTCTACACCAACCCATGGTTCTGACAACTTACATAACCTAGACCTCCTATAATGGTAAAAGCCAATGATTGTATTCCTCCCCCTGCCCAAAATTCTTTTGAGCTAAGACCACCCCCAATCACCACCCTCAGCCTACAATCTCTACTCCTAGCATACCATTCCCTCCAAACACTGGCATTGACTAAATTCTATCCCCTCTATTAGTGCTATGCTGCCAACTACTATCTCACATAATCGTAGCAAGCCAAAACCACCTGCACAAAAAACAATATTCATCACAACCTTAATTAGAGTTCAACCACTCATTATCTAAGTCTTCTTGGCCACAAAACTAAATTTACTTTTGGACCAGCAGAGCAGGACCGAAGAGTGCTCCCATGAGATAGAACAGCACAAGCAAAGACATAAGAAAACAGGACCTATTTATCCATTCTGCAGTTTTTCTTGAAAACTCCATCTTCCCACATAGACTACATTCTCATTCTCTGGATAAACTCTACCCAATCCCTGCATGCCCAGCCTGAAGACCCATGATGGGAGATGCAGAGAGCTGGGGCCAGAGCAAGCATCTTCCCACCATGAACAGGAAAGAGGAGATCCAGTTAGGAAACATGGAGACAGACCCTGAATTAAACTCTAGCAGCTTCTGCTGCCATCAGTGGGATGGAAATGGCAACTGTGATGTAGGTATTCACCAGCATATTCCTTGACATCCAGAGCACCAAACCAGCAGCAATCAACTGTGGTTAATTAACTGTTGTTAAGGTACCACAGATTGCTCTTCCTCTTTTCTTCCAGTGTAGATCAAGCAGACATCAGGACCATGCCTGGCCCAGGTAACCAACAGCCATAGGCAGCTGCCTCTTCCAGTTTTAGCTAAAGCCAGTTCTATACAATGGCCAAATTTAGAAACTTTCTCTCCATTTTCTTAATAAAATATAAGCAAATATATTAGAAGCGTGAAAAAACTCCAGATATAGCACCTTAAGTTCACATATGAAAATAAAATTAGGAGACAAGTTAGGAAAAAACTGCTTCAAGTGACTTTCATTTATCATACTGCTGGGTTTTTCATACTCAGTATATACTCTTTACTATAGTCTATGTGAAACTGTTTAGCACATTAATGCACTGCTGCTTTATAAACAAGGAAGCAAATTAATTGTAATAGGCTAAACAATTAAACTTGAAGAAATTTCATATCTAAGTCTAGATAAATTGTCTACTCATAGTTTTTGATGAAAATATACATAAAATGTCATTTTTCTGACATAAATGTTGCCTCCAAATCAAAGATTGACTCTTGCTGTTGAATTTTACTGTGTCTGAAAACAGAAATTAAATATATATAAATACAGGAAATTATATACATATGAAGCCTTCTAAGTATAAGAAATATAATTTGAATTAAGTTCTAGTCCTTAGAGAGAAAGGAGATGAAGTTGTTACAGCTAACACCAGCTGTCTCTTCCTAATCTTTAAGGTGCTATTCTATTCATAGCTGAATCCTGGCCTCTGTTTTGAAAACTTTCTTTAGAGAAATGTGAACTTCTCATTCTGTGTGGAAGTGAACTGTAAAAAGATATTTTTGTTTTGACCTGAATTTCCTAATTACTAGAAATGAATCAATGTGGTGATATTTTAATAGGATTGCACACAATTTCAAATTACCCCGAATTTTAATTTTAATAATATAGTTAGAAGTCCACATTCTACCTTTATAATTGTGACATGTGGAGCAAAAGACAGGATGTTGTACAGATTTTATCAGAAGCAAAACCCCATATGCACTAAAATGTTTTACTCCTAAATTTACCTTCCAGCCTCTAGAAGTTAAAATTTCCAGACCTTTTTATCCTCTTCCGACCTGTTAAAAATTGCTGTCTGCCATTCTGAGATCATCAGTCTTGCAGACACCATGACTGTTTCATGACAACAGTTTTTAGTACATATTACATTATTCTCACAGTAATAAATGTAGCAAAAATAATTAATACTTTTAATTTAGGTTGTCTTCCATTATACATATATGCCCATTTTTGATGAGCTGTTTAGGACAAGAATCAAAACCAACCTCATTACACCTATGTTATGAACTCAGAATGCAAGACCACTTAAAATAAATAATCCAAAAGCAACTTACACATGGGGTCATGGCTACAAAAGTTTGACTTAACAGGAACTCTCTCCTACAATTTCTTACTCTGTCTTTACTCAGTATTTTCTCCTATTTCATGAGCCCTTTATTCCATCACAGCAGAAATAAATGCAGACCTCCTGGTGCTGACTTAACATGTCGTTGTCATTTTCTCTTTGGGAAGAAACCTATTACCTACATGGAAAAATATATGAAGGATTTTAAAATAAAACACATAGCTGATTCTTGTCATCCTCCTCAGTGGATTCTCTCATGAATCTTCAACCCATTCTTGCTTTTAAATTCCATTAACTAAAGTATTTTACTGTTAAACACAACTCCTCATTTCTTATTGGAAGTGAAACTCCATATCAACTATAATCAAGTATGAAGCTTCAGGCCTGAGAAATTCCTTGTGCATCCCTAAACTTTGGAGAAATCCAGATCTTGTTTTTGCTTTGAACTATTAAGTAAACTTGTGGGTCCTACAACAATTTCTAGTTATTTGTAAATATGAAAACAGACAAATATAGAGTTAACTCATGTCATCCTAGGCCAGAATGAAAAGATGAATATCCTTTCCTCATAGGGAATAGTTTGAAAATCAGATTTTTCAGGAAATTTCACATGAAAACATAATGAACTTTAAATTGATTCATAGAGAGAACCCCTTCTATCCATATTGACTCCAGGCAGAGTCTGAGGAAACAAACCTCTTCTGGATTTCCAGAGTTCAGAGCAGAACATTCCGGACTGGAAGGAATACAGAGCTAGCATTTTCTGAGTTCTTCTTGAACTAGGGAAGAGAACTTGTTACAGAGGGGAAGCCAGTTGCTAGTACACAAAACCCCATCCGCCTCTTTGAATCTGTACCTGCTGTTCCTGATGTCCTCCAAGAATCAACAGACCAGTTTATATCTATGGGCTTATAAGGATGTAGATAGGCTGAGAATACTAAGATTGGGTTTTCTTTGAGCAGAGGAAGTTTATAAACCAGGTTATTGTGCTTCACAGATTTTTTCCTTGTATGCAGCTCAAAGAGGAGGAATCTCTTGCAACCTGCAAAACGTTTGCTCTAGCAAGAGCATTTTAGCTTTGAATATTTCCTCAGTGCATAATTCAGGACGGTGGCTGTCATAGCTGCAGCACCTCCAATTTCTACCCACATCACCAACAACATGAATCCCTTTGCCAAGGCAGCCCTCTTGATGTGTCCTCCCCATTCATTGAGACCGTGTAATTTTCCTGGGGAAGCACAACCCAACAATTATTTTTATTCTAACACAGCTGTAAGCCTTCAGACCCCTTTGCAGATGCTGCATTGCAGCAGTGCCCTCTCATAAGCTTGCCACATGCCATGGACGAGTGTGTTGAATAAGGATTGTGATTTTTCGTTAACAGGCCATGCTTGCAGCGCTGAGGAGCCCAAAAAAAGGCAGTTTCCCCACTCACTACTGCTCTCACACCACTTATTTCTTCTGACCTGAAATCCCAACTTTCTATTCACTGCAGCTTGTTTTAGACAAATAGAACACATACCCACCAGCCTCTTCCAGATCTTACACTCTGGAGCCAAAACGCCACTTTCAGAAGTAGAGAAAAGTCATCTGGGATTCTGTCCTGCATGCCAGATCTACCATGAGAAGGCCAATATGCCACCGAGAATTATCACAATCAATTAGCAGTAAATAACAAAATAAAAAATATCAGCAGGAGAAAGCTGCTATCATCATAAAAAAAAAAATTCAATGCACTGAGAAAGAATTAATCATTATTTTAAAAACATTAATTCCAAAAAGTCATTTGGACACAAAGGATTGTGTCCTATCTAGTTAGTCCCCTGTCATGTGGGTAAAGCAGATGTTTGTAGAGGTCCTGACTGATGTCACCTTTCAAGTACACTAAAATTCAAAACCACTGACTTAGGAGGCATTCTTTCCAGAAAGGGCAAGGTATGTGACAATATACAAAATACTATGTTCAACAGCAGACTCTTTCAGCCACTGCTTTAACAAAAAAATCTGTGACTAAACTTCTCTACTTTCATATTTCAGCACAAGACTTTCACAAATTCAATTATCTTCTTTTCTTGTGGGATCATATTATTTGGGGAAAGAGGATCCTGTGAAATGTTTAATAAGAAGCCTGGTTCTTGGGAGAAATTTTCCTTTTTCTCTTGAAGACCTGAAGTAGAGCTATTTCACAGCAGAATACAAAGCAAATGCATGAAAAATAAAGGTCATTTAGCTATCAAAGATCAAAGCCCAGAGTCTGACATGGATATTTCAAATTCTTTTGCCAGATTGAATCTTGAAAATCCATTTTTCAAATCAGAAAACATGTGTGTAGCTAGAGAATTACTGAATAAACAACCTTCACTTTGAAGAAATGAAAGAAAATGCCATTATATCGAGTGAGAGAATCTAGGTGAGGGGTGTGGGGCAAGAGGTTGTGGGAACATCAAATACAACTTCTGGCTGGAACAGAAACCATAAAAGCACATGCACATGCTCCAACAACAACTACTCAGGCCAGCTGGAAGTAGAAAAAAGAAGAATAAAATACTGGTTCCTAAACGTTTCATTTAGTTTTGAGGAAAATACTGACATGTTACTTGAATATTACCTTGCTAATATGTCAGCAATTCATCTTTGTAACATCTCCATATTATTATTCTAATTTAAATGAAAACAAAGTAGACATAGATGAGAATAAATGATCTATGAAAATGAGATAAGGCCAGTGACAAAACCAGCATTAAACTTCCTACTAGCTCTAGATATCTTTGCCATATCAGACAAAAACCTATTAAAGCATTCTCCTCTTTCATTAGTTCACTTAGGTATTATTTAAATACCATACCTTGAAACCAAACTTCAGAGTTTATACTGTCTATACCATCTTTGAAAAACACTGAACCATAAACAATCATTTCCAAAAAATTAGTCACTGAAATTTGAAACAGTAAGAACAGTCTGCCCTTGAAGGGGAGTAAAAAGTCTTTGGTATCACTACAGCCTTTTTTCTTTTTTAATATAAAAATTACATGGCTCAGGAGTAATTATAAGATTAAATTTTCACACCAATGTTTGTCACCACCAAAGTGCTTTAAATTAAATGTGTAAGTTTCCACAAAGGAGTTCCTGCCCTGTAGTCAAGGGCATCCAAGTTTTATTCAAGCAGCATGTAACAGTAATGCTGCAACTTGGAGGGTTAAAAGTAAACTGAGAATGAACACTTCTCCCAGTCAGAATTTCACACCATCAGAATTTCTGCATTTTCAAATCCTTTAGGGCATCTAGATGCCACATACTCATCCCCTTACCAAGACACAGGTAGAAGGAATTCCAAATTTGCCTATCATCATTTTCTACATAAACAAGGGAAAACTGTCTTAAAAAATTGCGATTTGGAAAGCTGTCAGGCTACGGAATATTTGCAGATGTAAACAGTAGTGCAACCAACTCATGCAGTTGGGTAACAGCACAGGAGTGTGCCTACTGCAAGTTCCATGGCGCCTGAGTACACCTTCAGATTTTCTCCATACTACTTACTGTACATAATCCAGGAAGGGAAGGGTGGAGGAGGGGAGGACATGGCTGTTCAAGGGGGTTGAGCTGTTGGAGTGACAATTCCATGGAGAACAGCAACAAAAATGGCAGGAGAGAGCAGGGAGTTGGTGCGGGAAGTACCCCTTCTGTTCCCAGCAGACGACCAGGAAAAGGAACAAGGGAGAAGAAAGGCAACCACATGCACCTCAGCAGTGACCAGAACATCCTTGATCTTCCTGGCTACAAAAGGGTTCAAAGAGCCCCTTCTTTGGAGCCACAATGGCATCTGTTGGCATGCATTCTGCCATGCTCCTAATGCACACATAAGCTGTATGTGCCACAGCCATGTTCAGAGCCCAGTGCTAGGAGCCTTTGATTGTTCATGCCACATTTGTCAATCTCTATATATGTGGGTTTAGTAATTCTCTCCCCGCAAAGCAAGATTGGTCTCCCTGTGTGCCTTGTTCAAGTAATATGAATCAGAAGGTTTTGGTTTTTTGTGGTTGTTTTTAACTGCAGGTAACCATCACACATGGATGTGTTGAGACTTTAGCCTCCATCTTGACTTCTGTATCAACACACTGTTTTTTTATTCAGTTGGGTATGCAATACAGAATAGAACAGCAATTGTTCTTAATCATAAGCAAGCCAGGACTAATGATAAGGGTTTTTTCTCCATAGATTTGATCTGCTGAAGGTACATTCTGTGAAAAGCAATCGTTCCACACTTGCAGCTATTCTACTCAAACTGTCCAAAAACTACATGACTACAGTTGGTGCAGCAAAGAGCACAACTTGAGAGCCCTCCTGAGAGGCAGGATATGTTTATTCAGGCTCAAGAAACTATGACTTTTGATTACCTCATCTTGCTGACTCAGCAGTTTGGTGTCTGCACAGGCTGAAGTATATGGGAACTTTCTGCAAGAGTCATCTTTGTTAACTAATGGAGCTGGTGAACTGAAGAACAAGTCACCAAAAAATAACAGAGAGGAGTTTGCTTTCTTGTGTAAAGATTGGTACTTCCTGCAAAATTAGACTGAAGGATCCAAAAATTACTATAATTGCAATTTCTTGCTGCTGTAGTAGATTTTACCTCATTCTCAAAAAAAATCTTTAATAATTCATCAAAACACTAGAAAGGAATTAGAGAACTCTAAACAACTACATGCTCCTGAACCATGTTGCCCCCTGCTTCCCTTTGGAACCTCAGATTTATCATAGTTCAGTTCTTGAGCTATGCAGATATATAAGATAATGTAAAGTAAATAGAAGAGAGTTTGTTTCCACTATATTCATGAAGACATTGCTGAGATTTTTGTTACATTTTTGGAAAGTTCTGGAGTTTTTTTCAAATTGTATTTTTAAGATTTGGGAGAGTTACATCAGGAGATATTCTTTCAAGTTTCTACCTTGAATCACATGTACTGCCCTGGGGCATGAGGCTATTCAAAACACTGAGGATTTTGGGCTACATTTACTACAGCAACATTGGTTCAGCCTTGTATCACTTTCTTCTAGCCATGGTGCTATCTAAGCATCCACCAGGTCAGTTCTCTGGTAGAGGTGATGGGAAAAAGAAAACTTTTCATTACTGCATTGAGGCGGGTTTTCAAAAATCACTGAGCTCGAAGACTCACCTGAGCTCAAAACTGTCTCCTTACAATTTATAGTGGAAAACTGAAATAAATACACAGTCTGTAAAGCTTTAAGTAGAGGGTATTTTTTTCTGTTTGACAGAAACTGAATGTAGTTCAAAATTAATGGCTGAATGTCATAGCCTCCTTTTTGGCTCTTGATACAGTTGAAATTGCTTTCATTTCTAGAGACAACTTCACAAGTGAAAATCAATCATTTTGCCTTATTTTTATTTCCACATTTTCTAATAAGAATGTTAAAAATTCAGCAGCATTTATGCAAAGTGTTACTCTTCACTTTCACAGAATCACAGAATCACAGGAGCTGAGCTGAAAGGGACACACAGTGATCATCAGAACCCAAGTCCTGGCCCTTTACAGCGCCAGTCTCAAGAGCGACACCACACACCCGAGAGCATTGCCCAAATATTTCTTGAGCTCTGTCAAGCTGGTGCTGTGACCACTTCCTTGGGGAGTCTGGTCCAGTGCCCAACCACCCTCTGGGTGGAGAACCTTCTTCTAATATCCAACCTAAACATCCCCTGACATTACTTCAGGCAACTCCCTTGTGTCCTGTCACTGTCACAGTGGCGATATCACAGCAGAGAAGAGATCAGTGCCTGCCCCTCCTCTTCCCCTCACAAGGAAGATGTAACTGCAGTGAGGTCTCCCCCCAGTCTCCTCTTCTCCAGGCTGAACAGACCAAGTGACCTCAGCCACTCCTCACACGGCTTCCTCTCCAAACCTTTCACCATACTTGTTACCCTCCTTTGACACTCTCTAACAGTTCAATGTCTTTTTTATGTTGTGGCACCCAGAACTGCCCCCAGCACTCAAGGTGAGGCTGTCCCAGAGCAGAGCAGAGCAGAGCAGGACAATCCCCTCCCTTGCCCAGTTGGTGATGCTGTGCCTGATGCACCCCAGGACACAGGGGCCCTCCTGGCTGCCAGGGCACTGCTGGCTCATGTTCAACTTGTCATTGACTAGGACACCCATGTCCATTTCCTGAACTCATTTCTGCTTTCCAGCCTCTCCTTTCCCTGTCTGTCTGTACATCCGGGGTTGCCCCATCCCAGGTGCAGAACCCAGCACTTGCCCTTGCTGAATTTCATACAGCTGGTGCCCGCCCAATCCTCTCATTTGTCAAGGTCCCTGCAGGGCCTTCCGGCCTTTGAGGGAGTCAATGCTCCTCCCAGTTTTGTATCATCTGTGACCTTACTTAGTAACCCTTCCAGTCCTGTGTCCAAGCCATTTGTGAAGCTGTTGAAGAGCACAGGGCTGAGCATGGAGCCCTGTGGAACCCCCCAGTGACAGGGGACCAGTCCGGTGTCACCCCATTCACTGTAACACTTTGTGCCTGGCCACTGAACCTGTTGCTCATCCGTTGCATACTGCATTCATCCAGCCACCTGCTGGACAGCTTGTCCAGAATGCTATCCTAGGGTGACATTATGATACTTGTATCCTAATCATCTGTCCTGTTTATGCTGGATATTAGGTTTTGCTCCTTTAAGACTGATTCTGAGTGAAGTGGGGGGAAAAAGAATCTCAAGTTTTTTATCAGAAACTGCACTTACTCCTTGCATTCCAGCTCCCAGACTGTGTTTTCTGCAGCACAGACAGCAGGAGAGATCTCTTCATTGCCTTTAGTTGTTTTTTTCTTGCTAGCTGAGCCAGGGAAGTTCCTCTGGCTGTGGCTTTTCTTTTTCCTTGGAACTGATCAGCCTTGCTCTGGACTGAAATCCAGAGGAACACCGGGAATTCCCACCTGTGTCCCACTGGGGCCCAGGATGCTGCATTTTCCAGCCCAGAGGGACTGATAGGGACTGAGCGAGCCGAGCTACACCCCACCAACAGGACTCTCTCTGAATTTGCCATCTCTTCAGAACAGCAAGAGGCTCCACTGTCTAATATTATTCATTTTTTTTCCATGTTTGTGAATACTTTGCTTGTTAAATAAACAGTTTTTTCCACTTTTCTCGAAATTATGTCTCTGGAGCTGGTGGGGGGAGGGGCCACTTGAACTTGCTTTCTAGAGGGACCCCCTCAGATGTTTCCTTCCAGATTTGCTCTAAACCGGGACAGATGCTCAGACGGACAGTATTGAAAGCTTTACTGAAATCTAGAACGATTACATCCACTGGCTTCTCTTGATTAGCTATGTGGATTGCCTTGTTGTAAAAGGGAATCGGGTTTGACAAGCAGGACTTCCCCCTGCTGCGACCAATGACTGTATTCACCAGCTTCCCATTGGCTCAATCTCTCTGGATTCCCAAGACCACTCAAAAATCATCATGAAAGATTTTGTGATGACATTAGCTAGCTCTTTAGGAATTCTTGTAGGAATCCCATGGGGGCTCATAGATTTGTAAATGAAGCTGAAGCGGCTTTATAACAAGAGGAAGGAGGATCATGATAATTTCCTCTGAAAATGTATCTGGGTCTTCAAGGTGGCATACCAAGTTTCTGTGATTTGGATGCCCTGGATCCAGCCTTGACAACTTCAAACCCAAATTTTCAGGTCTGCAGCAGAATACCTGGAAGCCCATAGCTTTCACAGCTTCTGATTCCCAGCAGAAATGCCAGGAGCCAAATGGGGTCAGGAATTCCACTCTTGCAGCATCCAAATCTCACCTGCATAGAAAGCCAGGAAAGTTTGGTTTGGCTGGCTGTCCCAAATCCGCATGCCTCCCTCTTCAGATCCAGAGTAAAACTACAAGATGGATTTTCACTGTGCTGAGAAAAGAAGAAACAACTGTCACAAATTTAGATATATTCTTTCAGAAACTCCTTTTAGATTTGGGAAAAAATCGCTCAACAGAGCCAATTTCGAAAGAGGCTTTTTGTTGCATGAAATAATTTGCACTTTCTGATCAGATGAATTGTAAAGGAATAAAAGGTGTCGGAACATATAAAGTGAAACAAATCTGATTGTGAAATGAATTTTCAGTACATGTTCAACTATTCTACTTCCAATATTAGTAACAATAAAGGAAACTTCTGGCACAACACAGAGTAAAGGACAGAACAGAAGCAATTTTAGAAGTAATTGGTTTTCAAATTAAACCTACACAAGCAGGATAAAGATTCTGTCAAATACAGTCATGCACTAAACTGAAACTCACATTCTGTATATATTTTTATCTTGAAGGCCTGTTAACGGGAAGAAATGGTAAAAGTCAAGACTTGAAGTGCAAGAAGGAAGTTACCTTAAAGCCAGCTATGAATGTTTCACAGCTGAACTTTAGCTATGCACCATTTTCTTTCCAAGTTTGAGAAGATTTGTACTCTGTCATGTTTTGTAGAGTTAGTTATTTGAGTTTTAGACTGCAGTCTGGAAATTACTACTGGAACCTTCTTGGAGACACATCTCATTTGTCAGACAAAAATGGTAGAAATATGTGTCAAAAACAAAAAAGGCTGGATCTTGAAAGTCTTATTCACTTTTGTAGTCTTTATTTTCTTTAAACCTAAATCCTTTCCAAACTTCCCCCAGGGAAAGGATTTTTCATAATTAAGAAATCTGGGAATTTGACCAAACACAGGGTAGCTGGAAAGACAAGAGGAAAAGTAGCAATAACATTAAACTACACTAAATGGGTATTTCTCAATAAAGGAAGGAGAAAAGCACTTGAAGGGAAATAAATCAGGACATTATTACATAATTTCTATGTGTATGTTTTTCTAACATTTTGCTATTTCCATGCATCCAGAAATGATACAATTATCACACAATAGAAAGAAATTTTAAAAATTAATTTGTTTGCTCCTCTCTCTTTCTTGAAAGTCTTCCTGCAAAGCCATCTCAAGTGAGTTACCACAAGTCTTCCTGCAACATCTGTGTCTGTGAACCGCTGCAGAAACAAGGAACAAGGGTCTAGCAGAATCTAAAAAACACTAGGGGAGTTAATAGGCAAAATAATCAGTGACAGGTAGAGCATACTTTGATGAGAATGCATGAGAGAGAAAAAGGACCAAGGGGTATACACACTATGTGGAGGGAAGCATCCCCGCAGCATCGAGTGGAGTGGGAGCTGATGGCGGGAGACTTCACTTCTGCAGATCCTGAGGTCAGTAGCTTATGGCTGGGACATTCTCTGTGTAGAAGCAAGAAAATGTATTTTTTTTAAGTTATCACAGGACCTTGGAAAAAGTAATAAATGGGAGAGAGTGGTTTAAGAGTGAAATTTATGTCACTTTGTGTTTATGTCACTGCCACACATCTTCTGCATGAACTGGCTGATGCTACAGAATGTCAAGGTCTGGGACTGGAACCAAATCGTGTTTGCTCAGTGGTGTACTGAGGGAGGACTGTTTTGCTTGCTCTGATGTGCCCATTCACTCTTCACGGTGGGGTCCCCAGGTTTGCTACCAATCTTTGGAATGCAAAACAGAAGATTACTCGCAGTGCATAGCTTTGGTGACTGAATGGTTAAGCTGTGAATATGTTTGCTCCCACAACATTGCAAAGTAACACTCCAATATAACTATATCTCTCAAAAAGATACTTCAAGGCAGATATTAACAGACTTTTAGCACTGCCAAAGGCCAAGAAACTGAAAGAATCTCCATCATAATATCACAAATAGATTTCCCATCTAGAGGAAGACCTCATCCCTGGTCTGAATATGCCAAAGATAGCATGCATTTCACTGTCTTCAACTGTGTGTAAGTAGATCAGAAAAGTGTAAGTATCTACAGGAGAAGTGGATTAGAAAATACAAACAAAACAAAATAGAGCCAAACAAACAACAGCAAAACAACCCCCCCACAGACATTTTACGCTCCAATTTCTCTTTATCTCACTGTATTTGCTGATTTCTGTACACACTGTCTGCTGCTCTAATTTTACTATTCTTCACATGCTGCTGTCGCATACTGACACATTGAGGCTGTCAGGCCATGGCTCACAGAACACTTCTCCCAATGCACTTCTTCTCCAATTGCTTTGGGAAATGACAGTGCTCTTGTTCAGAGATAACCAGCTGTGACCTGTTCTGCCCTGGAGCTTTCCTCCAACCTTCCCAAGGATATATTCTCACCAGATACAAAAACTTTCATAATGCTCTGGACCTGTAGTGCTTGATTTGGGCAGGTCTTACTCAGACTTCATTAGGATGATGTTAAAAAAAGAGCTCAAATCTACGTTTGAAACTTAAAGTCTCCCTCTCTTTTTCTTTTCTCTTTCTCTCTCTCTCCCTTTCTCTCTCTTTTGGTGTCTCCCTCTCTTTCTCTCTGCCAATTTTATTTTCCTCCTTTTTTTCCTTAGGATGCCATTAGCAGAGCTGTAAAGAGTCACTACGTTGTTGCCAGGAAAAGATCTTTGTGCTAGCATCTCTGTTCAGAAAGTGAACATTAGAGGACTGCCAGCCCTTATGCTGATTCCTAATGCCTGGCACCTTGCATTGAATAACCTCACTGTAAAGCCAATACAAAACTCTCCAGTAACAATATTTTAATCAACTTTGCATTCCACTTGCAGTCCTTTCAGTTACAACATAATTGAGATGGAGGGACAAGCTTATCTGTTTCATGGGAAATTGGTAATGTACCAAATTGTTTTTTTAAATCTTCATGTAAACCATTATGAGCCTGTCTGAAATTCTATGTATTAGTAAGAAAACTTTAAATTACTTTAAGAAAATTATAGTAGTGAAGTACATATTTGTAAATTTTAAATAAGAAAGCACTATAATTCAAAAATTTTAGACTTATGTGGTATTTTGACCCTGATATGCTCCTGAAAAAAAAACGGCATTTGGATTGTTTACTTATCAGTCTTTAAAAGTTATATTTGTAATACTTTTGCACAAGATCCTTATATCTCTGTATGTTAGAGATGCACACTCCAGGCAACATGTATACTGCATCTTTTCTAATCCAAGTACATGGTAAGACTACACAGTCAGTAATTTTGCAGACTACTATTACAGCAATTTATTTTTCCTGTACTACTGCAAGAAATGTGACATGACCTGTAAGATGCAAAGGCAGAGAAAAAATTACTGTCCCTGCACTAAAGATCTAATGCAGTAAAGAGAAGTGATCTTATGAAAATTACTGTATTCTTTTGAGTATTGCAGTCAGTATAGTCCAACACAGCCTTTCTACATTCCTGCCATAAGCTCATTAACCATGCTTTCCCTAAAAGAACACCGCACATAGTGTGTCATCTTTCATCACATTCAAAATTACCTATTTATCCCTCTGACAATGAACAGGCAAGAACTACAAATGAATTCTAAACTTGCCAAGAGTATATTCCTAAGCTCCCAGGACAATGTTCTTGTCTGGATATCAGACTATTTGAAAAAAAAAGAACTCTTAAGTGTCTTTCTGAGAGCATAAAATCTGAGATTGTGATGTATTTTATCTCATGACATTAGAACATTGTCACAGTATTGCATAGGCATCATAGTGGACAACTTCAAAAGTGATGAGGTTCTTAAGGATAAAGAAAGTTCCCATGTAAGTGCTCCGAAATAACGGAAGCTGTATATCAGCATACTGATTTTGTTAAAAGAGAGACTCCAAAGCAGCTTTCAAAGGCCCACTCAGCATCTGTCTGCTACTTTAAACACCAGAATTTTACAAAGTCTGCCCCTAGAGTTCATACTACTTTCCATTTAAATCTGAATAAGCCTACTTAGAGAAAATAGGCAAAACTCTCCCACGAAGCACTATCTTTAGGTAGGATTGATTACATAATCACTATTTGCCTCAAACAATATGCCAGTGGTGGCACCCTGGCAGATTGCATGAACCGCCGTTATTCTCAGTTATGACAGTATAAATCAGAAATATCTCCACTGACCTCACTGGAATTCCAGGATTAAAGGACTGGTGAGCTGACTTCTTGGTATCTGCTTACAATAGCTTTTATTAAACCCTCTGTGCATGTAAAAGTAACCAAGTTGTTCACAAGGATAGGAGCAGAACAGGTATGATTAAATATTGCAGAAGTATTCCAGGTCACACACACAAAATCGTTCCTCATTTTTTAAACAATTGTCACAGAGTGAGTGGGAGAAATTGCAAAAAAAACCCTATTTTCTTAAGCTGAAATATCAAACTATTGAAGGAATAAAAAAGGTAAGAAAACTAGAAGACATATAGATGTAATAAATCATGACAAAGCCAATGTAAAATTACTGGCATACATTTAAAGAATACTGAATACTAAAAGCAGAATTGAAGAGATCTAGCTGACACCAAATTATTGTTAGCTTGGCAATATGCATGGATCAGCTGCTGTAAACATTTTGTCATCAAAACCCAAAACAGGGGGTATAGAAATAGCAGTCAAGTGGTCTGAGGTGACTCAGGGCAGCCAAAAAGGATTTCCTTTAGTAGATTTACAGAAACATATCTTCATCAGTGATAAGCAGACAGATGCAGTAAATGAAACCTCTGCAAGTTTGCACCAAGGTGAGTAGTGCAGCTGACACTCCTGAGAGATGGGATGCCATCCACAAGAATGTGGACAAGTTTCAGGAGTGAGCCCATGAGAATTTCTTGAGGTACAACAAGGCCACATGCAAGGTGTGGCACCTGGGTTGGAGCAATCCCCAATATCAGCAAAGGCTTGGGAATGAGCAGATTGACAGCAGCCTCGCCACAAAGGACTTGAGGGTCCTGGTGGATGAAAACCTGGAGGTGTCTTGGCAACATATACTCACAGCTCAGAAAGTCAACCAGACTGCATCAAAAGCACTGTGACCAGCAGATCAAGGGAGACAATTTTACTCTCTGCTCTAGCGAGACGCGGGGTGCTACACCCAGCACCCCAGAATGCTACACCCAGCTCTGGGACACTCAGCACAGGAAAAACCTGGACCTGCTGGAGTCCAAAGGAGGGCCATGAAGATGATCAGAGGGCTGAAGCACCTCACTTGAGGAAAGACTGGAGAAGGCTCCAGGAAGACCTTATTGCCACAATTCAGTACTTACAGGGGGTTTTTGAGAAAGGTGGAAACAGACATTTTAGTAGGACCTGATGCAACAAGACAAGAATAGATTGAGTCCAGATAGGTGAAACACTGGAACAGTTTGCCCAGACACACTGCAGATGTCCCATCCTTGGAAGTGTTCAAGGTCAGGTTGGATGGACCTTTGAGCAACCTGGTCTGGTTGAAGACATCCCTGATCATTGCAGGAAGGTTGAACTAAATGAGTTACAAAGGTCCCTTCTAACCCAAACTATTCTATGACTCAGTGTCAAGAGGAAAGTAATGAAGAGATGATGATGATGATGATGATGATGATGATGATGATGATGATGATGATGATGACTACTTCTCTTATTAACAATGACTGTAAAATCCATTAATAACTATTCAAAATTATTAATAAGACCATGTCACTCTGTAAATGACAGTTAAAAAATAAAGGGCCACCACTTTTGCACTGCATCATCTTCTGTCCTACTTCATTTTCAAATAAACCCATATTTTCTGTTGTCCTCTTATCATGTAAAGGAGGGCCAATTCTTTTGTTGTACCTAAGATTTTTCAGAATAATATTTAGTCTCAGAACTCTGCAAACAAGATTGCCAGTGCAATTGTAACACCCATGAAAACATTTTTTCTCTTTTTTTTCAGAAATTATTTGTAAAGTTTTCAGCAACTCTCCTAATAATTCCGTTGGTGTTACATGGGAAGAGAGATTACACTCATGTTTCTCTGAATTTCTGTTGCTAACAAGAATAAAGTAGAAACAAAACACAATTTCTAAAATCATAACAAAACATATTAATAGCTTCAGAAAAGTAATTTTTTTAGAAGAAATGCCAGATTTTAATGAACTTTTCAAAGCAGACCAAGCCATCCTTTCAAATGTTGGACAAGTACACTTTTCAAACAGCATTTCAGAATTGTGATCTTCAGATTTGCCTCAAAATTCCAGTTTCTGTGTTTTTTCTGCAACAGATAAAATCTTCGTGTTGGAAACTACATGCTTCACACATATGTTCAATAGTTGTCGACCTTGAAAAGAGCATATTAACCCTCATAAAATTCTAGTTCCAATGAAGAGTATATTTGGAAATCATGAAAAGAAAAAGTACCACCTTTGAAACTATACTTTGAAACTATAATCTCTTTTAAACATTACTTTAGAAACTACATTTGACCATGCCATCGAGAATTTAATTAGGATATTTCACAGGTAATGACTTTTTATTTTCCAGTTCAACCATCCATAAAATGGAATCCTTTGTGTGATTGCTGAAGCATTTGTAATTAGACTTTTCTTTATAACTAAGCAGAAGACACACAGAGTAAGAAATAACGCTTTCAAATTTTTGTGTCCTCCAGCTTTAGAGAGAAAACATTGTCATGAGGTAAGCTTGGAATTGCCCCTTTTTACAGAAAGTGACTGTTCAGACCATGAAATCTGTGACTAGTGACCAGAGAAACAGTGCTTGTACTAAAGAGCCTTTTCTCGTGTTGCTGGATGGCTCACAAGCCGCTGTAAGGGGCATGTCTACCTTGTTGGATAAAGTGCTGTGAGGAAGTGTGCCTTGCCTTCAATGAGAGAAAAGGATGAGAAGCCACGACAGAAAAGCCAACTCCCTGAACACAAGTTTATTCCAAAACATCTCAGAAATGCACATATATGACAGCCTTTCTGACAGGCGAGAATGTGTGGTTTAAGCTGTTACTGTTTCTTGGTTACCTCATACCTACTCAAGGTCTGATTGGAAATATGGTTTGAAACAGTTTTACCTCTCAGAAATCTGCTGTCTTCAGCAAGTTCTTACTGATTCCCTTCGTTTAAGAGTCATACCACTGTTTACTAAAGGTTCCCATAGTGACAAATGTAGCATTTATCAACAGACACTGAAAAATCAGCAAAGAGGAAGAAGAAGCTAGGAACAAAAGTTTGGCAATGCATCCAGTCAGCAACAGTAGATGTCTGTCAAAAACAGAAACATCCAAATCATGAGTCCAGAACTCAATGTACAGTGGGCTACCTGACCCTGTTATCTGCCTCTGACACTGACCCTGACCTGGACTTATCCCACCCCCCCCAGCCCATCTCCTTTTCAGTGGGATCCCTGATCCATCTGCCTGGCTGCTATGCCTGATATCCCACTTATCTTCCTGTATGGCACAGTGGGCTCTTGCTGCCTTCTGTCACAAAGAAGGTGGGTGAAACTGAGCAGATAACGACCAATAAAATCATGGAAACTAAAGAAGGACACACATAGACAGTGGCCAATGAGGAGGAAATCTGATATCTTATTTTGCACTCACAAACATCCTCAAAAGACAGATACAGAAACCTTCTTCTCTTAATGCATGAAAGGAAGTTGATGGAGGTATTTTTTCTGGTCTTAATAAGACTTCTTATGTTGTCTCTCACAACATCCTTCTGGAGAAGTTACTCAACTGTGGGATGAGTAGGGTAAAGGTATACTGGCTATAGAACTGTCTGAATAATAGCTCAAAGGAAATGGAGCTACCTGTGGCTGGAGACAGCCTCTGGAGGCAGAGGTGCTCCTCAGGGCTCAATTCTAGGGCCAGTGGTGTTCAATATATTTGTCAATGACCTGGATGCTGGAGTTGAACGCACCATTAGAGAGCTTGATGATGAGTCCAAACTGGGAGGTGCCATTGACTCTCTCATAGGACAAGAGGCCTTCCAGGAGGCACTAGATAGATTGATGCATTGAGCAATCATCAAGGGCATGAATTTTAACAAGAACAGACACTGGACACTGCCTCTGGCATTGAGTAACACCTGGCACAAACATGAATTGGGAGTGGCTGGAGAGCAGCCCTGCAGAAAGGGAGCCAGGGGTGCTGGTTGGCAGCAGGCTCAGTGTGAGGCAGCAGTGTGCCAGGGCAAACCCCAGCAAGAGCTGCATCAAACATGGCTCAGCAAAGCAACAGGTTTTTTGTTTCTTTTTTGTTGATAAACTACTCCCTGTTACCTAGGTAATTTTTGTGATTGTTTTGTATTTTGCTTTTTCTTAAGCTTACGCCGTACTTCTAACCTTACACTTATCTGACCTGCTTTTCACTTCCCATACATTTTGCTTCCTATCCTGAAGTCAATGAAATTTTGTCTTTTAAACAGGCTTTATCTTTCTTCTGCAATGGGATGTTTTTCACTTGTTCATTTTTGAATGAAGGTATCCATGATCACTGTGAATTCAGCATTGTGTCTGTGTGTGAGTCTTATTCTGAACATAGACACCAGACAGTAATGTTCAGAAAATCTAAGAACTCTCCATCCTTTAACTGGACCTCTGTAGGGTCTGTGTTGGAGATAGGCAACAATGTGCTTGAGCACATGTGCTGGAAAAAGTGCATCACAGAGTAACAGATGCTTAGGAAGTTTCTGTACCACAGAGGATGCAGAATTGGACTTGGTCCATTCCAGTAGTGGATGGGTACTAATCAGAAGTCTTGTGCATTCTTTTATCCTCTGTAGGTGACTCAAGACTTCTTTTCCATCTGATACATGGATGGCCTCAGGAATCACAAATGCTCATTACCTTTTCCTGTTTTGAAGCACAGACCTTTTACACTGATAGACAGACAGGGTCTTGAAAGAATTCAATATTTCATAATTACTCTTATTTGGAAAAGTTATTTTCCTTCCATACAAAAGATGGAAAAATTTGACCCACATAATACACAATAACCACTGTCATTGTATTACTTAAAGAAAAGGTTAAAGTATTCAGGAAAACTGTCTTATTGGTATTGTATTTCTACCCTAGAAAGGAAAGGAAGTAGATTCTTAGACTGTCTGGGATGAACTTTCCTTAAATTAGCCCTGCATGGCAAGAAAAGCCATTAACCCCAGAGTACAAAAATGACTGCATCATTCATCATAGATCAAGGCTTGTAGTTTTCAAGGTTTCCATACTAAAAATACAACAATTTAATTAGTATTATAAACTGTGCAATGCTTTACTGACATCTATTTAATATAAAAGTGTCCAGATTTTGGTATGATAAATATCCACTCATTGTCTAATATCCAAAGCCATCCATAGCTGCTCATCTGTCTCTGTAAAAGCTGTGATAGAATTTAGAATATAAACCATTATTAAAGGGATGATTAAGTACAAGGAGATGAATCCTGCTCTCTGTGCAGGGGTGTAAATGCTGAGCAACACCACTAGCTCATATGTCATTGCCCTACAATTTAATAGGAAGGCATCATCATATTTTCAGTTACAGACACGCTAGTAGCAGAGATAAAGAATGTTGCATATGCCTGTAACCTAATGATTTACAGACACCCTCACCCTCGGTCCTTCTTCTTGCCAAATGGTATATGCATTAAATATAGAATCATCAACTCACAGAATGTTTTGGGCTGGAAAGGACCTTTAAGGGTCATATAGTCCCACTTCCCTGCAATGAAAAGAGTCAACTTTCACTAGATCTGATTGTTCAAATAACCAGTCCAACCTGATTTTGAGCACTTTCATGGATGGGGTGTCCATAGCTCCTCTGGGTAACCTGTCTCAATGTCTCACCACCCTCATTGCAGTAGTTGGGTGCAGCTGTCAGTCAATTCCTTCTCCACAAAATCCTTACATCTGCAATTTAGAGGTAAGAATGTTGTGGAGCTTAACAAAGGCCTTACAGATGTAGGTGATCCATAATTCTTACCTGATCCAAAAATGCAGTTTATCAGCATTTGTTTCCTATAGCATCATGAGAGTATAGCTGCCTGTAATGGTTTGGCCATAGTTATGAATACTGCTGTACAGTACCAAGAAGTTCCAGGACATCACTGCAGAGCACATCCTATCCCAAAGATAGGTTCATGCAGGCACTTCCAAAACTTTCCTATTTGTCATTATGAAACCATTACTAGAATGAAATAAAAATATATTCTGTAAAAACTTGTTTTAGAAAATCCACCTAATTACTAAATTAAAGCCTTCTTTTTGGTAGGTCTGCATTAAAATTTTATTAAATTCTGTGGCAGTCATTGTTTAGCAGAGAGGAATCTGTGGACATAATCATTCTAAATATTTATGCTGGTTATCCAACAGGTTCCAGAGAGTTTGGTTGGTTTTTTGGTAACAATTAGAAGGCTTGATAACATATTTTTGCTTTTTTTCATTAACAATTAGAATGCTCTGTTTGCTCTTAAGGAAAATCACCTACATACAGAGTGAGTTGGGGAATCTCAGAATGACTGAAAATTTAGGCAAAATACAGTCCGATTGAAGTAAGCAGTTCATTTTCAGGGAGCAATCAATTTTCATCATTATGGTCATATAGCTAAACCAAACAAACAGCAGAGTAGAACTTCTGCACTGCAAGTACTGGAATTTTACCAAATATTAATGAAAAAAACATTCCAAAAATAGCTTCAAAAAATGCATTTGAAGTTAAAATTATGTGACAGTGTTTTCATTTATAAATCTATTTTCTTCCACCTCTAGAAATGGAAATAATTTGCATTTTTTTTACTGTATCTCCCATCTGCAGAAATCAGGCTTCAGATTGGCGCCACATAACATTGTAATTTTAAAACGTGTTCTATAGGTGTACTGTGTGCAGAGTTAAAAGTACCGTTCATAGTGTCCAAAAGAACTTCAAAAACCAGAATTCATTACTCCTGTAAGCAAGAAGTGCAAAGAAATCTGTAACCTTTAGGTTTTGAGAAAAGTGGAGTAGTACAGTATGAATGAGTAGTTGGATATAATCTTTTCCATACAAATAATACTGAGTCACACAATCTGCTTCACACACAGATTAATAAAGGGAAATTATTGTATGCTGAACACATTTTACTTATTTACTTATGACTAAAAATGTAATCACTCTACAGATGAACAGAAAACATGGAAGGTTTTGTGATGCTACCTCGCAAAAGCTAAGAAACAGGCAACACATCTGTGTCTCAGAAATGAAGCTTTACCATCTGTATTGTTTTTTGAGGAACATTGTGTGGAGGGCTAAGATGCTACTCTGCCTCAGTTGTAATGCACATTCATTACTCATGCTGCAGATCCCAGGCTGCTACTCTATATTCAACCAACACCCAGTAGAGAAAATAGTGTCACTAAGTGAGGAGATGGTATTGCTTGTTGTAATTAGCAAGTGTTCACAAATAGATGTCTGAAAACAACAGAAGGAACTAGCATTGCTGAAAATAATGTCCAGAAAGAAAGCAAGAAAGCAAGAAAGCAAGAAAGCAAGAAAGAAAGAAAGAAAGAAAGAAAGAAAGGGTAAATTATTGCCAGCACAATAACTACTTTGAATAACAAAGGAAATCTGCTTCTCGTGACTGCTGTGGCAATGGGAAGAGCATTACAACTGACTTGACAACTAACAAAGACTTTGGACTGATGCCTTTGCTGTCTTCCCTTGACAAAAGCAGATGTCCTGGTTTGACCTTGTATTTTTGAAGCGGGCTAGGCTCTGCACCCAGGAATAATGCATGCCAATATTTTTGCAGAGTCACTGGAGAAGACATGAGGATAAAAAATGAATGCACTATTATAGAGAATTTCATATCCTAATTAAAAACAATATAGCACCAGGTCTTATTCCCTAATAGACCTGAGCCCCCCTGAAGCAACAGAAGGACACTTACAGGCTTTACTGGCATTCTGAAAGGGAAACAAAATTTCTTCAGGCCCATCTGGATTTCATGATTATCAAACCAAATTTCTGGAACAGGACACTGCCTACAGAGTTCACCACTTTGTAAACAGATGTAAATATGAGCTATTCCTTCTGGATGTTATTGCTCAGTCATCTGAAATATGACTTGTCCTCCGACAGGTGAGAATTGAGTTCTCCAGGTCAGTTGTGCCAAGGTATCCAGGAATCAGGTTGGCAGACCTGCCCTGAACATTACTACCAGGACATTATCATCTATTCTGTATCTCCTGCTTTACTAATGAGTCTTTCCTCTCTTATTAAGACTCTTGACTGCTTTGAAATCATTAGATCGCTTTATCAAGAAAAGTGTGTTAGGCTAGACAGAGAAGTTTTCACTTCAAAAACATATTTTAGGCATCTTCTGTGTCAGGGAAGAGAATTTTGAGCACCTTCACACCTTTTAAACATAGAAACATATTGAAGTTTCAAGTACCATTAATGCAGAAAATGCAATCTCCTTTCATCAGTTTTTTCAATTGAACAGTTTTATACCAAATGAACTTATTTGACACTCTTTTTCCCAGGCACAGAGAGATATTTGAACATATAGCTCACTAACCTACTTTTTAAAAGTCTGCAAAGCTGGAAAGAAGCCAGGAAGATTTTAATGCAGTATTTTAACTTTTATAGGATTCCAGTATTTGCCAGCTTTCCATTTTGTTGCTTTATTATAACTCTTGAATTCTTACATGGCTTCAGGGCTTTAAAAAATATCAATACAAATGCTTTTAAATGATTAATGGTTCTGAATAAGACATTTACAAAAGCATAATTTTATAGAGTTAGATTGAAATTGTATGGTGGTAATTTCACACAGAATTGAAATCCTTATTCTCCTAAATTTTCTTCTCAAAAGTCAACAACCTGCTTATAAGAGGTGGATGGGAGTTTAGAAATAAGGATGTTTTTACTTAAAGGCCCGTAAAGTGTAAGCAATACAGAAATCTATGCTGTACTATGCTACTAGAACTAAAATGTTCTTTCTACATCTGAGGCTTAGACAACCTCTAGCAAATTCTCAGCCTTTGACAAGACTAGAAGCTACATAATCAGATTAAAAGTGCAATTTCCAGTCAAACTATGAACTTTGAATAGGAACTGAATGAAACAGATCACATAATCCAAACTGATATTTACCAAGGGTCAGAAATTCCTATGGCTTTCAGAAAGGAAAAGAAAAGTGTATGGACTTTGAAAGCAAGATCAGGCTACATAGGATGATTACAGAAGTGTTGTTTGACACAGTAGGGAGAAAATTCATGTGGCCAAAACTTAATTTCAATAATTCTCACTTTAGTTCATGATAATATTGTGTAGGTTATCTGGAAGCTCTTGTAAACTACTTGAAAGACAATGCAGCCACCAATCAATGCCAAGATGTGTTCCTGAAGGGCATGCCTTCCTAAGGTTACTGTCTAGTGGACAAAGGGAAGGCAGTGGATGTAGGGTATTTTATTTTTAGCAGAGCTTTTGGTACAGTCTCTGACATTATCCTTCTGGACAAAATGTTGAGCATACAGGTGGACACGTACACAATATAATGGTTGAAAAATTGGATGAAGGTTTGTGTTCAAAGAGCTGTAGTAAAGGGGGTAACTTTTGGCCATGGCCAGACACTGGTGGTGTTTTCAGGGCTCCCAGCATAGTGCTTTTATGTTGTTTTTTTTTTATGTCGGATACCTGGACAAAAAAGTGAAATGCACTTTAAGTAAGTTTGCAGGCAATACTAAACTAGGAGGAGAAACTGGTTGCCTTGAGGGTAGAGATGCCTTACAAAGAGAGATATTTAAAAGAGTAGAGTGCTGTAAGATCGCCAGCTGTACAAAATTTAACAGCATGTCTCACTTTGTACCTGGGAGAATGTAACGGAAAATGCATGTATAGACTGGGCAACCAGATTCTGAAGTGCAGCCCTGTAGAGAGGGATCGAGGAGTTTGGTCAATGGTTGTTCTGATGGGAGTCAACAATGTGCTCTAGCAGCCAAAAGGCCAACAGTATCTTGGGGTATGTCAAGTGCAGTATAGCTAACTGGCCAAAGGAAGTGATTGTCCCAATGTACTCAGCACTGGTGCAGCCTCATCTTGAGTACTGTATGCAGTTTTGGGTTCCCCAAAATTAAAACAAAATTACAATGTGTCCTAAAGAGGGCAACAAACACGTTGAAAGGACTAGAGAGCAGCTGAGGATGTTAGGTTTGTACAGCTTATTGAAGTGTAGGCTGAGACATTATCTCATTGTTGTCTACACCTTTGACATGAAGGAAAGTAGAGACTGAGATGCTGAATTCTTCTGTCTTGTGTCTGCTAAAAAGACTTGAGGGAATGGCTTTAAACATCAGGGAAAGTTCAGATTGGATATGAATTAGTATCTTCCTCACAAAGAAGGTGGAAAGCACTGGAAATTGTCAAGGCTCCAAGCTTAGTTTTCATTAAGTGGTCAGACATAATTTTTGATATATAAGCTTGTGATCTGTCCACAGAGCAGGTGACCAAAGCATTTATTTATGCTGCTGCTCAGCAACAGCCAATCATTTTATTTAGACTGTGCATTGCTGATGTCCTTTCACAGCTAAACATTTCTTCTGCTGTAGAGTCCAGCCCTACACTTTACTTGAAGCTTAGCATCACTGCCTGTTTCAAGTCTCCAAGTCATAATGCATCTGTGAAGGTTCTTCATCCTGCAGAATCTAAGTACGCAGCACAGTCAATGGGTTTCAACTTTTTTCTTGTCTTGTCAAATTGATTGTGCAGGCATAGAAGGTGTGTCCTGGCCATTTGGACAGATAGAAGCCAGTGAGAGATTCTTGACCTTCCTAGTATGTACTAAGTTCGGCCATATAATGGCTGTTTCTTCTTCTTATGTTTTCTGATAAATGCCTACTAAATAATTTCTCCTGTACCTTACATTCATCACCCGTAGTGTAAGGTACAATCTCCCACAGGTCTCTGCAGTGCTAGGAAATTATTGTCATCTGCAAACTTCTCTAAGGTTCTTGAATGTAAGATGCAATGGAAGAATGACATAGAAGTTGGAGGAGGGAAGTCCTCTGGATAAAAGTTTTAGTTTATAACATTACAGTGATTATTAATTAATCTGCCTTGCAGAAAAACAATTTAATGATTTCCATAGGAGAATGCATTGATGTGTGCGAACACTCAAAAGAGAGGAATTCCCTTTCAACTACATATTTCTGCTTATTAGTTAGTAATCCTTTAATGCTGGTGGTGTTACTACTTTGAAGAACAAGTGCCTACAGGCAGATGTCATAGTTTGAAAAGAAGTGTCAAGGGACTCAGCGATGTCTGAAGACAAGTAAACTCAAAGAGGAGAAGAGAGAGATTTGATTTAGTACACACATATCAAATGTGGCTGTTCATAATTCTAATTATGTTAGTAGGACTAATGTGCTTCAGCTTGCCAGCTGTATTTAAAACTAGCAAAACACATTGCTCACTTTCAAAACATGTACATCCTTTCCCTGTGAGCTGCAGGATGCTAGGGCTCCAAAACAGCCCTTGGACAAAGAGCAGCAGACCACAGGAACAGGGAAATGAGGAACATCTGGATAAGACATAATTGCAAAGTTAAGCAGCTTCCAGTCTATTATTCTCATGCAGTGAGCACAGAAACTGTGTTATTAATGGTAGAAAGCAGGCATCTTTTTTGTTTGGCCAGGTATCATAGTTTAACCCCAGCCAGCAACTAAGAATCACACATCCATTTGATCTCTCCCCTCTCCTTCAGAGATAAGGGCAGCCAAAGGAAAAAAAACTGAACTTCATGGCTTGATAAAGGAACATTTAATTATTGAAACAAAGTAAAATTTAATAATGCTCCTAATGACAAAAATAATACTAATGACAAAAATAGCAATAATACTAATACTACTAATAACTAATAATAATGCTAATAACAAAATAATAATACTAATGACAAAAATAGCAATAATTACAATAATAGTAATGATAACCATAGCAACAATAATAATTGTAATGGAAAGGAGAGAGTAAAACTCAAAAGAAAGAAGTGATGCACAATACAATTGTTCCCTACTCACAGTAGTGAACAGTAGTGAACAGTAATGATGCCTAACCCAGAAAGTACTTGGCCCCTTTCCACATAACTCTCCCTCATTTATATACTGGACATGGTGTTCTACGGTATGGAATATCTTTTTCGCCAGTTCAGGTCAGCTGTCAGGTCCATGGTCCCTTCCAGCTTCTTGAGCACCTGCTCACTGGCAGAGAATAGGACACTGAAAAGTCATAGACCCAGAGTAAACACTGCTCAGCAACAGCCAAAAGCATTGCTGTGTTATCAACATGATTCTCATACTGATTTCAAAACACAGCATGTACCAGTTACTGAGATGAAAACGAAGTCCATCAGAGCCAAAACAAGGATAGTATCCACCCCTGATTCCATACAATTTACTTCATACCAGGTCCAACACTTCCTAGTAGCACATCACCTTTCTTGTCTCTCGGTATTTATACACACAGATATGATTTCCTTAGTCTATGGACCATCCCCGTAAAGGTCCAATTAGTTAATTTAGACCATGACCTCGGACTCAATCTGTCAAAGCTGCCTAGGTCAGTATATAGAAGATGTTTGGGCTGTATTTCCACCCTGGGGCAGGTGATTTTAGCTGTACTAGACACCCCTCTAAGTGAAGGCTGTGGTCTTCACTCTGCCATCAAAGGGATTGAGAAAGATGCATAATCAATTTAAATTTTGGTACCACTGGGTTACTTTTAACTTTTACCAGTTCTTATGTTCCAGTTCCAGCATGTCTGGTATGGCCATAGTCAGTGATGGCATGAATCACAGAATCACAGAACCATGGAATCACAGAATCACAGAGTGGGTAGTGATGGAAGGGACCGTAGTGGGTCATCTGGTCCAAGGGCCCTGTGTAAGCAGGACATTTCTAGAGCACATGGCACAGGATTGTGTCCAGACAGTTCTTGAATATCTCCAGTGAGGGAGACTCCACAACCTCTTTGGGTAACCAGCTCCATTATGGGTCACCCACACTGTAAAGAAGCTATTCCTCATATTCAGGTGGAATCTCCTGTACATCCTTTTCTGCCTGTTGCCTCTTGACCTATTGCTTGGCAACACCAAGAAGAGACTATGTCCATCTTCTTGACACCCTTCCTTCAGATACTGACAGACAATGATGTGGTCCCTCTCAGTCATCTCTTCTCAACATTGAACAGGCCCAGCTTCCTCAGCCTTTCCTCATAAGAGAAATGGTCCAGTCCCTTAATCATCTTCAGAGTTCTCTGCTGGATACACTCCAGGAACTCCATGTCTCTCTTGTAAAAGGCCAAGACGAGAGGCGGGATCACCTCCCTTGACCTGCTGGCCATCCTCTTCCAAATTGCACTCCAGGTTATCACTGGCCTTGGCCACCAGGGCACTGCTGGCTCATGGAGAGCTTGTTGTCCACAGGACCCCCAGCTCCTTCTCCACAGAGCTGCTTCCCAGCAGGTCACCCCCAGGCTGTGCTGGTGCCTGGGGTTGCTCCTCCCCAGCTGCAGGACCCTGCACTTGCCTTGGCTGACTTTCAGAAGGTTCCTCTGTGCCCATCTCTCCAGGCTGCTGAGGTCCTTCTGAAGGGCTGCACAGCCCTCTGGGCTATCGGCCACTGCTCCCAGCCTTGTGCTGTCAGTGAAATTGCTGAGGAGGCCTCTGCTGATTATGACTATGGGATCTGCTGTTCAGCCAGTTCTCAATCCACCTCCCCGTCCTCCTCTTCAGTCCACCCTCTGTGGGTTTGCCTGTTAGAGACAGTGTCAAAAGCCTTGAAGATCTTGCTGCTCTCCCCTCATCCATCCATGTAGCTGTTTCATCGTGGAAGGCAATCGGGTTGGTCAAGCAAGACTTGCCTTTAATGAATCCATGCTGACTACTCCTGATCACCTTCTTTTCTTCCCTGTGATAGAAGTGGCCTCCAAAATGAGGTGCTCCATCACCTTTCCAGGGACTGAGCTGAGGCTGACTGGCTGAAAGTTCCCTGCATCCTCCTTCTTGCCCTGTTTGAAGACTGGAGTGACATTTGCTTTCTTCAGTCCTCAGGCACTAGTCCTGATCTCCATGGCCTTTCAAAGGTAAGGAAGCACAGCTATGATGTCCATCAGCTGTCTCAGCACTCCTGTGTGCATCCTGCACATAGGACTTGTAGCTGGCAAGTTTACTTAGGTGTTCTCCAACCCAAACCTTCTTGACCAAGGAAAATTCTTCCAGCATTCCTTTACCTTAGTCTCCTGGGTCAGAGATCCCTGCAGGCTGGTCTTGCCAATCGTGACCGTCTGAGACAGCCAGGACACAGCTTTGACCCAATTGGCCAAGGAAACAAAACAACCTTCACCAGTGTCCAATAACCAAATCACTTTTGGTAAACAATCTCCATAACACATTCCACATGTGCAAAACAACAGGAGCAGTGAATAGAGATAAGAATTGTTTCCTCTTCTTCTCTGAGGTTCTCACTGTCTTCCCTAGGAAAAATCCTGGAAGAGAGAATTATGTCTCTCTCTGTTCAGAGAATGTGAATACCACAGCCAGTGAAGACCAAAATAAACGTGTCGTTCAGTAACTCTGCCTTCTCCGCATCCCGTTACCATGGTCCCCTAGGCCCATATTATCTTTTGTTTTCTTTCTGTTGTTGATGTATTTGAAAAAGCCTTTCTTGTTGTTCTTGACATCCTTGGTCAAATTTAATTCTGTGTGGGCCTTGGTCTTCCTTCTCTCATTTCTACTTAGTCTGACAGCCTCTCAACATTATTTCTAAGTGGCATGACCCTACTTCTACCTTCTGTGTGTTTTGTGCTTACACTTGAGTAATGACACAAGTTCTTTATTCATCCATGCCAATGTCCCACGCCTTTGCCTAATTTCTTGCCCATCACGATGTATCATTCTTGAGCCTGAGGAAGCCATCCTTGTATAACAAAATGTCTTGGACCTTCTTTTCCCCCAAGGCCACAATAATCTTTAAGTCTCCATTCTCTGTTAAATTTTCACACTTAAAGCCCCATATAGGGGCTTTTTCTGCCTTAAAAGCCCCATATAGGGCTTTTACAAGGTAAGCAGGTCCGGCTGATCACCCCTTGGCTCTCCAGTCAGCAAACCAGCCTCTGAGGAGGAACCATGGAGTCTCAGTTGCAGAAATCCTCTAACTGGTGCACCTTTGTGGTAGCAATTGGCACCAGCTGTTTTTCAGCAACCCCACAACAGAAAGGTCCTTCAAGAGACTAGTTGATGTAGACAGCTCCCTAACTTCCTTCATCTCCAGGACAGCTATACCAAAGACCAGTTGTTATCCTTTTGGGTCCTTGAAATACCCTCTCCTGAGGTAGTTTACGCCAAAGATGCCTCTCAGGCAATCATAATAAGGCATTTTTTCCACTCAGTCCCAGTCAGGCTGACATCAGCCTCCAATACAGTAGCTGCTGGGATTCCCCTGCCATTCCAGAAACACTAATGGATTCTCTCCCTGCATACTTTTATGTCATTAAGGGTACATTGTGCACTGGTGTCTACTAGAGATCCCCATGGGGCTGATGGGCCAGGTCATCAGATCCACAGAGTCCAGTAAACCATGTCCCACTCCTCCACCTGGCAGGGGTCAGACCCCTCTAGTCCTGGTCATAGGATTCCTCACTTATTTGTAAAAACAAATTAGAATTCCTTTCCATGTGATATTGAGGAAGATCAATCCTTCTACTTTGCCAAGGGAACTAGTAAATGAAGACTGGACAACGAGTTTTCTGGAAGAGCCCTCATTTGTGATTGTTTTTCCTCCCAGGTACCCATGCCTCTAGGGTTGTGGTAGATTTTCCATCCCACTTAATCATGTCTTCTCCATATACACATAGTACCCCATGGTGTGTATTTTCTATAAACTCCCTCTTGATCAAAAGAAGGCATCCTGTTAATAGCTGAGATACAGGCCCACACATGGTTCATGTGCACCGGACTTGGTCTGTTTCTGTGGGCAATTGCATGTTTCTTGGAAGTAGATGTGTAATCTCTAGCACAGCTAATTCCCTGAGGCATGGGATGCCTCTTCCTACTGTGGTCCACTTGCCAGGGCATCACATAACATCTTCTTTGCTGGGATACCTTTACTTCACATTTAACAGGAGTCACCTTCAGAGAGTCTGGGGACTTATGTCCCTTTTCCAAGCACATTGTCAATGCCCATTTTCCTAGAAGGTGATCCAGCTGCTTGACTTCCCTAACCTTTTATTCAAGGCTACTGGCCCCACAATGCCAGCATCCAAGCAGCCAGGTAACAATGTGCTTATACTGGACGATAGCTGAAACCTTTTCATACACAACACAGCTCACCTGGGGAGCAGGATCGAGTGGTTACCTCTTGTTCTGCCTCTTCTTTCTGCCCTTGTGGCATCCCTGCTTTGTGCTTCTGTAGTAAACAACTTGCCTTTCCTGTCCATTTCTTTGTACGTATAGAGGCAACTGATAGAGGCATTGATTTGTTCTCTGGTTCAGCTGCATCACCCATCTCTGGGGTATCAGTAGCTGTAGTACCTGTTGCTCGGGTTTGAGGAGATCGTGCTTGTCACAGGGGTTTGAGTACAAGCAGTGTCTGTTGCTAGAATTTGAGCAGCAGCATTGCTTGTCCCATGGTTTGGAGTAGACACAAACAGTTGATTACCCTACACAAGATCTGAGCCACATTCATGGCTCCTAGCAGTAGCAAAGTGCTGGTTTGAATTTCAAAATTCTCAAATGCTATAGCATTTGACTTAGAGAAGAAGGAGAAAATGTGCGAAGGTGCCTTCTCCATAGGTTGGTTCTTGGAGAAAAGGTAAGATGTGCAATCGTTAGGTTTCCAAAAGATGGCTCCTGTAGTACAGACATGACAGCAACACTGAGTACCATACCAGATTAATTTCAAGACCACTGATTCTGTAATATCACAACCCAGTGTTAGAGTACAGCAACATGCTAATTTTAGTCCAGCCCTTGGAGGTTATAAAGAGGAGGTTATGACAAGAACACATACTGCAAGTAAGCTGTTACATAAAACAACCCTGGGAACAAATGCAAAAACTCGAGAGTGAAAGAGATTAATATTGTAACCAGCTATTAAACTAATACAATTAATGCTTATAATAAATTTGTTCTAATATGTTCTGGTCAGATCTGCCATTATCTCAATGCTTTGTGCCCCTCATTGGGCACAAAAAAAGACTGTGTTGGTTTAACTAAGTACCTTCCATTCACTCACTCACTCACTCACTCACTCACTCACTCACTCACTCACTCACTCTCTGTGCCTCCCCTCTAGTGGGTTAGGGAGAACTGGTAAAAGGTAAAATATGTGGTTTGAAATAAAAAAAGTTTAGTAATTGAAAAGAAGTAAAATATAGTAATACTGCTATTAATATTAATATTAATATTAATATTAATATTAATACAAATAGCAATGAAAAGGAAAAAGGGAGAGAGGGATAAAATCCTAGAGAAAAAAGCAATGCACAATACAAATCTTCACCACTCACTGACTGACACCCAGCCTTTCCCTAAGCAGCAATCACTTCCTTACAGCCAACTCCTTCTGATTTATAACACTGAACATGGCACTCTATGTTTGGTAAGTTCAGATCAGCTGCCCTAGCTGTTCTCCCTCCCAGTTTCTCGTGCACCTACTCGCTGGCAGAGCATGGGCAAACTGAGCGGTCCTTGATTTAGGGTAAGCATTACCTAGCAAGAGCCAAAACATCAGTGTGTTATCAACATTATTCTCATACTGAATCCAAACCACAGCGTTGTACCAGCTACTGGGAAAAAAGCGAGGCTGTACTGTGGGGTGTATTGGTAATAGGATTTTTTCTCATGAATCAGAGCAGAAAGTAATTGAGATGAGTTAAAGACGGGTATCACTGTCTCCAGTGCATTTACTAGGCATAAAACAATGGGTGAATTTCTGCATCCATCACTGTGAAGTACCATGAATTGAAAAAGAGGAAGCTCTTTATGATATACATATACAATTACAGGTTTTAATTTAGCCATTATCTCTCAGGAAGAAGCTTAGAGCATTTGGGACAGTTCCATGTAAACATAACATCAATATTTAACATTACTCAAAAAGGCAAATAGAATGTTAAGAAGTGTAAGGGGAGAAATCAAGCACAGCACAGGAAATACCACACTGCTGCTATATAGATATTTTGTGCAATTTCTTCTAATTAATATAATATAATATAATATGATATAATATAATATAATATAATATAATATCTCAAAAAATAGAAAATTTTATATTCTTTTCAGAGTAATACTGCAGAAATTGAAGAGATACAGCAAAAGGTGGTGTAGCTGATCAGTGTTGCAGAACAGCTCCTCAAGGAAGAAAAGATAAATAGATGAGGATTCCTTGAGCCTTGGAAGCAAACATCTGCTGAAAAAAAATGGTACGTTTATGTCAACAAAAAAGATTAACAGGAAATTAACAGGTTTGATGAGGATACATTTTTGGGAGATACCTTCTGAAATTTAAAAGTAATAGAAAAGCAAGTCCTGCTTCCCCAGGGCATAATTAAAGCGCAGGCTATTAAGGTCATCGACTGTCATGACTGTAAAAACAGGGAAATTCCAAAGCAAAAAAAAAAAAAAAAAAAAAAAAGAAAAAAGCACCATGTTTTTCTAAACATTGAAACATCTGATCATGTGTCAATATGAACTATTTATATGAAAGCTGATCATTGCCCAAGCATCAACATAACTCAAACCCTGAAGTACAGCACTGTTTGAAAGTAAAGAAAAGTAAGTCATATCTTTTTTATCCATCTCATAACTTAGTTTAGGTTCCAAAGGGAAAACTCCTGTTTGTGCAGGACTTCAGGAAAAGCTTCTTTTCACAAGAAAATACTTGCATTATCAGCTAAATTAACAATAATGGCTATCCCCAAGGCCCAGATTGTTTTCCCTTCCCCTAGTCAGTTTTTCTTCTGTAATTTGTCTTTCAACAAGCTGTTCAGGCAACACAGGGGATGCAGCACACTCATTCAGTTTTCTGTTCTTCATTGCAAATGGGTTTGCATTGCCTTCAGCACAAGGACATCATCAATCAAGTTGATTTTTGCTCTGAATATCTGGAATAGGTGGCTTTCTTTCTACCATTTAGATGTCACTTAATTTTTTGTTACTATTGCAGTTGATGTCAGGGGATAAAGAAAAAAAATTATGATCATGGTCAGATGAGAAGGAGCCTGGCAACCAGACTGACTTGTGCTTTGTATTTGGGGCAAACATTTACTATTTTATAGCACTCTCCCAACTTTAGTGTGATTTAGCAGCCGTTGCAAAGTGGGATGCATCTGATTTGTACTTTTTCTGAATTTTATTTTAGTAATACATGCAGTCTCTTTGAAGTATCTGCTAAGATTAAGGAAGAATGCATTTAAATGAATACTCTTCATTTTTATCTACTCTTATAAGAAAGACAGTGATGGAGAAAAGATGTGCTTTTTTTTTTA
>NW_005054385.1:3085480-3132690 GCF_000277835.1 Geospiza fortis
TCCTCATCTGATAAAAGAAATAATCATGATGTCGGTTGACCCACTTAGAAAAAACATATGAAACAGAATTTAAAGCACCTTAACATTTTGTCTTCTACTCATTTGTCACACTAAAAGAAAAACTCATAGAAGCAGGGTTGGAAAATAGCTTGGAACTAGTTCCACAAGCTGCAAATTATCATGCTTGGAGTAACTTCTTTCTGTGCTGAGTCAGAAAGAACTGGATAATACTGAACTACTGCTCCTGGGATGTCTGTATCACATGCAATACAAAACCATGGGCCGCAACAAATACCCTCACCACTGAGGTGAGGAGTCACTGACAGTGCCCTTTTCCTCCTAACATGTAATCAGGGTGAGCCTGTGGTCTGTAGAGTATGTTGAAATTTTCAGCCAAGAAGCACTGGTCTCATTTAGGACAGTTCCCCACAGACATATACAGAAAGTTGTTGATGTGAGTTATAAATTCATAAAGCACAAATGTAGCTGAGATTCTGAAATTACAGATAAATTTTCTAGAGATGCTCAGGTCTGCAGTGAGATGCTGTCTTGTGCTGATGTAATTTTGCTGCATATATCCATTGCAGTCCCCCAGTCCACTGTTTTTCTCATCCTCATTGGTGTTACAGATTTCATCGTTCTTTACATTTACTGTGCTTTTTCTGCCAAAGCAGAAGTTTCTGCTGTTTTATCAGGCACTATGTAAATCCCCAGTAAAACAGATCCCCTCGAAGAGAAGTGAAACAGCAGTTTTAGCCTCCACTGTGCACACACATAAAGCAAGAGGAACTGGAGGGTGTCTGTGACCATGTTCTGGGCAGGCTGAAAGCTTCAGAGTATCCAAATCTTGGTACTTGCCTTGTCCCCAGAGAAACAGCAAATTTTGAGACAATCTGAACCACTGTGTGGATGTTCAAGACCCTCATTTTTTGACTTTTAAACCAACATCATCTTAGCCATAGTTGAGCAAGCACATTACTATAATTCTTCTAAAAATAAAGAGCAGCTAGAGTACTGAGAGGCTTCAGCAGCTTGACAATCAGCTAAGAGTAAATGCTCATGGATCATTAACTCTTTGGGTTTCCCAATGCCTGTTGTTGCAGTCTGATTTGTTGCCTAAGGGCTTAAGGCCCAACAGGCCTCTAGGAGCCATTGTAAAGTGAGAAAATTCACTTACTGGGAGAAAAGATGAATCTCAGGTCCCACCACTAAGGGTTGACAGATAGGACTGCGAGTACATGAAGACCATTAAGAGATAATGGTGGAGGCCAGAGAAAGAGATGGAAACTAGTCTCAGCTGGGTGAAACGACTCAAAATGAACAGAATTATTCTCAGCAGCAGTGTAAAAACCCTAGTGGGAAGACCTACAGTAGTCAAGTAGTCACGCAAAAGCAGAAATTTAAGTGAGATGCACTGGCAGGACCAACCTTTGACAATTTGCACTTGAGGAAGTTCTGACACAAGCTGCTCAGAGTTGGAGGTTGCTCAGGACAATGGGACCCATGCTAAGAGAAAGACACCTCTAATTGACTTTGGATGTCTTCTTGACGACTTTTCTATGGTTGAACAATGCTTCAGAGTAATGCAGTGGAGACAAGATTAGGGGGTGTGGTTGAGGAACATAAGGGATAGAAAACAGAAGTAGTCAGTTTTTACAAATGTTTGCTGTCTGTTTCCATTAGACATCCAGTATTCCCAGTGTACAAGCCTCAAATCTTGGCACAAAATACATTTATAGGCAGTTTACAGTTAGAGAGTTTTACTAAATACAAATTCTTTTTAGGTGGGCCTCATTTCCTGGCATCTTGATAAGTAATTTGCAGAGCAAAAGATTTCCCTTGAATTTCTGGTCAGCAAAGACTCTCATCTCCATTTCAGATGCACAAAAGTTTATCCAACTTACACTATGATAGCCAGATTCAGGTTATGAATATACTGGCAATGTAGTCTTCCACATTCAAGAAAAATTAGGCTTGCTGGGTCCCAAACCCAAGGCAGACTACTAGTATACAGTAAAATAGTATGACCTGATGCAATGCCTAAGCCACTATCTATCTCAGGAACAGCAGAAGTGGTTCAGTTCTTATTATATCAAGGAAAAACTACTGAGCACTGAAGAATTAGCTGCTCTTATACCCTTATCTTGAATTTTGTATCCTCTTATATCTTATCTCCTGCTGTCTTTTCTGTGTTTTTCAAAACTCAGTACTTTAAAGTCTTCTACTTTTCTCTACCATTTGGATACTTAGCTAACATTTTTTACCCATAGCAGAGTATTGTCACTTCTGGAAATATGAAAATTAAGGTGACATTCTGCTTTGGAGAAATAAGACCAAAAGAGTACTAAATAACACAAAACCTAATCACATATATTTTATTAAAAGAAAGCAGAACACTTCAAGTAAAAACAGTTTGCCATAACCTAGTTACTTTTTAACTAGTAATATACTAGGCAGTAATATATTTAACTGTAAATGTAAATTGAAAACATACAGCATATAAAATATCAGATGTCAAAAAGAAGTGTCATCATTGGAGTTGGGTACAGGCATGGAAAATAAAAGACTTCTATTTTGTCCAGACAAATATGGCCTATGAGCACAGTCAGCACAACTGTTCTGTTGTGTTCCATTTAACCTCCCCATAAAAGAGGAAATTGCAGGCATAGCTTATTGCATGGTCAAGCTAATCTATTTAATATTGGTAAAGCTGAGAGGGCAGAAGGCAATATCAGACTGTGGGTTATACATTATGTCAACTAATTCAGTACTGCTCCAATAAATCTGTCTTACTAAACGAATTTCTGTGCTTAAGCAATGTTGCTAGCAATTTGAAATTCTCCTGGAAGATGTAATATATTTGTATGGAAACCAAATCTTTGCATTGCTTCATTGCCAAGAAGAAATCAAATATATATCTATTGCAGAAAATGTATGCTAAAAAAATTGGATAAATGGAAGTAACAGCTGTGTGAAAACAAGGACTTCAAACAACTAAAAGTATCACTTCTTTCAGTGAAGTATTTGGAGCTGCATAACCTTGAATCAAAATCTGTGTATAGCAACAGAAGTGAATTTGGCAGTCAGCTGTATTTACATTCTGTGCTATTAGCTTTTTGAAATATAAATATCTTGCTTTTACCACTCTTCTGGTATAAAAGCAATTGGTATAAAAGTTGAGGTTTGATTCTTTTCACCCTTTGACGGAAAGTGAGTGCTTGGCAGAAATGCAGTCGTAGGAGAAGAGATTAGGTTTTTCAGGAAGAAAAAGAAAAGTGGACAAGAAAGAAAAGAGAGAGGAAAAGAATGAGAAAGCACCCAGTTCTCCTTTTGATGTACTGCATTTACTGGTACACTGTTTGACCCCACTGGCAGACTGGCTCCACAAAGAGGATGAAGATAGATGTCCTCATTTCTGGAATGGCCCTCTGTCACACTGTGTTTCAGCAGCTTTCAGCCACCGCACTGGTCTTTGGTCACCTGAAGCTATGAGTATCACTCCCACTGTGTACATGAAAAGCAACTAAGAAAAGCAATTCATTGCTCTGAATTTGCTTGACTGCTATTCTCACCCCAGATGGAAAATTTTCAAGGGCGTTCAGTGAGGATGATGCTGTACCAGAGCCCCGGCTGGCATGAGAGAGCATTGCAGATGCAGAACAGCACATAGCAGCATGAGAAGCTGCAGAAACAAGTCCCTGCTCAGACCTCGGCCGACCCCATTTTCCTGCCCCTCCATCCAAGGCTGCTTTGCAAGCTGAACTGCTCTGTTGCTGCTCTGTGAGCAAGGCAGGTGAAGAAATTCTGTGTGAGCACAGAATGCAGTTGTTCCCTCCTGCCCCACATGTTCAAGCTCCTCTGTCAACATACAGGTGCTGTGCAGATTCAGCCACTTCTCCTGTGGCAAGGTGGAAACAGCCCACACAAAGTGTATGTGGACAGTATCAGGAGGCAGTACACCAATGCCATGCTTAAGCTTTGGGAAACCTCCCCACTGTGGCACTTCCAGCACAACACTGACCTACCAAAATCAGCTTGATGGATGAAGAGCTCCTCCACAACCACTACCACCACCTTTTTTCCTACTTTGATCATATCTGTCTGTCAGACTTAATTCCATTCTAGAGGGAAGGATGCTTTGGCCATGAGTAATGGCCACTTCTCCCGGACACACTGACTGCTGTTACTCATCTCTGAGGAGAGGCTGGGGAGACCCATCCTGACAGAAGGGCAGAGGCCACAGATAGACTGCAGGGCTTCCTGGGATTTCACCATTAGTGCTGTGGCTTTCAGAGCTAAAACCTTGTGGCAATAAAGTCAGCAAAGTACTGCCAATACCACCAGAGGAACGCACACACACAGAACTCAGCAAATTCCAGAGTGGATATGCAGAACATGGAATCAGGTTTTCCTGTATTTCTTTATTAGTACCCTAGCATCAAATCTTGTATCAAGAAACTAGTTTTGGCACAAACCATTTGGGTCACTAACTTAATACACAATGGGTATTAAGATGCTCAGGTGAAACAGGATAATCGTGATTTTGATTGGTCTTCTACTGTTAGCATAAGTTAAATATTTAACCTTGAATTTTTCCTCTCACTGGGGGAAAAAAAATCTCAAGTAAGTGGAGAGTGAAAGTCCATGTAAATTTCTTAGATTCCAAACAGATTTTCCTACTAAAAGGAAAAAGATAATTTTTTTTTCTTAAGAAGATAGTGTCAAGAACAAACCTATCATTAAAAATACGAGCAGCAGACTGGGGATCTCCCAAGTCAGGATCGTGTGTCTTCCAGGCAAGAGGAAATCTCCCTGTAAGGCAGATAGGGAGTTTGAATTATTAAACTGAAGGAATAATCGAGTCAGACTGATCAGAGCAGGGCTCTCTTGAGAGCTGGTGGGGTTTTTCCATTGGCAGGGAGAAGATGTTTTGTACGTGAGCTGCATTTAAAGCAGTTTATTTCTATATTGCTTTCTCAAGCAGAATTTCTATTGCTGCAAGTAGTTTCCAAAGAAACCTCCACCACTTCACCACCCACCCACACACACACAAAAAACACCCCTGTTGTTAGAGATAATAAAAAAACAAATGAGGAATTAAGATTAAACTCTCTAGAAAATAAAAAGTAATTTCCCCATCACTCCACTGATTCCATGGGGAGAATTTTGGGGGAATTTTTTGGATGAAAATAGCTACACCTACAAGTACATAATGCAGCAAAATGAAAATCAACGGGCACAGGGTTTCCCAGGCAACCTCTTATCAATTGTCTGTTTCTTGGTGATACTGTTCACTGCAATATAAAACCTTGAACAGTTTCATCTGCTGCAGACTCAAAAAAAGGGGGGTGGCAGAGGGAATCACCCAAACAAGAGGCTCATGAATAAATGAGTACTTCTAAGATTATTTTGATTCCTCTAAATAATTTCCAAGCTATCCGAGCGCAAAGACTGGTTGTCAAGCAATGCATTAATATATTAAGAGAAATTATTATCCTAAACACTAAAGTATTTTCAGTCTCTTACAGAATATATATCCTGTATTTTAAAAAATATTTCCTGGCACCCCTGTGAAATATTTCTGCCTTCTTTCATAATTCAGATCTGTCACTCACATTTATTATGACTTGCACCTCCTGAGGTTTCACAAGAAGAAATGCCAATCATGCTGCAGACATACATAAATAATCACTTTGTTGGAGTCAGCCTCAAAGAGCCAGGCATTAGGAAAAGCAATCTAATGTCCTGACATTCTCTCCTCACCATGTCAGTTGCCTTGTTTATAAATTCTCCTCAGGTGGGGAACAGAGAGTTGCTGGGTGCTGTGCTCTCACCTTGCAAATTTGCCTGGTGGTATCACAAACGGCTGGAAGCCCCACTGCAGCTGAAAGCTCATGAAAGCTTATGTTTTGGGTAGGTATTTATGTGTTACAAAGGTACCCACCTGCATTGAGAAAATTTAAAAGTCTCCAATTACTAAACACAAAAGCTTTTCAGGTTACAAGAATGCCTGTAGCCATAAGCCTACCATCCTCACTGACAAACATCTTGCATAAAAATTCTCCTGTGAGTTCCTGCAGCAGTCACATCTTCACCTTCTCTTTCTCTCCAGCACATTTCCCTGTCCTGGCTTTTGCCTTTTCCTGTCTTTTTTTGTCTATTTGCTTTCATGAAAAACTGATATTTGGGTCAGTCCTGCCAAGGTGGGTAAAGAGTATGTGCTGGTAACCTATGGAGCCCCTAAGAAATCACAAGCATATTTCAGGAGCCACATTTCAACCCCCATCCTGCTGTACTAATTGTAGTTCCACAAGCACAACAACAAGGCAAACTCTGTTGTCTTTTTGTCCTTTCATGTTCCCTTGAGAAGATGGTGAAAATGTGTCTCATATCTTGGTACATACATACAGAGGTAAACAAATCCTTAATTTTCTTTTATTTTCTCCTCATATGGCAAAACCACTAAAGTCTGTTGTGGGCACACAGCTTTGTGGATTCCTCCATCATGCGATTTAGATTGGAGATATGGGGAAACATTTAGCTGGGAACCTTCAGATCACTAATAGTTTGCAGAGAAGTAAGGGAAGAAATTTATGCCAATAAAATGAGAAGGTCAAAAGCCAACACTATACTTTGAATACTAAACGGACTAGCACTGCCTGGATATGTTCAATCACTTCCATATTTTTACTGCAGCTTGATTCCAAATTTTACTTTTAAATCCTAAGGTTAAAGCATTGGACACAAAGTAAATGTGACCCAGCTTTGGTAACAGCAATAACCGGTAAACAGCAAGTAAAGCAAAACACACAGCACTGATAGCTAACATCTCATTGAGTTGTTGGGAGTTTTTGAGACTCCCAAAGTAAAACTTAGTAATAATTACTAAATATTACAAAAGGAGATTGATTTTATTTGGTACCCGTACCAAACACTACGGCACAATTTACTGCAATTGTTTATTTTGTTGGCTATATGTAAATAGTAGAACACAGAAATAATGTTTTGAAAATTAATTGAAGCAGAAGACAAACAAAATCTGCTAGTCTCATCTACAAGAGTCAAGAGGGAGAGATTAAGCAATACTACTACTTGAACCTTGCTAATTCATAAAAAAATTTCTGGATTATTTCATCTACTTTGCAAGACAGTAAAGTAATCCAGTCCCTGATCAATTATGTTTGCTGCAGCAGCACCTCTACACAAGACAGCATCCTGCAAGAACTGCTTCACTATTGCTTAGTGTGGAACAGACTGGCGAGCCTCATGGGGGTAAAGCACTAGATAGAAAAGATAGGGTGTATGGTCAATATGGGTTTGATCACTACAGTATCAGAGGTACCACCTCTAACTGCAAAAGATCACCTCCAGAGAAGCAATTCAGTGTAGAAAGAAGCCTCATTAACATCAATACCTTGCTAGTGTCAGAAAGCAAAAGCTCTGCAGTCTTACAAGGCATAGCTATGGAAGGCAGGGCAACAGCAATTTTCTAATTTGATAGTAATATACACAAAATACTTGAGTGCTTCTCTGTTCAGATCTCCAACAAAACTTACTCTACAGTAAGTAGAAATTTTGGATATTTTAGGGACAAAACCTCTCATTGCTCCAGATTCATTAATATTTTTCTCCACAACACCTGTTGCTATTTAGGCAGGACATAGGTCTACTGAAGAAAGGCCCTTCGCTGTCACCTACCTTAACTCTTAGCTACTGGCCAGAGGGTAATACAGAGCTTACACTCAGAGCTAAAGAAATCAGAATTAGAAGTCTTTTTCCTCAATGAATTGGGCGTGAAAATGTGTGATGCACTCTGTGACCTAAGCACACCACTTCCTCCTTGTAAAATGTTTTATTATCTTATGTTGTGGTTACAGGAGAAACAGTACAAATATGGGTGTAGCCAAAGCATGCATTCCACACCCATCTGCATTATTCCTGATGAACTGTTAATAGTGGGCCATTTGCAGAAGCTGTCCCATGCACATCCCACATACGAGCTGGGTGTAAGGTTTTCTTTGGCTTCACATGATGATCCTTAAGGGGGATCATCTCTGCCAATGAGCCATCAAGGACCCCCCATAATATTCTATGGCTCATAGGAATACATCATCCCATTGTGAAAATGCCCACCCTGGGGGAGGTACCAAACATTCTCTGCCTGTATATATGACACCACCATCACCACTGGACACCTGGAGGGGGACCAGACTTTCCACAGGACCACGTCTTTTGACAAGACTGCAATCATGTCTCAACAGCACTACAACCACTGCTTAATTGGACTGAGACCACCACCCTGATTAATAGAGGCCACGTTGTATCCTGTGGTTTTAAGCCAGTTTTCTGCATTCATTGCATTTATTGTAACCTTTCTATTAAATTTTAACTTCAACTTAAAGTCTCTTGCAAGGTATTTGTGTGGGGTTAACTTCTCCTGCTGGCTTACCCTCAAGCTGGCACAGCTTATTAAAAATAATACCTAAATACACTATCTCATTACAGCTGAGTGGCCTTAACTCTTCTCCATGTATTTTTGCTATATGTCCAGAGGGCCATAATCCTTAAAACCCCTCTATTAATTACCTTGATTAGCTGTGCAAAACACAGTTAGTTTTTGATGTGCAGAACTCTTTACCTTTTTATCACCAGTTCCAAGTTTTGAAGTATCAAAGGACAGAGGTATCACCCCCTGATCACAATCACACAAAAACGCATGAAATTAAGAGGTGTATCCATCCTGAACCCAAAGAGAGTGCCCCTCTCAAATGCAAAATCTGGCCTCTGTAAACTGTAGTACAAGGTTTCTCTTCCAGTCAGCAAAGAGTCTATGCCACCTCCTGATTGTATTTGTGGGTTTTGACAAGTTGAAGAACTTGATGCTGATTTCATTCTCCTGCTGCAGCCAGAGAGCTCTGCTGTGGGCACAGTTCTGCTTTATGCCACCAGGTATTCCAGAACCCCCCTGCATACACAGGCTCCTCACAATGGCTTTGTTGGGGTTGGGATTGGCATTACTGGGATGGCTTAACTGCACAGCCATCTCTAGGGGTCTTCATGAATGAAAATCTTCCAAACTAGAAAAACTAAGTAAAATAACTGTTATGCTAATTCCACTACTCACCCAGCAGGAAAAAAAGCACTTTATGACTGATTTTTGGCAGTAATTTTACTCAGTATTGCCCAAAAATACTGAAGCAAAAGCAGTTACCTGTGCACAACTCTGGCATTAGAGTGCTATTGCTAGCTGATTCCAGTTCCAGAAGTTAACTGAATGCTCAAAATCTCCTTTCACTCAAAAGTAGGATCAGTTAAATGTTGAAAGAATGGATGTCATTTTGAATTCATCACCAACAGAGTTAACAGGCTTCAGCGTTTTATTACTTTGCAATATAACCCAAAGAATATTGCTGTTACTGAGATCTACCATGATTGCCTATAAGAGAAGCACAGCTATTTTACTGAGAGTACAAGCAGGAGCCTCAAAGCTTAAATTGTGGCCTTTTTCCTAATGTTCACAATAAAAGAAGCGCAGCATAATTAACTATATTTAAATTTGGCTTTCTGTCAGGGGTAAACAAAATTAACCTAAAAGATTACCATGATTACAAATTATGTGCATTTTTTCCAGATGTGGAGTTTACAAAGTTCCTAAGTGGCAGCATTAAAAATCTATAAAACTCAAATGTTATTACAGAATTGAGACCTTTACAGAGGAATCACAGTTTTCAAATACAAGTATGAATCCTGTTTTCTCAACCAAATCCTAATATTTAATATGGAAAGCATAGCTGAATACCTATTTTTTCAGAAAATGTAACAGTTTCCTTATGAATGATGAAATTTCAAAGGTTATTAGCTTTTCAAAGGACTAAATGCCAGCAGCCTGTGGATTGAAAAATGTTTTATTGCAAGAGTGATGTGCTAGAATGTGCTACTTCACTTTCTTATTAAATATTTCTGGTTAAACGAAAAAATGTGCCACAGACTCCTGCTAAATGCTCCTCTCACCAGCAATACTAAGGACTCATCCTCTGGACCTGATAAACCCAGGTAAGCTCATGGACAAGCTTCCCCCTATCCTGTTGGATACAACTTTTTACTTGACTCTAAAATGAGATCATGAAATTAAAAATATGTGTAATAAACAGAGGTATCTTTATAGTAGATGTTGCTGTGCAAGAGTTTGAGCCCAGCTTGCTCCACAGGTAGCATGCCAACAGCCTGTGTGTGACTGCTATGTGGCCACATAGCTCTGACTCCGGACCGCAGGCAGGCGAGGCGTACAGCAGCCTAAGGTGCTCTCCCTCGCGGCGTGGCGGGGAATGCAGCACCTTGGGAGGCAAGGCAGACAGCCGCAGGAACGAGGCGCAGGCACCAAGAAGGCAAACGAGGCAGACGGTTCTCCGCAGCGCGGGAAACAGATCCACTCAAAAAGGGAGGAAGGCTGCAGAAAACTGTCCAGAGGGGAGGGGTGGACAGAGGTTATAAAGGACTCTAAAAGGGTGGAGCAACCCACCCCCTGGCCAGTAACATAACAGAACACAATGATTGATACGAGGCAGCAGCAAATGGGAGATGTGTTAGGGAGGGACAGCAACCCCTGCTCCAATCACTCCCTGCCCAGAGTGGAAGGTTCTAGGGAAAGGGTGTGGGCAGAGAGTGATGGACAGGGAGGTTGCCAGGGAAACATAGGAGGGGTTTACAGAGTAACTATAGAAACAGGGGAGGGAACAAATGATCGACTGAAAGGGTTGGGACAGTCTCCTGGCAACCAGGGAGAGTGACAGGGCAGTGGCCGGAAACAAGGGCCCAGGCAGAACCATTTAACATAAGTGAACAGGGGGCGCAGAACATACAAACTTAGTACAGACATTAAAATATAACTTCAACATTAAACTTATACAAAACATAACTGTGAACAGAAAAGTGGCCGCGCTGCAACAGTAGTCTCCTAATTTAATTGCACAGCATCCTGTTGGTTGTCCAGCAGTTTCTTAAGATTTCAGTATTATAGACCTGGGATGGTTTTGCCTCTCTAACAGCACTTGTGTCTTCAAGATATAATCAGTAATACAATCTTGGTATTTTCTGCTCTGGAAAGATTTTCCTTTTGCAGCATGATTGGACATGGCATAAAACAGACAAAAGCTTTCAGCTGGGGCAGTAAGAGCTGCGGAACTTCTTACAGGGTGAATGTTCTCTCCTGTGAAAAAAGCAAGCTATCATAGTGTGGTTTGATTTTCGCCTAAAAGCCACCTCCATATCAGGGGGCTTCATCAGTATTTACAGCAATGCTGGAATAGTCAAGGCATTTCTAAGGGATGAATATAGAACTTATTAATCAGATGAAAATTTGAAGTCACTAATGTCTCTCTCATTTTTTGTGTGTTGCCAGTAAGTAACCAAGAAGCTCCTCCTTTGCTTGGTCTACAGCAAAGTTAATGAACCCCCATTGGACAGATACAGTTTACACACCAAGACTGCTTATGCTGACACAGCTTATTACTACTGCCACAAATGAAATAAACTGTATTGACTTGTTTGTGAGAATGAGTTGCATTTGCACCAGACATTTACTCTGCTGGTATGAAAATGCCCATTATTTTATTTTTTACCCCACAAGCCTCAGAGACATCACTGGACTTGGAAGAGCTTTTTGCATCTACCTGTCCCAGTGCCTTTCCCTCTCCCTCCTCTGTTGGAGAGGCCATTTCATAACTGACTGTGTTGTTTATGAGTTGGCGGGTAGCCATAAGTTATTTGGGCATTTGTTTTTCACTGTTCCTAAAAATGCTTGGGGGAAGAGGCAAGGGAAGAAAATTAAATTCTTATTTTTATTTAATCAGACCTCAGAAACTTGTTTTGGAATGTAATTGGCAGGAATACGATCTGGGTGGAAAATTTTGATTTAGCATTTCACACATGCACAATTCTCAAAGACATGTAATAACTCCTAAAACAGGTTGCTGCGGACTAAGGAGACTATTTCCTTCCCCTTGTGCCTATCCAGTCCAAAATACTGTGGTCATAGATTAAAATTCTTGATAACCCAAAAGATTCTTATATTATTTCATAGCTTCCAGTGTGTTTCTGCTCTCTCTTGATCTATATCAAGGAGATTGCAAAGACAAACAACTTTGCAGAAGTAGGAATGGTAGTCACACTAAAGAAAGTATTTGTATTTGCTGGAAAAGGAGAGTCATGCAGCAGAGAAGCACATATCAAAACGCAGATATGACTGAATTCACCTATTTTAGTATACAGGTGCTCTGTATTCTTGCAAGTTTCATAACATAAGCTGCAAGCAGCAACTGCCAGAGAGAAAAGAACTAAATACATCTTTTCTGCTTCTTTTTAATACAGAAGTAAAGACCAAGACTTCTGTTATACGTTGGAACGGCAAATTCTACCCATCTGGTCAAAATTTTAGGAGATAACAAGAAATTGGTATTTGGGAAAAAATCAAAGAGGTTTTAACATCTGTTTCAAAATTATGAAAAGATGATTCTTCTGAAAGTTTAAGTACACTTTATACTATTGCCTGTGACATAAGGAACAATTATCCTCTTATTTAAGGGAGGACCATCCTGGTTTTAAGGAACACTTCTGCACCTCCTTATAGAGTAGGAAAACATATAACAAAGCAAATACATTTATGAAAGCAGAAATGTCTCATAACTATATGTCAATCTCAACACCTTATTTACTCCCTTCTGTATCAACTCCAGGCATAATTTTAAACATCAGATTTGAAAATGCAGTATCAGATGCCAACACCCTTCCCAAGATCTTTACAGCAGTAGTGTCAACTGCCTGATGAAGGAAGATGTAATTATTCATGTACAAAGCCATTACTCAAGTTAACGTTCATAACAAATAATTCATAAATTTGAAATAAATCAACCAGAAAAGAGGATTTTTTCCCCCTGAACTTACAAATTTTGCAAAACTATAAAGAAAAAACTGCAATAACTAAATAATTGTAATCTCTACGTTCTCTGGCCTTTTTCATCCTTTATTCATGAATCTGTAGCTCCCATATTTTAAGCTTTTCTTTGGCAGAACATCACCACCTAGTGATCATGTGTGCTTACAGGAGCTTCCAGAAAGCTGATTAGAACCCCAAAACAGAAGGCTGATGGGGAGAGAAAAAGAAAATTTAAGTGAAGAAAAATCCTTTTTTTATTTACATTGGAAACAGTTCCTAAGGAAGATTGAATAGGACACTCTAAAGTAATATAAGAAGATTTTTAGAGACTGATTAATTGAATAATAGTTAAGTAACAATATTATTTGGATAAGAAAATGTATCCTTTTAGCTGACAGTATCTCAGATAAATTTATTTCATTAATATCAGGTAAAATTAAAATTAAATTTACATGTAAAATACTAAGAAAGAGGAAATTCAGACTTTTTAGGAAAACCCTCCCAGTAGTGACAGCTATTAAGTGGAAATAGCATCTTGATTACATGTTATACCCTAAAACAAGGCTAGTACACATCATAGAATTAAAACCCATATTTACCAGCATCTCATACAGTCCAGTTGGTAAGTTTCTTCAGAATTTTTTTTTGGCTCTGAGACACCTAAGAATCAAGATGGAGGTCTCATTTGTAGATAAGCTTCTCCCAAGCAAATCACTTAGTATTGCAATCATTGTTAAAGTGTTTCTTTCTGTGAGACCATACTGCCACTCCAGTTATACTCTGTTCACCTTTGGAGTAATTTTAAAAGGCAGAAATACAAAATAAAGACTAACTCAGTATATATTTTCTAAATATTAAATATTCTAAATATTCTAAACAAAAAAAAGGAAACATACCAAATTTTTGCAGATATGTTCAGAGACTTATAAAATTAAATGTCATTGCTATGTTGAGCTAAATAAAGTAAAAGATAACAAAAGATAACACACATTTAAAAGCCAGCCACATTGAACTGTTCCCTAGAATGTTTCTCAAAAGTGGACATACCTGGAGTTTTCAGCTTGTTCAAACAATGAACACAGGTATAACTAACACAGAGGAGCCACACAAATCTGTGCAAAAAGCAAGAAAGTATTTCAGACAATGAAATTGCATTGCAGTCAGTTTAACCAGGGAAGAATCACCTCAACAAAATGGTTTCTTTTCAGGAAGTTCACTTCAGAATATTCATAAATGCTTTGCCTCTTTAAATGCTTGCTAAAGCTTATTCTCCCAAATCCTTCTGCTTAGAAGTGCACTGGAAGGATCATATTTATGCCTTTCCTGCCAATAAAGTTCAATTCCAGGCCCCATTCTGGAGTTTTCTCAATTACATTTTCTACGGCTGTAAGTGGGAATCTCAAGCAAGAGCTGTAGCAAAGGGAAAATTAAAGTCCATGACCTGTCCTAAGCAGGAGGTTCCAAAGAACTGCCCAAAAGAGAAGGCAAGCCACACCAAGCCTAGGTGCAAAGGGACAGAGGCCAAAGCTTCACTACTCCTGCATACGAGGGGCTCACCCCTTGCGAGGCACAGGCCTTTGGTAAGGGGCCAGTGCAGGGCTGCCAGAGGGGAACCCATGGCCTCAGCAGGGCTCAGGCTGCCCACAGCCAGCATCCCTCCCACTTCAGGTGGGCACTCCGGGCTCTGAGTGCCACTCTGCCTGCATGGGGGGATGCCCTGAGCATTAGTGGCCCACTGCCAGCACCGGCTCAGGCTCCAGAGATGCTGGCTGGCCCTGAGCCTGCTCAGCCTCCCATGGGAGCAACACAGGTGGAGAATGCCAGAAGAGAAGAGGCCCGCACTGTGTTTGTGTCTCAAACACTGCCAACTGCATGGCTGTGGAGTCAGCCAAGGACCTGGTGAAAACATGCGAGAGCTGTTGGGAGGAACCCAGCACTATTGGTAATAACTGCACATCAGAAAGAACAACTTGTGGCCGGAGAAGGGGGCCATGCAGAGGTAGGACACCACTCCTCTAGGACAATATCCTTGTTCTAGTGCCTGGAGGTAAACACAACACAGTACAGCAAAACAGTAAGAATAAAGCCAAGAAGTGAGCATAGGCTGTAGAGCAGAGTCAAGATCATGCAAGAACCACCACAAAGCCTCTGACCTATTTCCAGAAAGGTCTGAAAAAATGGACTGTGCATGACAAGTAATTGGCATACAAAGCAAGAAACCTGGTTTCCGAGCAAAAAAATGAAGCCCCTAAATCCTGGGCAGTGCTTACAGGACCATGGACATCTATTTTATCATCTGCATCAATGACAGAACCAGGAACGACATCCCATCATCTGGGTTGATGATGGAACCAGGATTGCTGGTCTCTTTTTCTCTCCCTTTTTCTTTCTCTCTCTCTCCTTCTCTTTAATCCACCTCTCCTTTTCTCCCTTGTCTTTCACCATTCCCCTTTCTACCAAACCCTCTGCCATGCGTATATAGGGTAGGCTAGGACTCACATAGCAATTTCCATGCCAAGTGTGTAATCTAGAACTGGGACTAGTAATCTCTCATGCACTTTTTTTTCTTTCCCTCCCTCTGTTTAATTAATGTTTTATTCTCTGCTTTCCCTTTCACCCTGCCCTTTCTCCCAAACCCTCTGCCTTGTGTATAGGACAGGGTATGGACTAACATAAACACAGCAATTTCCATGCCAAGTGTGTAAGTTACTAATGAAACTTGGTGAGGTTTTGCAGACCCTGTCACTTTTGCTGTTCCTTTTGATCATGAGCAGTTACGAGTATTGGATACTTGCTTCCCCGTAAAGGGGGATTCACAAGGGGGTGGTTTCACCATGGACACACTAATAAAATTCTGTCTCAAGAAGTTTTCTTCCTCCCATTTCTGGGAATCTCCTGGACCAGTCCTGCAGGAGAGGATCACAGAGATGCCAATGGAGGAGAACACGATCCCCAGCTGTTGGGGCAACCACAGTGAGCAGGGCACAGCCACAACCTCTTAGAGCTTGGGGGCTGCACTGCGCTGCACCTCATCCCATGGCACATACACAATGCACAGGAGCTGTATTCCTGTACAAGTCTCCCATGTGGTCTCCACTGGGATCCAGAGGCCCAGCCAGCAGTCAGCTGCCCCACAGGACCAGGCACACAGCATGCCTGTGTCAGTTCCCCTGAGAAAGCAGGACCCAGAAATGCCTTTGCCCAGCATGGAGGAGAACATCAGCAGGACACCTCTGCCAGACCCTGAGAAGCATAAGAAGGATCAGAGAGTCATCTCCCAGACAGAGCCTTCTCACGTGGTGAACACCAGCAGCCAGGTAGCCATTGCACATCCCAGGAGACCTGCATCAAATACTGGAGTTATATCACAGGAAATATCCCTCACAAGAAACTGCCAGGATTTAATTATTTGGACTACCTCCCAGATATTACTCCCCAGGTAGATCTGGCACCCTTTTCTACACCTGATACAATCCTGAGGAACTTTTATCAGGTATTAAGCTTTCACCAGACCTATCTAAGAAGGTCTGTTTGTTTTGCCTAACACAGTAGGCCACTTCTCACATTACATTTCATTTAGGCCTTGGATCACCACCAAAATGGTAGACAGCTGATTTTTTTCTCTAATTTAAGACCTCCAGAAGCAGTGTATCAGCCAGATCTATCCCTTCTGTATTTGGTACTAATTACCTGTAATCCAGCCAAACAAAGTATAAAAGCCCAGCTGCAGCAAGTAAAGGAAAGACAGAGACACCTATTTTAATGAACACAAGAACCAGGAACCATTGTGTAACTCAGCTTCTCTCCAGTTTGGATCTGGATCTTAGTTCCATGCCGTACTTATCCTCACTTGAAATTAAAGCAAGGAGGTCCTTAAGATCTTCTAAATCCAGAGATACTATTTTGTCTTACCTCTGTTACTCAGCACCTTCCCTCCTCCAACCAAACCCAAACTTTAATGGCTCCCTTAAACAGTAAATAGATACATCCCGATTGCCCCACAGGCAACTGGGAATGCTCCAAGAGACTGCAGAACAACTGCAGAGCCACTACAAGCAAGATCAATACAAAAGCTCTTATCTACAGTTTCATTACAAAATTTTTCATACAGGTTATTTGACAGGATGAAGACAATTAAAAAAAAAACCCAAAAACTGAAGGACAGAGAAAGGCACCAAGTCTAAAAAAATCAGTTTATGCCAAGTACCTTGTTCAATGAGAACACTGAGAAGCTGAACATTTTAGTACAGATTTTCTGCCTCCCTTCCATCAGTTTCAGATCTAGGGAAAAAACTACGCATTCCAGCCTCTACTCCTACAAAGAAATAAGTTTACCTCTTAGGGTCCTTTCAATAAGGATTCCTCCAAATGCCATGTTAATGAACAGTAATGATCACTTTGATCACGTAGAGAGAAAAGGTAGCAGTCAGAGAGGACATGACAAGCATGCCCTAGGCCTGTTTATGAAATTATTGCATCTTGATTGACATAGAGAATTAGCAACATGCCAAAAATCTGACTGTTTTCTAAGAGCAGGGTTCCTGTAGGTTATATTTACTATTTTTACATAAGTTAAATAGGGTGCTAAACAAGTAATAAGTGTCCTCCTAGGAAAAAAAAATGAGAGAGATGGATTTTAAAGAACACTACTTGGTGCAAATGAGTCTTCAGTTCTGGATTCAAGATGAAAACATACTATACATGTATTTTTTAAGATGTTTCTTTGGTTTTTTATGCCTAAAGATCCCTTTTCTTTTAAATCTTTGGATACCTTTTCCATCTCGTTATCTTTCACAGCCATTCATATCCTTGGCAGCTTTTTTATTGACTGCACAAGGCCCTGCAGTAGTCTGTTTCAGGTCTAACTTAAATTTCTAATGATGCTGTGCCAGAGTTAATGAATACATGGGATAGTCTGAACTATAAGAACATCCTAAGAAGACATGAGAAATTAAGTAGAAGCTCAGAAGCAGAAAAAGCTTTCAGTTTAACTCAAGAATGAGCAACATTGCTGACAGTGAGCAGACTGAATTTGCAACAGCCTTACGTTACAGTATGTTAATGACTAAGGAAAAGCCCAATAAATGAAAACAGCAGTAGTATAGAAGAAAGATATGAACTTGAAAGGCAAGGTTGAAGACTACATTGAAAGATGAAGCAACTGGTGCCAATGTACTGGCAATTATTTTTTATTTTTTATAAAAGAAGTAGAAATCTTATAACAATGCTCAAGTTAGTGAACTATTAGAATACCATTTGGCCACAGGCCTCTCAAAGATTGTTTCAGCTTGTCAAAGTGTGAGTATTTTTACGTGCAAAAAAATTGAAACTGGAAATACCACTGGATCAATCCACACTAAAAAAAGTCTCATGCTCCTTTCCCTTCTGTATTTAAACTAGAATTCAAAAGCTATTGTTCTCCAGTTGTCTAGTTGCTTGTAATTGACTATATTCTTCTCTCTTACATACAGAAGTTCATCAAACAATTACAGAATCTCCCAGCATATTTGGAGACATCTATTCTCAATTCATTTATTTTAATCAAACTGCAAGAATGATTAATTAACATTAAACCGGCTTCTTTCATACATTTACTGGATTGAGAATGCTATAAATGTAAACTGTCTGCTGTGCTATTTTAAACCCATGATTTACATGTGGTGAATTGCTTTAAACTTAGTTTTGAACTTTACCACATTTTCAAGTATCTGCCCACTACTGTAGAAAAAAAAAATCAGTCAAAAAAAGACTGGTGGATAACCTTATTGACATTTTTTACAACAAAGAAATGCTGAAACAAACATAACTCCCTCTTTTTTTTCCACTGCTAGCTAAGAGCTAGCATGACTAAGAGCTTCAGGAATTTGTTTGTTGTGCCACCTTCTTCCTTATCTTGGTATTGTAGGCATGCTGCTGGTTTTAGTTGTTAGAGCTGATGTTTCAACAATGTCAGCTAGAAAAAATCAAAAGGAAGAAAACATTTAGTTCTCTGTGTACCTGTTGTTCCACAAGCTACAAATGACAGTACTGAAATGATATAGTGTATGTTGACACCTTTTCCTCTATCATAAAACCAGAATGCAATACATGAAATAATAACTACCTCTATCTCATTATCTGTCAGGCTTAATCAGTTGAATTTTTTCATTCCAAAGGAATCTGGTCCCAAAGCTGCAGCAACTGCTCTCCAACCTGTGGTTCGAGCTCCTAGAAGCAATCAGGAAATTAGAAAATTTATTAGCACTGCTGCCATTGTGCATGTAAAAACTATTTATTACAAAATCCTTACAAGAGGTTGCTGGTGGTCTTTCTGAAAGAATTGTTACTTTTGCTATTGTGACTTATATTAGAACTATACCTAGAACAAGGGGTCAACAGGAGATTAGAAACATTCATAAGCAATCCTCACCTACCAGTTGTTTGGGGTTTTTTGTTTCAGGCAAGATATCAGTTCTCAAAAAAGAATTCTTAATGAAGATACCATCACTAGAACAGATGTGCTATACAATTTGTGTGTTCCACAGGCCACTTCCTTATTAACTAAAGATCATTATTCTCCACATCTTTTAGGTTTAATTCCATTAAATGCAGCGGAGAATGTGGAAAGGCAGGTCACAGATAATGCAGTGGCTCTTGGTGGAATCACAGACAATAATATAAATCACTCATCTTTGATATTGTTCAGATTCTTTCGGTCTTAAGAGCCACTTAAGAGGAGAAGCACTGTCAACTTCAACATGTGCTATGTTCCTTTCCTTGTTCTTACAATACGCTCCTTTCCTTATTTTTCAACAGAAGAGTTTTTGGGGAAGCAGTGAGAAGACAATACAAAAAGTTTAGCTCCAGAATCTTGTATCAAGGAGATGTTTTGGGAGAAGAGTGAGGAGAACAGTACTAAGATTTATTCTGCCTCAAATATCAAGATTCTCTTAAGGCTTTACAGAAAATGCAAACCTCTAATTATGAGCAGTTATTTGGGTATGACAGACTATTTTATCTCAGAGGACACATTTGAATCAAACAGGAAACAAACCTCCAGAAATTAGAAGAAAACCACCAACAACACTTCATTTATTTTGGAAAAATCCAGCTTTAAATATTTTTTTTAAAAACAACATTAAGCAAGAAACTGGTTTGATTTTAACAAATTCACTACTGCAACAGTAATTATGCATTAGCTGAAGCTACAATGTCCTCCAAGGAACTGTGATTCAGATTAATACATATATGAGCACAGTTGAGTTCAAGGCTGAACAAGTAAAGAAGACTTTAGAAGAGAATAACTACCTGGCCATCTCTGCTTATTTGTACTTTCTTATTGTCATTCCAAGGGTTGAGCAAATGATGTGCAAACTGGAAAGGAATGCTTTCTTTTCGGATCCACTCAACTTTAAATACACCTCCAAATCCAGCAGATCCCCAGTCCTGACTTTTCTCAAACCCTATTGATGAACACATTCTAGCAAAACCCTGGAAGAAAAATTTAAATATGAACAAATGGACATAATGAGAGCATATCTATTTATGCTGGAATTAAATAAATGAGTGGACTTCATATGAAATTTTCAAATTAGTTTCACTGGTTAGTTTCAAATACATGAAACTGGGTCTCCCAAAATGTTTACACCTAGAAAGTTAGAAGTATAATTTGTTTTTTCCACTTCAACTATACCTTCTAGAATATGAGCATAAAGGATATCTTTAAATTAATCTTTCACAATTAACATTCAAGCGGCTTTTTAGAGCTTCGTAACAGAGGCTGAAAAGCTGCAGTAGAAAGTGCAAGGTATCAAGATGAATGTTCTATGCCCATTAGCTATCCCTTGCTACTCGTACAAAATTCTTTCAAACATCCCTTCCTCCCTCCCTCCCTCCCTCCCTCCCTTCCTTCCTTCCTTCCTTCCTTCCTTCCTTCCTTTTCCTTCCTTCCTTCCTTCCTTCCTTCCTTCCTTCCGTCCTTCCGTCCTCCCGTCCTTCTGTCCATCCATCCTTCTTTCCCTTATGCCCTCTTTGTTAACAAACATTCATATACAATTAAAAATGTGGAGCTGTTCTCCAAAGAAGTAAGTTAAAGCTACTTAAAGTTTCTTTTCTAATGAAGCTGAAAGAAATTCCAACAAGACAAGTATTCAGAAATGAAATGAAAGAAACTACAAATCCAAGATGGCATTTAGTTTATTTAAGGATACCCTTTAAACACACACACCAAACAAAACAAAAATGAACCCAGACCATGCAAAATGTATCAACTGCTCAGGCAAATTTACTCCAGTTATGACTCAGGAGTCCAAGAGATGCAGTGCACTGCCTAATGTTACCAGCACACACTGCTGCTGTAAGTCATGAAGTCCTAGACAGCTCAAGCCTTAAATTAAAATAAATGAAAATTAATAAAAGGAACAGAGGAAAAATACAGGTGGAAAGTAGAGACATCTGAGGCAAGAAAATATTATTAGAAATGTTAATCTCACGTTCCCATGAAGATAAGTGCATTGTCAAAACTGGAAGGGAAAGGCAACATAATCCACCTACATCCTGAGTTCAGTGTGTCCTCCCCTCCCAGATTTCTTGTCTAAGAGCACCAATACAACAGCCCATTTTCAGATTCAAATGGCATGCTGAAAATTACTTTCCAATATGGCATTTGCATTTGCCAAATCACTGTACACATATGTACATTTCACCACAATCCTTCAGTGGCATCATCAAGATCTCTATATTTGGACTGGTTCATTAAATTTTAAGTTTAGCTGACTTCTATTAATAGTTTATAATATATAAAGAGGCAAATTGAACTTTCTTTACTTGGAGCAATTGAGTTTAGCAGGCTCTACAAAATAGTTAACCTGCAACTTTGTACTAGCAGGCCATGTCTTTACCTTTAAACTGGCCACAGATTTGTCAACAAACTGCTGACAAATACCTCACTAAATGTGAACTCAAGGCAGCTGTGAAAGAAACATGGCCATGACTTTCCAGCTTCCTAACTTTGAGAAACTACAGTGCCAGCAGAACAGTTCTTATTAAAACTTGTATTAAAGACATATGAGTTTCCTGGCTTTAGAAAGCTGTGACTTGATTGTATCTTCTTGTTCACTTACAACATTTATTTTGGCATGCAGAGAAAATGTCAGCAGTTCCCTGCTTTGTATGGATTTCTTTGTTTGTTCCACTGCTGCTGTTTTAAAGCATTTATGTAGGGTAGAAACATTATTCTGACTCATTATGTTTGGAGACAACTTAAGTTTTATCCTTCGAGGGAAAAACCGAGTTCATTAAAAGGGACTATTTTGGAAAAGAATGAAGTACTCTTCCTCAGCAATCAGAGACATTGGCACAGTACTTATTATGAACTGAGAAGTCATAAGCAAAGCCCTCCCTACTGTCCACAGCCATTTGCTGCACTTTCCTAAACCATCAACCACTACCAACAGCTGGTATTAGCTAAGGACTCACCTGGAAGTGTCCAGACCCTTGAACAGAAAACACTAAGTAAACCATGCTGCTTTTCCAAAAGGCTCCATTCAGTTTTTGTTCATTACTTGGCATAGTGGACCATATACCCTTCTGCTGAGAAATCTCAATGTTCTGCAAGTTGCTACTTTTCATTATAAAGTACCGAACTGGCATATTTTTTCTTGGTGAAGGTAATTTGGAAGCCTGAAAGAATTAAATTAAATTAATAAATACAATAAAAATAATAATACAGTAACAAAAAATGCAGTAAAATAATAATTAAAATAAACCAAGCTTTAGCTCTGAAGTTCTACACGCATGCAGACAGACCTTTCAAGGAGTTTTTCCTCTCTTCTCTAAGTTTATACAAGAAATATACTATCTATCAGCTGTTCCTGTCAGAATTGACTTGAAAGTATATTTACATCTATTTTACATTTTTAAGCATTTTTCAAAATTATAATTCATTCATGAGGGCAGCAAACAATTATGGCAGAACAAGCCTACAGAGTCTAGTGATTAATTACAATTTTTTGAAGTCTGAGACAATTTCAGATGACACAAAATTAATCACTCTAGACTGTAGCCTGCAGCACACTTGCATTTCCATTTTCAGGAACAAATTTTCTCTCTGTAACACTGGCTGAACTTAAAAAATACAGGGAGACTTATGAAAATAACCTCACTAAAAATGTATGCTTTAATAAATAATCATCAAAAAATGGCCAAACAGTCATAATGTTGCAGATAACACAAAACTTATAGAGAATCAGTACCAATGTATGCTATAACAGAAACAGAGGAAGACAGAATCCACAGAATTCGGAAATGTATGTATTGTACGCAAAAAAAAAAAAAAAAATCAAAATTGGATTTTTTTTCTACTTTGAATAGCTTTTATAACAAGGATATTTATTCTTGATTTTTGATTCCAAAAGAAATATTATGTGGTTGTTAACAATGAAAATCTAAGTTAGATTCTTAATTTATCAATACAATACCTAGTAGTTGCTGAAAGATATCAGCAAGAGGTTCTATTAATTTTGAAGAGCAGGGTAATATGTTTATGAGAACCGTACCTTTCCAGACATTGTAGAGGATGGACTAGCACAGGGGCTAGGGAAGCTACTGCTGTCTGCAGATTTCACCGATGATCGATCTGACCTGTCGTCTGAAGTTTGTTTGGAGTGCATAATATTTTTTCGTTCGTCCTTCTCTGGCTGATGAAGTATGGGACATGTAGATCTCATCAGAACTCTAAAATGTAAAGGTAGATACACAACAGACCCTGACTTTTGCAAGAGGTCACAGAATAATTTATATCTATGTATCAGCCTACTGGATGACCATATATATTGGTCATTCCAAGACATATTAAACATTAAATAAAAAAGGATGCATTCATTCTGTAATGGTTAAACCTCTTCTGCTACTTCCCAAGGAGTACAACTCATGAACACTATTTCTGACTTCTCTCCCAAACAGCCAGCATTTATATTAAATAGTTCTCAATGAAATCACAACTACAACACAGCACAGGGCAGTATCAAAGCTTTCAGCTGTATTTATATTGTTTCTTTCTTCTTAAAACTAGCAGAAATTCAAGTGATGATTTTACAGAAAAATAAATTACAAGCTACAGTCTCTGGAAGATCTCAACATCTTACTTTTCAGCATTAGAGGAGTCAGAGAATTCAGTTTCTGCTGTACTTCTCCTGGTGTTAGCTCTCCTCCATGTAGATGGTACAAGATGATCTTCAGAATCCATACGTCTTGGTCTCTGACCAATTCCTGAAGGCTGCTGCAAACCTGCAGACTGTTCTTCAGCAGTTAAAACAGCTACAACTGCTCTTACAACTGCTTCATCAGCTTGAGACCATGATTTAGAAGGAGCTCGCATGCGACGCAGAAATAAGCTATGCCACTTCTGTCTGAGTTGCAACAGCAAGCCAGCAGCCTGTAATGAATTTCAGTTAAAGACTAATAAAAAATGTATCAGTTAGGCAAAGGGTATCCTACATCTTTCCTATCAGGCAGCAGGTGGCAGTCCGGCAAACTGAAAGGCAAGTCTAAGGTCTCAAGGGGGGAAGAAAACCTCACATTTAAATTATGCTGTTATCTTTTCTTTCCTCAGGTCCAAGATAATTTCTAAACCACTTCATGCTGCACTGCACAAAACTTAAAATCCTGTTGTAAACACACAGCATTTTTAATTTTTCACTTTAAAAATTTATCTTCTCTTTAAAAGCAGTCTTTTTATGTCTAATGCCCTTCCTGCCAGTTCAGTTTGTATTTATGGGCTCTTCAGACATACTTGATGGAAAAGACCTCTGGTTACTCTACCTTCTAACACAATCAGAGCTTCGCAATAACCAGAAGACTTGTATCCTCAGAGGCTGGGGCTCTTTTGTTCTTTTTATAAAACCTGACAGCAATTTTCTTTCAGCAGTTCCAGTTTCAGGTGCTCCATTTTAGTCAAGCAACTTAAGTCATCCTCTCAGAAGAGGAAATGCACAATATGCCATTTTTACTCTTCTCTCAACTCTTGCTCAAATTTTGTCTAACCCAGCTCAAGCTAAGGTCTTGTGTGCTGGGAGCACCACATAGGCAATACACAAGAGCCATTATACAGCCACTACTCCTGCACCTTGCTGCTCCCTGCAGCCATTTTCTTTTGTCTGCCAGTTTCTTTAGAATCTCCTAACTTACGGAAATGGATCAAACTGCCAAGCTGGAAATCATAAAACATCAGATACCCAAACTGCTTCTGAAGCAAATCCAACAGCAGATGACTGCTGAGGCTTTCCTGCTTCCCAGTGTGATATGTAGGACAGCTGCAACACGACAGAGGAAGAAGGATGAACACTTGCAGTTGGCTAGGTAACTAATTCTTTCTTCCTTTTTGCTCACAGGCGCAAGATTTAAGAGTTATGGGTTGTTAAAATCCATAGGAAGCCCTACAACTTGGATGCTGTATATGTGAATTCATGCAAATGACTAGCCTGGGCAGAAGAAGATTGAGTCCGTGCTTGTGTGTTTTTCATATTTCTTACTGAACTCATGAAATAAAAGTTAACTAAAAGTTAGTGTGTTTTCCTGTAAATTTGAGAGACTAGAAGGGATCACAATAGCCATTCTTACAGCAAACTTTTGGCTATCCAACTGTTTTAAAAATCTTTTTAGGATGGCATGGCATAAATATTCTTCTACACAAAACAAGCATGGAAGTGATAGATTACATACTTCAGAGTCCAATTTGAGGTGGAGCCATTCATCTAGCTTCAGAAGTGATAAATTAGAAGTTGTTCTGTCCTCCATCTCACTGTCACTGCTATCACTAGATACCCGGTCTCCTGAATTAAGTATAAAAAGTGCATTAACATTTCTGTATTATCTACATTTACATAAAAAAACTTGAACATCACTATATTACCAGCAATAAGCTAATTTTCCTTCTAAATTTTCACTTAAAATGTAAACATTTGTAAACACACTTTTTCATTTCTGAATATACAGAAGGGAAGGTCCTTGCTTCAGTTAGGAGAACAGGTTCCCAGACCTCCTAAGAGCCTTACTACATAAACATCTATACTGATGTGATCTGACTCTTTCATGTACCTTCATCAATAGCAAGCCATTATCAAACTTTTGCCTGAAGTTGTTTGTAAAACCACACACTTCCCTATGCTTTATATCTTAGTATAATGATTAAGAAAAATATTATAAATGCACATGGCTATTTAGGATTCCTTTTTCAAAGTGCAATTCAATCAGCATTAACATTATTTTAAGGGTAACAGTTTCGGAGCAGTCAGGAAAGTCAGCCTGGACTCTTACTTCAAACTAGTATTTCTACAGAACTGACAACAGATAAGATTATTTTTGTTTCTATTCTTACAGCACGCCCTTTAAATATGAAAAAAGGAAATTTTAATAAATTGTCTACTACTTCTAGCTAATAATATGGCTAATTGACATTAAAAGTTATCAGTAAAAAATAATCTTTAAAATGCATGTGTCAACTGAAAGCAATATGGTTATTTGCCACATTAACTGTAACTATATTATACAGTTTGAATCATCTGGTTCAAAGTATCAAATACACTAGGCTGTAGAAAAAATACACATACTACACTTCTCAGCATTACTACTGTCTTTAAACATTTTGGTTGCATTTTTTATTTTTTTGAAAACTAAACTGTAATTTCTGAGACTCCAGAATTATAAAGATTATGAACTTACAAGGATTCACAAAACTCAAGGCATTTGTTACACAGCCTATAAATTATTCCTGAACAGCTACAGGAACTATATATAGCTCTGTATTTCAAGAAATAGCCAAATTATGTAGAAAATACACTTGCAAAATAAGTTTTCCAAATGACATACTAGTATAATACCAAGGCAAACATTCCAAATCCAGACTCCGGTATACCTTGACAGGATGAAGATGCCTGTAAAGCATTACTTGGTAACCTAGCTGGTCCACAGAAGAGAGCCACAGTGATGGGTGTTACAACAGAACAGCACCTGATGTTTGCTATCCTGTGAGCTCTCGTCATTTCATCATATATCAGCCAGTCGGTAGGGAGTGCCTGAACAGCTGCAGTTTGGCCATTCACTGGGGGAATCTGTGCAGGAGCAAATAAGACTAGGTTATTTTATTGTCTGTGAGTCATTAAAATAAATGTTAAACTTAGCTCCTACTTTATGTATGTAGAAATAAATACGTAAATATTTACATACAAAGAATAAGAAAAGCACAAGTATATTCAACCAGACTTAAAAGTTATCCTATCACCTTGATATTTGAAGGAAAATATTTTGCTTTAAAAGCGAATCTAAAGAAATATCAGTTTCAGAGCAGAACTTTTTCCTCGTAACAATGAGCAGAGATTGCTACCTCATCCAAATACTTCTACAACTAGCTTTTTCTTTTTATATTTTATCTTGTTCCACTAAGCAGAACTAACTGAAATACTGGAAAAATACATCAACTCCATTTTTTCATTCTACCATCCACCAGAAAAAATATTTTCTAAAACATTCAAAGTGCCTTTACCTTTTTATACTGAGGTTGACTAAGAACAGAGGTTGGATGAAATCGCACTTTCTTCTCCTTTGGTGCAGTTAAAACCAGGCTCTCTCGGTCTACATGCACAAGATTGGGATACATCCCAGCCACTAAGGCAGCTTTAACTACAGCCCAGTTTTCAGAGTTAGCATTAACAACTCTAATATCAGCTCCTCCTCTGCCTCTAACAAAACCTGAAGAAAGAAGGAGATCAAAACTGTGTTATATTTGCTTGTATTTAAGATTTCCTTTTTTGCTTCTCAAAAGGAATTTGAAAAACAAAAATTAAATAAACTACAAACTAGGTGCATTTTTCACAACTGCCAACATTAACAGCACCAAGAAGAAACCCTTACACTGAACTCCTTCCTGGTAAAGGGTTTCATACTAATGCAAAATAGAACTACTTTTTACAATACTTCTTAACAGAGTATTAGAAATTGTGTAATTTAATTGCAACTTGCTTACATCTTAGCATGAGTGGACCCTGCTCAAAACCTAGAGTAGGTGAACTTTAAATATAGTGCAGGTGAACTGTTAGCATGAACAGCTAAGCAGGGGAAGTAAAAGATATCTCTGGATAAAGAATGAGACCTTGGAAGGGCCCCAAGGCTGGCTCAATCTGTAATATAAGAGCAGGTGATGGGCTGCCCACACTGAGTTAGTGGAAGACCCCAGACCATAAACTGCCATTGGATCAAGAGAAGCATGCAAGGAACAAGCGGGCTACGTGAAGATCAGGCACACTGACAGTAAGGGATAAAGGGATTTCATTATTCAGGACACTCTCCAGGGACATCCAGCTTGAGCTGAAATTAACTGACTCTGTCTGAGAACCTAGGGTCTGAACTCATTTTAACAACTGCCTCAGGAAAAAAAAACCTAGAACATAAAAACCCAAGGAAACATGTCTCACACTACAAGACAGCAGGATGTTGAACAATCAGGGTGCTTTCAGTTATGCCAGCTGTTCCCCAGACACATTTTCTTACCCTACCATCTCCCCCATGCCCAGCATGAATATGTACTGGTCTTTTTCAACTTACAATGGAAAATTACAAGTAAACACTACTTTCCTTACAATTTGTAAACACTTAACTCTAAAATTATGTTAGAACTTTTTCTAACCTATTTACCTGAGGCTCTAAGCTGGCTAAGCAACTGTGCTCTCATTCCTACGATGATTTGCATTGTGGCTTGAGACAGGAAGTTCTTTTCACAGAAGGCTCTCTCCCAGCCATCACTGTGCGCCTTCTGCCATGCCTGTAAAGAATAATTTTTTAACATTTGCCTACTAATTTAAATATCTAAAATTCAAAAGTGCAGAGTTCTAAAAGCTACATTTATGTCATTAAAATTAACCAAAGTAAATGTATCAAACCTGATTTATTTAACGACTAGATTTTTTTCCCATTCCCTAACTGAAATATAATGATAATTAATTTATTTAAGGTTCATTATGTTATTATAGAGATCGCTATGTCAAGCTTGCTATTTTAAGTTACCCATGTAACAGGATATAAAGTGGCATCTTGCTGGAACTAACAGAATTTAATCAGGTTTGAAAAGGTCAGACAAAATGTGTCTCTCAGAATTTGAGTCCAATATACAGGAAGGCCATAGTCTATCGCTCTATGTCCAGCTTGGCTGGTAGGTCATTTACTCTGATGTGTGAACAGTCCTCGTTCTGAAAGGATACCTGAAAAGCCCTGAGAAGCACCATGTGGTCGCTGAAGGTTCCCGCAGTGAAAAGCTTCCTGCACAGCATGGCTGCCTGCTTCTGAGAGGCCAGCGTGGGCAGCACAAAAGGGTCTCGGTAGGCAAGAGCACAGGCAATGGTCAGGACAGGATCCAGGCACTTCAAAACAATGGCGCACAACACCATTTTACCAAGGTGTGGCTCCACTGGCAATTCAGTGAGATGATAACCAAGTTCAGTGAGATCTTCCCAAGGGTCCATGGCATCTATAGTCTTCGAAAAAAGAAAAAAGGTGGGGATGCAGGGAAAAGGGTAAGAAGGGGTAAGGGGGCAAAATTAATCTACAATGAAAGCAGAAAAGATATTAATTACATCAACTGGATTTGCTCCCAAACACTAAAGAAGCAAGTCAAACTAGTTTCAATTCAAGATTTTACAGTAGTCTCTTCCCTTAACATGGAAAAATACATACACACACACACACAAAATGAAAACCAACAAAAATTCAAAGCATCCTTAAGTAAGCGAACAAGACTTTCAGTACAATTAAAAGTCAGTAAGATATGTTACCACACCACAAATACTAATTAAACACAACTCCCATCTAAATTGTATTCCTCTGCTGACCTTGAGCATTTGCAGAGCATTTTTCACAATTAAAGCTGGTGGAGGATCAGGAGCTTTCATAAGAAAGTCAACAACTGAACAATTAATTGGAGCCAGAAGTTTTGTGTGTAAACAAAGCTCCTGCAAATTAAAAAGAAGAAAAATACTATGAAGGTTTGGGAAAGAAAAAACACCTTTTTGGAGTTATTAGTATGGTCTGGTGATAATACATTTTTTAGAAGTTGTAACTTCTAAGTGAACATGCACCTGAAGTGGCATTCTTAGAAGTTCTGGAGTCTGAAATTCCAACATATTCTCAAATCGGAGCCTACTGAAGAGACGAAAACAGACTCCAGGCTGACAGCGCCCAGCCCTGGAAAATAAAATGTGGGAAGCTGTGAAAATTAGGTTTTCCTTTTTATAAAAACCCAACCAAACAAAAAACAATCCACATAAACATAGAATGCAAATGCAGAAGGTCTAAGAGAATGGTAATTTTGTTGTTAAGAGGAAGTCCCTCATACGAATTAAAAGAGTTTTCCAGTACATTAATTATTTTTGACAGTGTGGAAATTTATATAATTTTATTATAAGAAAATACTTATAATTTTATTATAAGAAAAATCTGGACAGAAAAAAGAAGCAAGACCTATCTAAATAAAGTGATACAATTTTTTTGCTAACTTGAGATCAATCCAAATCTCAGCCATCTTGCGCCATAGGGAACCTAAGTTGGAAACTTTGTTTCTTCCTCTTCAAATTCCCCAGATAAAAGTCTAGATGCAAACGGTAAAATGAAGACCCAAAAACATGTGAATGAAGGAACAGAGACAGCAAATGCTCACAATTCATGCTCAAAAACCTGGAGGATAATGACAACATTTTATCTCCAAACAGGCATTTGTTGCAGCCCTCACTCACTGCACTGGGAAGATATGATCTTGAGCATCCTGGTGAATATACAAAGTCATGAATACTCTGGAGCTGGTCAATAAGAAATCACTGCTCAGTGTCACTTCTAAAGAAGGGATGCCAGTATATCAATTAAAAACAAGCAGTAGGCAGTCCTTCGCCCACAGACAAGTTACTGTGTCTGCTGGTGCTACATGGCAGAAAGAGGAATTAAGTTCACAGGGGACAACAACCTAGACCTAATATAAGTTCTGGGACATTCCTGAGTGCCGCTTCTCTGTATCTTGGGAAATTAGTCCAAGAAAATACATGCTGACTCTTCATTTACTGCAGAGAAGTAGTATTAGCCATTGTTCAACATGACACTGGACTAGCCTAGAAAAATTACCCAGTGTGGCTGTTATAGGTTTGCACTTTACTCTTAATATATGGGATGGTGGATATCTGCAAAATAAAAATCAGTATGAAGCATTTATTACCTGCCTTTTCTCTGGATAGCACTGGCTTTTGAAATCCACACCATCTTCAGCATTGTAACACAACTCAGTGCATCAAAGGACTTCTATAAAAGCAGAGCAAGGAACATAAAGCCATGATTAACTATGATACGTGAAATAAAGTTATTAATAAGCTTTTAACAGAAGTTCTTTGAAAAACAGAAAAAATAATTTGAACAAACATCAGCAGCTTCTGACACAAAGGTATGCTCTGAAGTACCTCCTTTCAATTGAATTTATAATATATGTTTTGCATTATCTTTGTGCTATAGTTTCCTAAATTGAAGTTCTCTTTCTAGTCTCAGTAGGTAATTTTGTATCAATAAAAGATACAGACTGTATTCTGAATTATCACAAATCAGGAAAAAAACATATTGTTGTATTGATTAAAGTCTTCTTTGTTTCACTTGGAAATCACATCCTTATATTCTTACATGTGATGCAAAGTTCCAGAAAAACTATTACCATAGGAACTTCAGAAATTTGGCATGTATCTCCTCTATGAAATCCAACTTCATTTTCACAGACATAGGTCTTGAACTACGTCATCATACTACATCTCCTTTCTTTCACATATAATTTGGGAATGGGCATTCAACACATCATAAGCACTACTTAAAAACTTAATGGCTTTGATTTGGACTTTACACAATAGTAGGACAAAGGGAACTCCCAGTGCTCTCTTAAGTCTCAGGAAGATGGTGGTCTAAATAGATGGACTTGTTTTAAAACAACTAAGAGAAACTATAAATTAAAAAATATATATTAGCATATCAATCTACAACAGTTTTTACAAGGTTTATTAACAGCTAATTATTTACAGTATTTGTCATAAAATAAATGTCAAAACTTCTGTGATCTTTGTTATTTGACATGCACTAGCTGTCAGCCTACTGTAAGAAAATAGTACTCTAAAATTTACCCATTATATATTGTAGAATAACACTAGGAAGCTTACTTGTCACAGAAAGTTTTAACCAATCATACCTCTTTCACCTTGCCTGAGTCAATAACAAATACAACATCACTGACTGTTATGCTGGTTTCTGCTACATTTGTAGAAAGAATCTGCAAATGAAACAACCAAAACTGTAGTTAAAAGCAAAGACAAAAGAGATTCATATAGTATCTGATAAAGTCCTCTAAAACTTACTATTTTGCGCACACCAGAAGGTGGAGTTTTAAGTACTTTCTTCTGATCCAAAGTCTGCATATTTGAATGAAGCATGAAAACCTGGTATCTAGTGCAAGACAAAGAGTACATTTAAGTATTTTTAAAAGACGCAATGAAAACCTCAACTATAGGAACCAGAGGCTTTACCTGTGCGCATCGTCAGCAAATCTCCTGTCATCAAATAGAATACGGTCCCTCAGGCTAACTATCTCATCATATCCAGGAAGAAATATTAAAATCGCTCCTGAAAAAGATGGGGGTTGGCAGAGTTAAGCAGCAAATTCACTTAAAATACACATCAGTACTGTGCAGAGTAGCATTTGGAAGGTTTTATCTATTTAGTGTTTCCAAAAGAAGGGTAGAATTCATCAAAGGCTGAAAGTACAGTCATTTATAGGGAGTGTGTGTTTATACTTACCGGTCTCATAACTATGACAGATGTTATAAAGTAAGTGCATAATAAGGTCAAGATCCACTTTTTCATCATCAAAACTGTGAAGATAAGCTGTCAACAGTTCTCTGTCCTCTGCACTAAGGTCACTACCACTTGTTCGGACCAGGGAACTTTCATCCAGATTTCCAAATCCTGCTCACTAAAATACAAAAATGCACAGACCAGAGTCTAGGATGTTTGTTTTAGGTTTGCATTCAGCCACCAAGTAAACTTAGATCAACACCAACAAGACTACTCCTTTCAAATTTAAATTTTAAAGAGTAGCAGCTTCTCCAAAATACTATTACTGTTCACTGATTTACGTGTAATTCAACAAAGCATGAAACTTCAGTTTTTAGCATACCTTTACTTTTCTTACTCTTTACTGAAACACAGCCATAAGCAAAGTGCCAGAACTCAAAGTATAAAGACACTACTTGTTTACCTGTTAAATAAAAAGTATTTAAAAGAAATGTTTGCCCAAATGTTTTCCTGACATGAACAGGTACTACGAAAACGGAAACTACACTACAAACTGCTCTAAAAATACTGGTCTCTACCAAACGATAACTGAACTATAACTGTAAGGTAATCAGAAACCAATTCTTAAATAACCTAGTGTAAATGTTACTTCTATTAAATTTCTTTAATATGGCTACTATGTATAGACAACAACGTATAGATAAAAACACAACAGGTTTGTCTCCTAAATAAGCATCTGAAATTAAAATGGTACACGGTAGAATCATTATCTCTATTTACCTAAGTCAGTATATTCATATCTTGCCTAGACATATAATCATGATAGCAATGCCCACATCAAAATGATAAAAAATAACAATATGAAAGAAGTCTAGACAACTCTAACTATATTTATCCTAGGATTTGCACAAACATAATCAATTAAATACACTGACTACAAACATACTTTTTTTTTAAAGAGCATCTTTTTTAAACATTCCTGGTCTCAAATAAATCCTGCTTTTTAGGTCAGATTTAAAGGCATAAAAGGCTAAAAACTGTTCTGATTAGAAGACAAAATCCAAATTTCCCTTCAACATTTCCCTTCAACTGTTTCTGCAAAGTAGTTATAGCTTACCTGTAGGATTCCAACAGATCAACAACCTCCGTCTGTCCAAAGTGCTTAGCCCAGTCCACAGCCATCCTGAAATATTACACAGAAACATTTTTTAAACTTCTTGCTTCAAAAGAAACACAGCCTAAGACTCTGAATTAAGAATTCAAGTTATAATTTCCAGAATAAAATGTGATAAACAGAAGTTAGAAAATGCTTTGAATGTCAAAATTTACTATTGTGTATAGCAGTCTATTAAGTTAGCAATTAGTTTAAATGTTGAAGAAATTTCTTTCTCATTTGTATATTGACAAATGAATCTATGTTCTGGTTTGTCTGTTTGTTTTTACCAGCCATTAGATGATTTGCAGTGGATACTTGCTCCCATACTGATCAACTGTTCTACTTGACTCAAAAAGCCTCTCCCTGAAGCAATCATTAGTGCAGTCGCACTGGTTTCACTGTGCCTATAATCAACTGAGAATTACAAATAAATAAATAAACAAATAAACCAGCAAACCAAATAAAAACATTCTTACTTTTTCACCTAAATGTGGTATGAATGTGGCTTACATGACTTTTAAAATCTAGGCCAGAGAGAATTTGTTTTCTGACTTCATCCCACCATTCAGTTTGCATGAATTTAACACTACTTTAGACACACCATAACATCTGTTAATACTTCAAACAAGTACAAACAAAAAATAACTAAACAATTCATTAATTCTGCTAATTCTATTCACTTTTCCAACAGGCACCAGAATTCAAACCTAACAACGTTTGAAACTAGATAAAGATAAAGCAGCCACAGAAATTCAAGTCATTTGTTACTGTTTTTTGTGTTATAAGATGACAGACTTACCACTGACATTTTCATTTAACATGAGATGGAACACCTGAGCAAAGGCATCAATATTTTTATGCAGCCAGATGTCAGAAAGACAAGAATCCATTTCTTTTATTAACCATAGTTCAAGGCAATTTGCATCTTTTTCAGTCTGAAGAGGAAAAACAGTATTGAAAGATAGATGTCTTCTAAGATTTATCTTTATTCTCCTATATTACACATGAAAAAATTGAACAGTTGCTTTTCCAAGAAGCAATCAGAAATCCAGCATTCAGGTACCAGTTAAAGCATTTATTGTATCATGCAAGTACTTTAAGCAATGGCAGTTCAGCTATTTAAGCTGAAGAGAAGTTTTGCACAAACCATTTTCAGTGAAAAGCACACTCCGGCTAGAGTAGTTCTTGATAACTTCAAAAAAATCATCCATAAGACATGTTAATACCCTTCAAGAAATTCTACAGGACTAGTATCTTTGGAAAACAGTTTTTAAAGCAGATTTAAACACATTTTCCAACAAAAGGAAAAGCTTACCAGTTGATTGAACACTGTGTCACCATCATCACCCAAAAGACTACACTCTTCAGCTACCCTTGGGACAAACCTTGGTCTCTCAGATTCCATCTTACTATCATTTTCTCGAGCAGCGCACCACTCAGTAAGAGTGCTTTGCTGTTTTTCTTCTGCAACACATAAAAGATTTCCATGAAAAGTTTTACAGCCATCTTAATTATCAATTAATTTCAATTTTAAAAAATTGCAATATCTAATTACAAAGTTTAAACTGTTGGATCTCTTATTTAATCTAGAACGTTGTTACCAGTCCAATATAAATTCCATGATTAAGGGCACCCAAAGTGCACTTAATCTACAAAAATCTACTATAAGAATAAGGTAAGAAATACCACTTGGTTGCTTAAACCATTAAGCCTGCAACTTGCTGTATTCAAATGAAATTCCTAAGTAGCTTCTACACAATTCTCAATCCAGATGCTCCTCCAGAAGTGAAATGCCAAAGAGCAGTGACGTAACTCTTGCATGTAACAACTAATTTTTGCGTACCAGTAAAAGAAACAGTAGAAGCCATCAGTGTCCCAAGTGAACTTTTCTACCTACAGTGATCAGAGCTGAGTATCATGATCAATATGTAGTTAGGACTGCATGTTACAGCTTTGGGATCGGCCTTTTCAAAAATTTTTTTAATACTCATGAAGATAATTACTTTCAGCTGTCAGAAAAACTTCTCAAATATTATGATCAATATACCAAATACTTAATCAATTGAAATAAATCCCCTATATTTGGTTCAAGTGTTACTGGAGGAGTAACAAGGAGTCACTGCTCCTTGACCTAAATATGTTAAATGAATCCATGTCTGAAGAATGCACTTAAAAATGTTAATAGTAGAAAAAACTTCTGTGCAAGACATGCAAAATCCTGCATTCTCTAATGGCCGCTCTTAAATTTGCACCTAAATGTCAGCATAGTGTATCTTATGTTTCTATAGTATTCATGTGGGCAAAGCCCATGCATTATGTAATTCTACTTCATAATAATTAGGAAAAAATATAAAATTTATCAACTAAAATAAATGTGAATATAACCACTGAAAGTAAAAATACTTTTTTCAATCACAATTTACATCAACAATGTAAACACAGAGTTTTAAAGATACATGCGGTCATCTAATAGTCTCATTTAAAAATTTGACTTTAGAATTTTAACAGAGAATCATTTTACTTGTTCAGTCAATCAATCAATTAGACTCATTGTCAACACATAACAATTAACAAGTCCACCAACCTTGCTGCTTCTCTTTTTTGTACTTCACCATCTCTTTGTTTGTATACCCAGTACTTCGTAAAATGTCCTCCAAAAACAGCTCTTTAACTTCAAAAGGTCTTCCTTGGACTAAAAGTAGAAATAATTCAAGAAAGATTAGATATTCCCAAGCTTTGCTTTAAGAACATTAGTTCTTAAAAATAGTTTTTATAGACAGGAAAGTGAATTAAACATGATTAGGGCCAGATTTAATGAATTCTTATATTCCTTGGAAGGTCTTGTAAAAGTATCTTCACTTGAGATTATCTTCTTTAAGTGACTGGGACATAAGAAAAAATTCAAAAAGGAAATGTCAGCTGCATACCATGTTTTTCATTAACCTCTTCAATTCTATTAAGTGTTAATAGCAAGAGACGTAAGATTGACAGTTATTTACTGCAATTTTATCAAATGAGAATAGTCACTTTTGTTTAGGCATACAAAGAAAAATTCACTGTGTCAGCCACCTGAATTACTCAATATAAGAGCAATTAAGACAGTTTTAGTGTAAGATCCCACGAGCAGACTGCCATGTCTGCATTCAGACACTACCTCCTTTCATGAGAAGTATACGAGGAGATGGACTTCTCTCAATGCCCTCAATTACTGCAGCCAATTTTGGCTTTCTTTGCTGACCACTTCCCATGGTCTTTCTCTCTTAAGAACTTACTCTGATTTCTCTTTTAACATCACTGTTTTCTAGACCTTACTTATGGATATCAAATTATGTTTCTACACAGGAAGAATTCACATCTATTTTAGGTTCCTTAGCAGACACCACAACTAAGTTCAGATCACCTAGGACTTATCTCTCCTTCAGCAAGAACAAGCTACAGCTCACATATTTTTAGAAGCTGTCATAAAGGAAGTCTTCTAACACTAATCACAAACTCTGTGTTCTACAGAAACCCACAACTAAAAAATATTGGTTTCTGTGGTCAGGATTGTGTCAACTATACTGCTGAACAATCAAAGCTTTTTCATTATATTAATGGATGAAGTATCTAAACCCTCTTTTCTTCACTCTTAAATTAGCAATATTGGAAAAAGCATCTTTTCAATTGTGATTATCCCGTGAAGTCCAGTATGTGGTAATAGTATAACCACTGCAGTAAACTGAAGAAAGAGACAGTAGCCAGAATTTCCAAAATAAATCTATTAATCTAAAAGGATGAGAAGCTGCAAAAAAAGTAAACTGGAAAGTCACACAAAAATACAATGAGGTTTTCCTCCTCCAAAAAAAATTGCCAAATATTAAAATCAAGTGTAACTTCCAGATCCATGCCTTCACCAAGCTGCAAGCCTTATTTTCCTAGGCAATAATTTAAACCTGAAAACCAGAAATGAACACTTTTATGTGTAAATAAGAAAAAATAATGCTTTCTCATTAACATCCCATAAAATTAACAAATGGACTTGTGTAAAAAATTCTAAACAAAGCAAAGAATCATACGATTCAAACATATATCCCAATTTGCCTAGGACTGCATTTCTGAAATGAATACATAGAGTTATCTGGGTTTTATCCTCTAACTAGTAGCAATCTCTGAAGCCAGAACTACAATCTACTGCAATATACTAATAGATATCACACTCTTGTAAATCCCAGGGTCTGTATCGCTATGCAGACCAGCATTTTAAGAACCTTCTCCTCCTTGAATTCAACACAGAGGGGATGGACCAGGACATCCCTGCATTTACAGAATATCCATTGATAAAAACAATTCCCTCTGAGGTACATGCAAATAGTTAAGAAATAATAAACAAAATAACAAATAAGTAAACAAGGAACAACCACTGCTGGTAATTGTAAGTATATTTATCACCTGCCTTTACTCAGAATGGTTTGGTACAGTTAAGATCTAGGAGTCTCAGGACAGGTATACTGAGATTTAAGAATTTACTTAAATACTTACTGTGTATTACTGGGCAACATCCAAAATACCTAATAAAGAGGTCTGCGTCTAGAGCAGCACTGGAAATAATTAGTTTTAAATTAGCTTGGCTTTGCAACACATCTCTCAGTTTTGTTAGCAAGAAGTCACTGAACCTATCCCTCTCATGTACTTCATCCTGTATGAAAGAAAAAAAAAAGAACATCTGAACATCATGGATCCGAGATCATAACTTTTCACAAATATGATTTTTTTTAATTAAAACATGTAATTTGGTGGTGCATTGCAGAGGTTTTAAAATGTTTAAGTCTAACTTAAGAAAGATATTTTCAAAAATTTAAAAGTAAAAAAAAAATACTTCAAAAAGTTTTATAATGGTATCAGAGTAGACTGCACTGTAATGAACAACCCATCACAGACCTTAATTTCAGAGATCAAAAAGAGCATCTGAAACTTCTCTAATTCTTGCACTTGAATCTCAGTTTCAAGATAAAGCCACAAAGTGCAAATCCTAAAATCTTATTTCAATACAATTACCCTTCACAACTGATAAGAATTTTAAAAAATTTATGATACCACATAATGATAAAAAGATCGTTTTCTTAGATCCAACAAATCATTCACAAAGCTTATCATTAAGGCACATGTCTGGTTAATCATCTTTGCCGATCTTCTGTTTAGTTTTATATTCTGAATCTATGAATCAAGAACAAAATTTGCAGGCAGAAGTCAAGAATGCGCAAACCATTCTTCTGCTTTTTTCCTCCTTGGTGAACAGACAGCCATCTAAACTTACCATGTTTTTTTTCTTTTTCAGCAGTGGAGAGCTTGAGTAAACATTCGGGTTCCACTGACTTATCAAACTCCACAACAGGAAGTTCACATAATCATACATGAACATAAATAATTTGCTAGAAATTAGACTACATTTTATGTTGAAAACATTGGGCAAACAAAGGGACTGCAAACTTGGTACTGCAAAATCAAGTACATGATAGCAGAAATTCTGACACACTTGTATTGAACCTTCCTAAGGCTTTTCTGCTGACAGAGGAAATTCAGAAAAATTTTGACCTCTACCCCCCATAATCACATCACAATTCCAAAATTAACTGTTGACAAAAACCTAATATAAGATGCTTTTACAAGAAAAAAATAAAACAACAAACCCCAGAAAAATATGCATATTACAATAAAATAATCAATAACTCTTTAAAGTTAATTCAGATTCTAACTTAACAAAAACACCTTAAATGTCCATCAAATTAATACAGAAAACTAGGGCCTCATCTTCCAATTAAGAAACAATACATCCTGCTCCACCTCACCCGAAATAAAAGACCCTTACCACAATGACATGTGTCACGGTTGATAGGGCGCTGTCTCCTGCCATCAACGCACGGAGCAGTATGCCATTAGAGCAAAAGGTTACCAGCGTCTTTGGAGAAACCCTAGTAACAGTGAACAAAGATGCTTCTGCTTTTTTCACCATTTAAATGCTGCTAGCTTTCCACTATTTACTGAAAATTAAAGATTGAAAGGCTCCTCACCAGAAGTGGAATCACAGTTCTGTCACCAAAGAGTTCATGCATACTATTTGTTTATAAATTATGCCTATTCCCTAAGAGCTCCTAAGGATTCTTAGTGCTAATGCTCAAAAGCTTTAGACAAGTGATTAATAAACAAGGAGAGATTCATTTTTTCTAAATTAATAAGCAAGTGAAACAGAATCTGGAGAGCCTCACCATGTTGTTTGAATTAATTTACTGGAAAATTCATTGTGGACTGTCTTGAAGAAACAGGTTACAATTCGTCCAAATACCCTCAGATATAGTCTTTGTCTACATGTGGTAGGTTGACCTTGGCTGAATGCCAGGCACCCACTCAGGCTATCCCTCTCCTTTTCAGCTGGACAGGGGAGAAGGAATTCAACAAAAAATTCAAGGGTCAACATAAGATCACTCACCAGTTACCACCATGGGCAAAACAGACTTGACTTGCACAACTTGGTTTAGTGTATTACCAATTAAATCCAAGTAGGATAATGAGAAATATAATCAAATGTTACAGAAGTTCCCCTCACCCTGCCCTTCTTCCCAGGTTTAACTTCCATTTTTCTCTAATTCCTACCCCTCAGTACACCAGGGGACATAGAATGGAGGCTGTGGTCAATTCACATCTTGTCTCTGCTGCTCCTTCCTCCTCACAGGGGGGATTTCTCACACTCTTCACAGATTGCTCCAGTGCAGGTCCCTCCCATGTGGTGCAGTCCTTCAGGAACAGACTGCTCCAGCATGGGACCGCCATGGGTTAACAAGTCCCATCAGCAAAACTGCTCCAGTGAAAACTCCACTCTCTGTGGGGCCACATGTCCTGTCAGGAGCCTGCTCCAGCACAGGCTTCCCACAGGGTCACAACCTCCTTTGGACAACCACCTGCTCTAGTATTAGGGTCCTCCACAGGCTGCAGGCGGACTGCTCCACTGTGGACTTCCAGGGGCTGCAGGGGAACATCCTCTCACACTACAGTCTTCATCACAGGCTGCACAGTAATCTCTGCTGTGGCACCTGGAGCACCTTGTGCCACTCCTCTGGCACTGACCTTGGTGTCTGCAGAACTATTCCTCTCAAATATTCGCAGTCCTCTCTTCCTACTGCTGCGCAGATTTTCTTCTCAAATACGCTGCTCTAGAGTCATGCCCACTGTTGTCGGTGGGCTCAGCCTCGGCTAGAGGTGGGCTTCTCTTACAGCCAACTGCCACAGGCTTTATCAGACACGTGGGAAACTTCTTCTCACAAAAAACAACCCCTCACTACCAAAACTTTGCCATACAAACACAATACACTATACTTTACTGAATCTCAAAGATAAGCTGAACCCTTTCCAATGCTTTGATTTTTCAAGAATCTAAAATTCTTTAAAAGTACCAACTACCCCCTGTGCTAGTTGTGCAAGTACAAACAGCAATTACTTCCTCCAACACTGACACGGTATGTACTGAAAACTTCCACAAAAAACTGTAGAGTGCTAAACAAAGGAACACACATACATATGTCTCTATTTCAAGTATGTAATTCTTTTTTCACTTCAAAAATACTCTTACATGTTGAATTCAGGGAACACATACCAGACAGAAGTGCTTCACTTTTTTAGTTTCTTCTCTCTTTTTCATCAGCCTTCTAGAAATCACCCCTGCTGTCTAATAGACACTAAAACATAAAAAACCAGATTTCTGTGTCACTGCAAACACTTCCATCCAACACTTTTTGCCAAGACGGAAACAGTGCCATCTGTCCCTTCTGCTCTTTCTCAAGTGAACTCTTTGGGTCTTCTGCACTGCTTCCAGTAATTCTTCCAGCTGACCTATACTTTGTTTTCTTCATACAGCATAATTCTTCCACGCAATAATCATCCCCCTTACTTGCAATTAATCTTCACTTGCTCTTCTAATCTTCTAATGCTCTTCTTCTAGCTTTGTGGCCTTCGGTATGCATAACAAAATTCCTCAACTTGGCTTTGCTGTTCAAGTGCATTCATTTTCATTAGAAATGTATTATCTTCATCCATATAACCAACATAACCAGCCGTACCTTTTGCCATCTTCCTATCACTTGTATCCCAGCTGCTGCCCATTCCTGAAAATCCCATGATTTACACAATTCAAAGATTTTAGAAACCCTGCTCTGCTTTAGGAGCAAATTCCTCAGGTCATCTAGAATTTCTGCTTTTGCTTTAAACATAAAAGATGAAACAGAGTAAATTTAACCCAAAGTAGATTGTTAAAGCTCATCATTGTTCACTTCCCAATTTTGTTGCTTTCACTCTTCTCTGCCCTATAAACTCTCCCCACATAGCTTTTGTCACAGCATGCTGGTCTTCCTAGCTATTTTCAAATCTTGCAGAACTTTTGGATTTATCAATGCTAAAAGTAGAGAGGACAAGGATATCCACACATATACTCCCTAGAAGAAATCAAGAGAAAGCACTTGCGGTTCAGTTCTCACTCACTGCATGAAACTGTGTAATACAGGAGAAAAAACATCCTTTTCAACTCTTAAACATTCATTACCCAAAATAACACATCCTACTTATCCTACACAGTGATATTTTACTGGGCTGCAAACCAAATACACTGCAGTTTAAACAACCAAGACACAAAACACTAATACCAGATCAACTGACTTTAAAAAATGTCATCAGTACCTGCTTTCTAATCGGATCTGATAACCAATTGTCTGGCCAATCTTTTCTCCTCTTTCTGCTGCCACTCTTTCAGCCACAGCAAGTGCTGCCAAACGTCTTGGCTGAGTGCAAACTATACGGCAGGGAGTTCCATTTTTGTGACAGTCATCAAGAATAAACTGAGGGATCTGTAAAGAAGTGGTTTAAATGTACTTTTTAGTTTGATAGACTCATAACTTTTTTATCACAATGAAGCAATTTAACTACACCTCAGTATCATACATCTTGCAAAATTATTCACAATAGGATTATCATTGCAAACGTACCTGAAGTGGCAAAAAAGACCACAAAAGTCAATTTTGTCTATTAAGTTTCATCTCTTTCAAACAAAACACAACAACAACAACAAAGACAAGAAAACTCAATCAACCAAACAAACGTTGAAGTTCTCTCCCCCACTTCAGGGAAATCGATGCAAAAAAACCCCTTGTAGACAATCTTTCACTGTAACACAGTAATACTCCAGATACTAGGAACTAGCTTTAGAAGGAAAAGGGCATACAAAACTGTAGCTACTTTCCCTTCCATATTCTATGATTATTTTAAAGAATAGCTGATATCCATCAGAAAATTGTGCAGAATAATTTATGCTTTAAATATGTATCTACTGGTTTAGTACTGCAAAAGCAAAAAAGTTAACCAGAACACTAGACTTTGAACCACACAGGAAAACAAAATCCTTAGAACTAGACTAAAAAATTCCTTATTATAAAAATATTACAGATTTGGCATCAGTTTGGTATAAATACTGTCATATTTTTTATTTCACTAAAACGTACTTGAGTAGTTTTTCCTGATCCAGTCTCTCCTACAATCAAAACAACTTTATGGTCCTTTATTATTTTAACAATTTCTTCCTGTTTTTCAAAAACTGGTAGTGATTGCCTGAAAGAATCAAACTGTGATTCCCCTCTTTTCACAGGAACCTGGGGGATACCATCACTAAGTCGTCCACTTGTCTTCACTTCTTTGTTTTCTGTGAAAAGAAGTCAATAAATTATAAAGGAAGGTCACTAAAACACTGGTTAAAATTGTACTTAAAAATGAGCATTTCTGATTTTATTAGCATCCCTGTTGATAAAGTGAGAAACCCATAAGATATTTAAAAGTGGTTTTCATGGTAACACATCCTGTTATGGTGCTTGAAATAAATATAGCTCAAATTATTTTTTACTTACACAGAAATTTTAAACTAAATTATCACAGTATGAAACTGAATTATCACAGTACATTGCTCAAGTTAAAAAAAGGCATGGAAAGCTTAAAGAGAAATAGAAACTAAATCAGAGAAAAAAAGCCTTGGCCTTTGTATCTGTTTACACATTCCCATCTCAAGATTTCTGCCTACAGAAATCCACCGGAGGGTTAAACATTTAAGTTATTCCAAACTGACAAGTGTGTTTTCCAACAAAAAGACAACTTTACTGATTAACATGCCTTCTTTCACATCCTTACTTGTCTTTTAAGACTTCCTTTCAGTCAGTCTTACATAACCTAATAGTCTAGTTCATAAGATTTGTCTTAACAAGTACTAATTGAAACACGATGTATTGAGAGCCCAGGAGCCACACAGCAGTGTGATGTATCAGAAAGCAATACATAAGTAGGTAAAAAACCTGCAGTCTTCTGAGGAGGCTACTTCAACATCAGTATCTTAAATGCTACTCTACAATTCCTCAATAATTATTTTCCAGAAGAATGAGAAGCTCACGGTCAATGCAATTATATAGGCATAATGTAATTATTTAATGCAATTAACAGATTCATGTGTTAAATTCCAAACACTGTTTCACCAAGACAGACACAGACTAACAGATTAAAAGAGCCGAAGACCATTCTGGAGATGTAAAGAAAGATAAATTTTACACTATTCATTAATTTATACCCTATATCCTTAAGAAATTGCTTTTTGGTACTTTTATTATAGTTTCCCTCTGTTCATTAAACAATCCTATTAAAAAAATAAAAGAACTGAGAAAGAAAACTAGCAAAGTAAGCACTTAAAGAACGAGCAGAATTAATCAGAAATATCCCTTTAAACAAGGCATACTGCTATGTTCTCTGTTCACTACACCCAGCTTTGTACACAGAAACACACCATAACCTTTACAAACATAACTTTAAGGCAACAACCACGTTAAAAGCATTATTTTAAAAACCTATCTTTTATCAGAAGTTTGTCTTCCAGAGGACTTAATATATTCAAGAAATCAAAAAGTTTACATAATAGCCTGAGTTTACTTAACAGCTCTTACAGACCGAATCTATTTTAGATGACAAAACAAAATATGAACTCCTTATTTTATTTTCTCTTAAGGGTATTCTTACACAGAGTGATGTCTCTTTAATCTTACCCCATGGAACTTGCAGGAATCCACATTTCACAAATGTATTTAAAAAAAAAAATCTGGCTGACATTGTCTCAAAGAAATCAAAATTAACTTGATACAGGGGAGACACTGCATGAGCATGTTATGACACAGGTTTTAAAAGATCCTATATTAACAATTACAAGACAAGAAAATTGTAAGGTTTGTTTAGAAAGAAGAGTTTCAGTTAGGACAGAAGAAGAGACAGAAAATAGAGGGGCTTGTTTTGAGGTTGGGTTGTGGGCTGTTTTTTCAAGTACTATAGGTTGACAAGTCCATGTCCATATTGACAAGACACACTGAACATACCAGATTCAACAGCATATGCATTTCCTTGTTCTGTCTTTGGCAGAAGTTCTGTTCGTTCTTTATTTGTGACTGGAAAATTTTGAATTAAAGTACAAACAGCGTGTTTTGCACCAGGAGTTAAGGCACAAGTCATTACTGCACGTTTTAGTTCTGATCCATCCTTTTTTCTTACGGTTAGGTATCGATTTGCTCCTTTTCTAGGAGAACGGAAAAAAGGCATTTCAGGAATAAGCAAACTAGTTACCTCCTTGACTAACTCCTTCAATGTGACTTTCAGCTTATTTTCAAATACAATGTCATAACAAGAATCCTCCAAATAATGTCCTAAGTAGCATAATGCAACATTCACAATAGTCATCATCAAAAGCAGCCTCTATTCATGTGAGGTAGTGCAGAACAGACACTGCAGACATCAGACGACTATGCCTCAGTTATCATTGAGTTTGTCTCCCAAAATACAGCCAATTCTACCAATTATTTTATCAATCAATACTGAGAGTTATGACACCAAACTGACTTTTAGACTAACTTGAAAGATTTAGAATTTAAAAATTAACAAATAACCAGAATAGACAAAAAAACTCTCTGCTAGTGGCATTCCAAGCCTTAACAAAATCCAGATAAATGTATCAGATCTCAGGATGTTCATTATTAAAGATTTATTATGTAGAAATGGAGCCAAAACACTTAATCATAACACTGATCTACTTCTCAGACTGAACTCTTGACACTAAAATGCAAAGAATTGACATAAATGTATTTGAAACCGAACTAACTTGTGCCTGGGCTACAACTGACACATGAACACTTTTAAAACAACTTCTCAGGGTAAGAACAGAAGGTCACACTAAGAGCCCAGTGACCTGTCCCTGGAAAGGCTGGAAGACTGGTGTAGGTATGCAGGTGCTGGCAAGGGCAGCCTCTGTGAGGAGAGGCACAGCCACCTCCAGCAGCCCCTGGTAAAAACTACTCTGTTCTCTTTACATTCTCATTTCAAGTACTTACATACACTGCTGAGACCCCCCTGAGCCTTGTCTTCTGCAGGCTGTAAAGTCCTAGCACTCTGGCCCTTTCTGCACAGAGGAGATGCTCCATCCCCTTCACCAGGTTGTTGGTCCTTCACTGAACTCTCACCAGTCTACGTCTCTGTCCTCCTGGTGATCCCAGCCCTGGACAGACGCAACACTCTTGGTGTAGTCTAATCGCTGCTGAGTAGAGGTGAACTATGACCTCCCTCTGCCTGCTAGCAACACTTGAACCCTCTACTATGCTTCCCAACAGAAGCACTCTTTTGAACATGCTATTTTAAGCTGCACCTGTCAACACAGGAGATTTTCTGCAAAACCTTTGAAAACATTAGTGCAGGGAAAGAAAAACAGGAAGGATCGTTATGAGAAGTCTTTCTTATGCACATGAAGTCCTCAAAACTGCATTACAACCTAGTACATCATGCGTTTTTTTATTCAGACATCAAGCAAAGCACAGAGACAATAATTTTTATATTTACTTTTTAAAGTCTCTTCCCTAGTACCATTCCCCACAACACTGCAGGACAAGTTAAAAACACAGAGCGTTTTAACACTGATAACGAAATCCCATAAACTCGCACCAGAAAAAGAAAACAATACATAAAAATAAGAGTCAAAATTACCCTTTACTCTTCGATATCAGTCCAAGAGAATGACAGAGACGGTGAACAAATGCTCTTTCGGTTCTAGTGAAAGAAGACGGAAACTCCATTTCTGGAAAGAGAATTAAATAAATAAAAACCCCAGCACAAAAACCCAACAGGTAATATCCCTGACGTAAGACCTCGGCGCCGCGAGTCTATCAATCGCCAAACCCACCAGGCTTCCCGTGCACAGCGGGACCG
>NW_005054385.1:3133070-3160905 GCF_000277835.1 Geospiza fortis
CCGGCGGAGCCGCCCTGCACACGGAAGGAAGCGCCTGGCGGCGTTTGTGCCCGGCAGAGCCTTACGGAGCGTGTCGTGGGGTCGGTGTTGCGCAGTAGTGCCACAGTGGCTGTGACTGAAGAAGCAGTGCTGATACCTTTTAGGTATCATGCGATTTCACTGAATGAAGTTCAGAGTAGGTGGTAATATCGCAGTCCTCAGCCGTGTTTGTTTTGAATGCTTTACGGAGTCATCAAGATTTTCCTTCTCTTTTTCTCTCTTTTCCGTCTTTATTTCTCTCCTTTCTTGTTATGTCTTGGCAAAGTATGGCTAACATATTCTATCCCTTGGTCTGTGCCAAAGTCTTCGGTGACGACTGGCAGGTTGGTAGTTGTAGAAGTTGAGAGCTTGTTAGCCAACACTTCTGCAGTTATATAGAAGTACTGGAAGGTCTAGTTGCTGGATTTTAGGTGACTGTATAGTAAAAGGATAAAAGTCCCTGACATGTGGACTGGCATCTTTGTTCAACCAACAAAGCCAATGACCCAACCAAATGGGTCATTATATGGTCAGACAGGGAAGTTATCTCAACAGTTTGGCAATCCAAATGGGGCCCTAGGCCACCACCTTCACAGCCTCCCTTATTCAAACATCCAGCTGCTGTGGAGTTCATGGGGAACTGCCTGAGTTCACCTGAGATCTTTGAAGCAGGGACGATACAAAAGATGAATGCTAAAATTCCCCAACTATATGCAACATAAACTACAAGGCTCTCCAATTATTTTCAATAAATTTCTCTAATTATTTCAGACTTTTCCTTCCTGCAGCATTATGTACATAGTTGGTGAAATTAGGTTAGTGCGTAGAGCATGGGTGCACAGCCCGATCAGCAGAAGGTACACGTAAAGGGGTTTCTAGGGCCTCTCCCAAGTTGCACAGGGGACTGAGGTCACCTGTAAAGTGTGCAGGGGAGACTGAAATCTCTTCTAAGGCATGTGGGAGCTGCGGTCCCCTGTAAATCATGCCGCGGGTTTGGAGTCCCTAGTAAGGCATGCAGGGGCAGGGGTTCCTCAGAAGGCCTGCAGGGGGGTTGAGGTTGAGGGTCAGTTGTTGAACTGGGGTCAGTCAGTCCTAAACAACAGGCAGTAGCTCTTCAGAACAGGTTTGTGATCTCTGCTGCTCTTCACCAGCTGGAGTGGGGAGATGAACTCAGATGCCCAAATCCAGAGTGGCACTGATGTGTGTTGCAAGGCACCCTGTGTGCTGATGTAACCCATCCCAGAGAAGCCATCAGTAGCTCCAGGGAGAATTCTGACAGTGCCCAGTGAGTTCTCAACAGCCTGTGGCCATCCAGGGGAAGGGAAAGTCCATGTCACACTGTACCCATATCCACAGCAGGTCTCCAAGGTGAACTGCCCATATCCCAGCATTGCTCTGTGAACATTGATGGATGATTTGAGGGATTAACTAAACCTGGTATAGCAAGAAAAGATACGTAGGAGAGTTGTTTAAGCATTTTAAAAGATTAAGTAGGAAACTATTTAAAAACCTGTGCTATATCATGTGAAAGCAGCAGTGCTTTAGTGTGTGATGATTCCTTGAACACATTTCAAGAGTTTATTTTGCAACTAACAAATAGTCAATTGGTGCATAGATGGACCACATCTCTGGAAAGCACTCACACTGAAGGAGTTTTTCATTCTAGATTGCTATGTGCACACCGCCTCTTCAAAGAGGGGAACCCACAAAGATCTGATGTAGAGGTACACTCATCTTCAAACCATGTTTGTGACTATTTGATTGTTGTGGTGTAAATTTGAAATACTGTGCCAAAAGGAGGTTCTTCAGAAGTTATGCTGAAGTGCTGCTTTATTTTTTGTATTTGCACAACTAGTAATTGTAATAATGGTGGTGATTCTGCGTATATGTCAAAACACTAGTTAAAACCCACATTTTTCTACATGTACATTTATTTTAAGTGTGAGGGTGGTAAACATGCAAATAATATTTGAAGACTTCCTTCAGCATATGGAGAACTGTTGCAGTTGTCTTGTAAAATTTGCTATTCATAAACAAAGGGCATTCTCAGTAGCCTGGTTTACCAGTGCAGTTACAGGAACAGGAAATCTTTTTAGTATTCAAAATAATGTTATATCTATTAACTTGGGGAATTACGTTTCATTTTCTTACAGGAGGATAATATGCAAAGAGTACTGCCTGAGAAAGAAACTGTCTCTGTTGCCTAGTGTTTTGTATGGCCCCTTTGATGAAAAACAAAAGGAGAAGCTGCTGTTTAAAAAAAAAAAGGTGAATGAGGAAGTGTTTTTACCTTTAGGAGATATGTTAGGCCCCTTGAATCTGCAGAGACTTCAGCACTTACTGCACTGCAATTAAGATACAAAATTACTGGAATCAGCTCTTGTTGTACAGTTCATGAAAATAACTTTTCCTAAGAAAATTGTGATAAGAAAGAATGGTTGTAATACTAGATTGTGTTGCCCTAGCAGAAAGGGAACAGACTGCATCTCCATCCATGTTTCAGCTGTGTCAAAAGGAAATTTAAGTATTTTGACTGTATTTTGGGGAAGGGGCAATAAGTGATAACAAAGAGAGGCCATAATTAAGCTCCCACATCTGATCACAAAAAGCAAGCTTGAGGTTTTCTCAGAGCTGTGGCATCTGACATCCACAGATTCCTAGGTTAGGGCAGTTGACTAAGTCTTTGATTGAGACAACTGAGAACTTCAAGAATAGCTAGTGGAGAGGTAATGCAGAAATTAGGACCTCACAAGAGATCAGTTGCAACTACATACAGTTGCAGCAGGAGCACCAGCTTGTTTTAACGCCGTGGCAGCAGCAGGAGGAACGTAAAGTTCTAACGCCACAACAGACACATAGATATCACATCTTAACACCTTTAATCCAAAAATCTAATAGTAGTACCTAATGATGGAGAAAAACATCACCAGTATGAACAAGTGATACACATTTCAACTAAAGCAGAATATAAATTCTGACAAAGAATATTTAGTCATTCTGGCTAGATGGTTTCATAATAAATCCTACAGAGGGACGCAGGCAATATTTATCCAAGTACAAAAAATATGGCCAGCTATAGCCACCATAAGAATTTAACTCCAGGAATTTATGCCACCTCAAAAGAGAATCACAAATGGCTGCCCGACTTGACATGAGTTTTCAGGCAGCAGACTGAGCTCACAGTTACGAGGGTGACCGTGGACTGATTTCCATTCTCAGGGAATGCAAAGAGACCCTGCAGACATGCCACCCATGGCTGGGTGGTAATAGACCAGCTCTCAGGCTGGACAGAAGCCTTCTTTTCCAACAAAAAAGACTTATTCAGGAGGAATAATAGAAGTCTTCTTAAAGAAATCAGTGTTCATTTTATAGCAAATATGATACCAAAATTTTCCAGATAGAAACTTCCTACAAGAGTTCTGAGTATTAGAAAGCAGGCATTCTTTATTGAAGCATGCTGGTCACTCGGAGGACCCTTCCTCTAATTAATTGCCTTGAGTGTTGCATAAACAGAGGTTTTATCATACCCACTGATTTACATAATCATTAGCTATCCCCACTTACTTGATGTGTATGTTTTACTTTATTTTACATTCTCACACTCCTTATCAGAAGTCCTTATATGGTTCTTTGGGGTGTCTTCCATGGTCTTCAACATCTGGTGTCCTTTTTAGGTCGCTGCTCCTCAACCCCCACTTTTGAGCAAGCGCAATATTGTTTATAACTCCTGTTTTGTCAGCCTTGCAGAGATTAGCTGGCATCCTGCTTGTCTTGCAGGACTTCTGTTTGATTAAGTTACATCCTATTTTTATTTTTCCAAGGCTATACTATTCTATTCTACTGTCCTTATCAAATACAATCAGTCAGCTTGCTAACAACACCAAGGTCACATATACATTCATGTATTCTCACACAATCCCCATATGAATCAATTATTTAAAGAGTCGGCCTCAATGATCATTGTAGGTCCCTTCCAATTCAGAATATTCTCTGTGTGAACTTATGTCCCAGTTAAGGCCTGTTAGATGGTGATGAATGCTTGACTTAGTAAGTTAACAAGTAGAGAAGGATCAGTCTCTTGATCACTAACTGACTTTTGAGGATCCTTTGTGGTTTCATATCAATAAATATTTTTGTCCTATGACATTCTTGTTGGCCTTCATACTGTTAAGTTCGTTACTTGTTATAATGCTGTATGTAAAAGCAGTGGTAAAATGCATTGAAATGGGTTTTTTTTCCCTCTCACTATATTAGCAGGTATGCTCAGTGAATACACGTGTTAAGATTAGTGTTAAGATATCTAGTCAATGCAGATAGCTCAGTGTGCAGCTGCAGTCCCAGCTGCAGACTGGGCTCTGACTGGCAGGAACCCAAGGAAAGAGATTGTGAACTAGTGCCTTTTTATTTTGCATTTTAATAGTTTCCTTAAAAGGGGTGAAGAAAAGTGATCCTAAAAGTTTCCCTAAGAGGAAAGCTGTCCTGGGGGTTGGAAGAGGCCAGAAGCCACTGAATATTTCTATTCAGACAACTCTGAGAATTCTTGGGATCAGTAGTGGGGGGACTTTGCGCTTTGTGACCCAACACTGTACCAGAGAGAAGACCAGCCATTTTCCAAGACAGAAGCTCGCTTCCTCCATGCCTCTCGGAGCTGGTTTTGCAGCAGCCTAACTCTGGAGTGAGGATTTCTCTCTCCAGTTCTTAGAAAGTGCCGGGTTTGAGTTACGAGGTTACAGATAGAGGGGCTAAAGTTATTTGTCATGTGTTGACGGGCTGGAACAGAGAGGAACAGAGACAATTCACAGAATGACTGGGTTGGAAGAGACCTTCAAGATCATCAAGTCCAACCCATGCCCTAACACCTCAACTAAACCATGGCATCGAGTGCCACATCCAGTCTTTTTTTAAACACATCCAGGGATGGTGACTCCACCACCTCCCTGGGCAGACCATTCCAGTACTTTATCACTCTTTCTGTGAAAAACTTTCCCCTAATATCCAATCTATATTTCCCTTGGCGCAGCTTGAGACTGTGTCCTCTGGTTCTGTCATCCTGGTGAAAGAGACCAATCCCCACCTGACTACAACCACCTTTCAGAAGTTGCAGAGAGTGATAAGGTCACCCCAAGTCTCCTTTTTTCCAGGCTAAACAACCCCAGCTCCCTCAGTCATTCCTCACAGGGCTTGTGTTCCAAGCCCCTCACCAGCCTTGTTGCTCTCCTCTGGACACGCTCAAGTGACTCAACGTCCTTCCCAAACTGAGGGCCCAGAACTGGACACAGCACTCCAGGTGTGGCCTCACTAGTGCCGAGTACAGGGGGAGAACGACCTCCCTGTTCCTGCTGGGCACTCTATTCCTGATGCAGGCCAGGATGCCCTTGGCCTTCTTGGCCCCCAGAGCACACTGCCGGCTCGTGTTCAGCTGGCTGTCGACCAGTTCCCCCAGGTCCCTTTCTGCCTGGGCACTGTCCAGCCACACCATCCCCAGCCTATAATGTTGCAGGGGGTTATTGTGACCAAAATGCAGGACTTGGCACTTGGACTGATTAAACTTCATCCTATTGAACTTTGCCCATCCATTCAACCATTCCAAGTCTCTCTGCAGAGCCCTCCGACCTTCCAATACATTGACACACGATCTCAGCTTAGTGTCATCCGGAAATTTACTCAATACCCTCATCCATGTCATTGATAAAGATATTGAACAGAACTGGCCCCAGCACAGACCTCTGAGGGACATCACTGGTGACTGGCTGCCAGCTGGATGCAGCACCATTCACCAAGGTCACAAGGTCAGAGCCAAGACCTTTGAGGATCCCAGTCACTAGTCACGGCAGCCCCACTCTGTCCCACCTCACCCAATCCCAGATCTTCCCATGCCCAGAAGACAACTGGAAGTAAGAGTTTAAGCCCAAGTAAGGTGCTTGCCATGAATACCTCATGTGTCCATTAAATCTCTGCTCTGCCCACATCTCTCCCTTGTAGACAGAGCAGAGCCCTGCCCGGGATCTTTCATGCATTCACACCTGTCCCTTCTGACATTCCACTGCTCCCATTGATCCTCACAGGGGACCTGGAACAATTCTTGCTGCCTGCTCAAGTGGCAGCTGCTGAGCACTAGGGACACCAAGCTTGTCATCACCCTAGTGGCACAGCTCCCCAACACCAGTGCTGCCAGCCTGTCTACATGTCCTTCTCCCCTTGGCAGGGCTGAGCCATGTATAAATGACGAGGGCAGGGGTGGCAGAGGGTGGCAAGGAGTCCTAAGGCATAGTCAGAGTACCACAGCCACTGGGCTGAGTCTTGCTGCTGGGGCTGGGGCCAAGCTACAGTAGGGCAGCAAGGTACCCTGAGGGTTTTGGCTCACCAGTGAGCCTGATGGCTGCCTCTCGTATGGACTTCTGTGGGCTCTGCAGGTACATCGCGGACTGGCGCAGGTACCCATCTGCTCTGTCTCTGTCCTCTTCCAGCTGAAGAGAGTACAAGGGGGCAGAGGGAAGTGTTGACGTTGTCTCTTCCCATTGAACAGGTGGCCCCTGCATCCAGGACTGGCATCCCTGCATGGACACTCCTGATGGCCAGCCAACAGTTGGGTTGGAGGGAGCATAGAGTTGGTTACTCCACAGGGACCGTCAATGCTGTCCTGATGCCAAAGCACAGCTGGGCTTGGGCTCTCTTGGCAGCCTGGCTCAGGGAAGCACAGGAGCCTGGAGAGAAGCCTGCTGGGCCACATGCCAGAGGGGAATAGTGTGTGGGGAGCAGGCTGTTGGAGATGAGTGCAGCAGTAGGCAGGGGCCACAGCTGCCAGCCCCTCACAGTGGGTATTGGGGGCAGAGAGCTTGTTCAGACAGTCTGGGGCTTTGAGGACACGCTTACCAGGGACTCGCCAAACCTCCACAGCTCTTCTGATTCCAGAAGCCGCACAAGATTCCATTTCTTCAGGACTATCATTGCTTGAATTAGGGTTTCCCAGGAGGCCTGCAAAGCAGCAGAGACCAGGAGATGGCATTCCAGGGCTTAGGCCCAGCCAAAGGCCAGAAGGAGGCCAGAGTGCTCCAATCTTTGTGGCATTAGAGCAGAAGGCAGCTGAGCCCGCTCCCAGGGGATACAAGTAGCTCAGTGTCCTCACCTCTGCCACAAACTGGTTCTCATCATACATGTGGTAGAAGAGCGGGACCAGGCTCTGGCGCACACAGTCCTGCAGGGCCCACTCTCCTCCTTCCCCCACCAACTCAATCGCTGCTTGAAATAGGTGAATGGAGAGCAGCTGCACATGGCTGTCATCCTAGTGAAGAGAGCAAGAAACTCAGCACTGCCTGCTCCAAGCTGACCTGGGCATGGAACTGAAAATCCACAAGGAAACAGTTTCCTGGCAGCATATTGGGGGGGAGGGGGGGAGTTGAGGGGGGCAGAGGAAAAGACATGGGCACAGAGCCTTACATTGTCAAAGAGTGGCTGGAGTGCCTCGGCCAGCTGCAGAGCAAGGGAAGTGGCAATTGGCCCATCTCTGTTCAGAAGCAGCTCGCTGAGCACAGAGAGGCTCATCCACACCACCTCCCTGTCTTTGTCCTTCAGCACCTCTGTGAGGCCTTCACTCAGGTTTTGCATGTTTTCAGCCTGTGTGGAACACAATGCAATGTGAAGCCATGAAAGGCTGCATTGCCAAAAGCACTCCAGCAGTTTAATTCCATGCTAATGCCCTAGAGCCCAGAAGCCAAAGGCTTTGGCCAGGCAAACAGGGAGTCAGGAGAACTGGAAGAAGCTGCCCATCTTCTGAAGTCCATCCAAGTGCAAGCTACTGTGTTACTCAGCCCCACACTGCCAGCCCAGTTTCAGCTGGGCAGCCTGCTTCTCACCATAGACGGTCTCTTGCAAAGTACTATCAGGCATCTGAGCACCAGGAGACGCATCGCTCTGCTCTCCTTGAATAGGTAGATTTGGACAAGTTGTAGGATGCGTCCGTCCCAGTTGTCTAACTTAAGGCAAGGAAGGACCTGAAACACAGCAGTGAGACTGTTGTGTCACCCCAGCAGCAAGGGACAAAGGGCACAGAGCAGAGCCCACCTCAGCCCTTCCTTCACTGACTGGACTCCCCTGCAGCTGCATCTCCAAGAGGGCAGGGAGCAGGGACGCAGCTCCGCAAGGCAGCGCTCGCCATCAGGCTCACCTCAACCAGGAAGGCCATGGCAGCCACCTCCCAGCGTGCCTCCTCTCTGCGAAGCAGCCTGAACAGGTATCGTGCAATCCGGTAACACAAAGACGGTGAGATCCTCAGCATTGCTCTGGCAGGTGGAAAAAGATATTGTTGACTCTGAGCAGGGCAGGCAAACCACACCTGGGACTGACTCACTGCAGCCTCTTCTTTCACCACTACTTCTTGCAAGGAGGAAGGTGGAGCCAAACACCAGCAGGCTCATTTCAGGAAGGAAGCGGCTGAAAAACCACCCTTTCTGCCCACGGGGCAGTCCTGGCCCCCAAGCTGTCAGTGACCCTCAATGCAACCTCCCTGTTCCCAGCAGGCTGTCCTCAGTGAGGCTGCCTGCAGACAGAGCTCCTGCTCTGTGCCATCACCACAGAGACTCTGGCACAGCACTCTGGAAGAGATGCTGGCACTTTGGGTGGTGGCTTCTCCAGTGCACTCAGCCCTTCAAGAATTTTGTCCCTCTGCTCTACCATCCCTCAGTGACAAGTCCCTCTCATCCATGATCACAGGATTATGCAGACACTGTGGAGAAATAACAGCCAGAGTGAAGAGAATGAAGCTCTCACCTGGCCAGAAGACCCACTGTATGGTGGTGGGTGTCAGTGTTGAGGAGCGTGTCCCAGCCACACTCACGTTCCACTTCAGACACCACATCCTCATACTCAAGGTGACAGAGCAATGCTTTCATGGTCATCAATGCAAATCTGTGTGCAGAGAAAAGCCCAGGTCATGCCAGGAATCCTGGCCCCAGCTCCAAGGGCACTGTGGAGATGGCAGGACCAGAATGGAGCACCTGTTGGGGTTCTCGGGCAGGCAGTGCTTGTGCTGACATCGCTTCCAGAATGCGTTGACTTCCACTGGCATGTGCTCTGTGCTGGAGAAAACTTGGAAGAGCAGGGCCACAAATAGGTGGGGGAAATACAGAATCAACATCTCTGGGCACTCGGGCAGGTGAATGATCTCCCACAGTGCTCTGGTTGCCTGCAAAAACCAAAACAGCCAGAGACCATGCTCAGCACTGAGTCATCTGTGTGGCAGGGTCGAACCACAGGAGGATGAAGGTCAGGTATTGCTCTGTGCCAGGGGGAGCAGCATGTGCCCTGGCTGCCTCTGCACCTGCCATGAACCAGATTTCTAGAACACCATGTGAGGCACGGGATGCAGTGATGGATGGGGGAAAAAGGATGGAGAGATGACAAAGAGGCAGCCCTTGAGGATATTCTTGGGCCTAGCCCAGAAACTCACAGCCAGAGGAAACACATCTGAATTGTCCTTATCAGAGGTGGATGTGCTGTGCAGTGGCCAGTCCTCCAGCACACAGAGGAGCTCTGGCAGCACTTTCTCTGCAGTTCTACGTGAGGAGATAATTGCCCTCCACATGGTCACAGCAACTCTGCAAGCCCAGAACACTGTGTCAGTGGGGTTTTGGCCACAACACTGTGGCCTGGCCAGCTGCAGGGTCCTCAGCTGGTCAGCAGCTCTGCCTCTGCCCTCTGCCCCTCTCCAGCAGCACCAAGCCACACTGCTACTGTGAGTAGCACATAGCCAAGTGATGGTGCCTTGAAGGAGGACAGGGAAGGAGCACGGCAGCAGAGTCTCGGGCTGACATGCCATGACTGGGAAAACAATGGCATCAGAGGGGCCTGAAAATCTTCCTCTTTCTGCTGCCACATGTGGGGCAGTGTCTACAGGTTGATGAGCTCTCAAACTGATGAATCCTGATCGCTCCATGCCAGTGGGCCTCATACCTGTCACATGATGGGGCACACCGCAGGAGGGTGACCACCACATCAAGTGGCTGGGCAAGGGTCATCTCCTGCAGGGTCTTATCTAGTCTGTGCTCAGCAGACACATCCGTGATGAATGCAAGCCATTGGTAAATGTCCCTCACAATGGTTGGCACCTGGAGGAGACATGGCAGGGAACTGGAGTGCCACTAGACAGAGCCATTTCCCCATCTTATCCCAAGAAGTGTTTTCCTTTGCAATACACCACGCTGGACTTAAAAAGCATTGACAAGGCTATCTGGGGCTTTGAGTCCATCCTTACCAGGCACTTTTCACCCCTCCATTTCATTTCCAATAGATCTTCGAACTTCCTTTCTTGCAGGAATGTGTTAACTTGAAGCAGAGTTTCCCAGGAGGCCTATAGAGCAGTAGATACATGGAGATTTAACCACTGCTGAGACTACAGAACCTGTATCCCTGCATGTGGGCAAGGCTCAGGGTCTTTCCCTTAGTGGGAGGATGCAGCAGCTGGGAAACCAAATTCATGAGTCTGGGCAGAGTGATGGGCCAGCCCTCACCCCAGGCACCTAGTAGTGCCAGGACAGGAGAAAATAAGTACGCCAGAACTGCTGCTCTGTAGCTAAATGGAGGAGGATGCAGTGGCCGTTGGCTCCACCAGGCATCAGCACAGGAGGCAGCCAAGTCACAGCCAAATGGGACATCAGTATTTAAGAAGTTCTAACCTCTGCCACAAACTGGTTCTTGTCATGCAAGTGGCAGAATAGTGGGAACAGGCTCTGGCGTACAATTCTCTCCAGGGGCTTTTTTCCCTCTTCCTCTACCAACTTCATCACTGCTTGAAAGAGGCGAATGGAGAGCAGCTGCACACGGCTCATATCCTAGTGAAAAGGAAGACAGCAAGAATCTCAGAACTGCTTCAGGCCCACCTGGCATGGAACTGAAAATCCACAAGGGAACAGTTTCCTGGCAGCACCCAGCACCTGTGGCGTGGGCCATAGAGCCTTACATTGTCAACGAGTGGCCGGAGTGCCTCAACCAGCTGCAGAGCGAGGGAACTGGCAATTGGCACATCTCTGTTCAGGAGCATCTCACTGAGCACAGAGAGGGTCATCCCCCTCACCTCCCTGTCTTCATCCTTCAGCACCTCTGTGAGGCTTTCAGTCAAGGCCCACATTGTGTTGGCCTGTGTGGAACATAACGCAATGTTGTGCAGCCATGAAAGACTGCATTGCCACAACCACTCCAGCAGTTCAATCCCATGCTGCTGCCTCAGAGCCCAGAAGCCAAAGGCCTGTTCTGATGGAGTCTGGTAGATGAATGGCAAGTCATGAGAGCTGGAAGAAGCTACCCATCTTCAGAAGCCCATCCAAGTGGAAGCTACTGTGTTACTCAGGCCCATACTGGCTGGCTGGCTGCCTAGTTCTTACCATAGAGGGTCTCTTGCAGAGTACCATGAGGCATCTGAGCACCAGGAGACGCATCACTCTGCACTCCCTCCATAGGTAGATTGGGAAAAGCTGTAGGATGCGTTCACCCCATTGCTTTATATTAAGGCAAGGCAGGATCTGAAACACAAATCAGTGACAGGGATACAAAACTGATAGAACCCTATGACTGCACAGGCTAGGTATGGACAGCAGTAAGGGCATATGCATAATCAAAGGCAGCAGAGGCAAAGGTAGTAGAGGCTGCAAAGCACCCCTGTGCTTCCACTGCCATGCACAGGTTGCTCACTCTGTCCATCAGCTCTTGGCAGCCTCCAATATCTTGGCCTTCAGAAGGCATGATGGAAGATGAGGAGCTGTCACTAGAATAGCACAAACCATAGGTATCACCCCAGCAGCAAGGGACAAAGGGCACAGAGCAGAGCCCACCTCAGCCCTTCCTTCACTGACTGGACTCCCCTGCAGCTGCATCTCCAAGAGGGCAGGGAGCAGGGACGCAGCTCCGCAAGGCAGCGCTCGCCATCAGGCTCACCTCAACCAGGAAGGCCATGGCAGCCACCTCCCAGCGTGCCTCCTCTCTGCGAAGCAGCCTGAACAGGTATCGTGCAATCCGGTAACACAAAGACGGTGAGATCCTCAGCATTGCTCTGGCAGGTGGAAAAAGATATTGTTGACTCTGAGCAGGGCAGGCAAACCACACCTGGGACTGACTCACTGCAGCCTCTTCTTTCACCACTACTTCTTGCAAGGAGGAAGGTGGAGCCAAACACCAGCAGGCTCATTTCAGGAAGGAAGCGGCTGAAAAACCACCCTTTCTGCCCACGGGGCAGTCCTGGCCCCCAAGCTGTCAGTGACCCTCAATGCAACCTCCCTGTTCCCAGCAGGCTGTCCTCAGTGAGGCTGCCTGCAGACAGAGCTCCTGCTCTGTGCCATCACCACAGAGACTCTGGCACAGCACTCTGGAAGAGATGCTGGCACTTTGGGTGGTGGCTTCTCCAGTGCACTCAGCCCTTCAAGAATTTTGTCCCTCTGCTCTACCATCCCTCAGTGACAAGTCCCTCTCATCCATGATCACAGGATTATGCAGACACTGTGGAGAAATAACAGCCAGAGTGAAGAGAATGAAGCTCTCACCTGGCCAGAAGACCCACTGTATGGTGGTGGGTGTCAGTGTTGAGGAGCGTGTCCCAGCCACACTCACGTTCCACTTCAGACACCACATCCTCATACTCAAGGTGACAGAGCAATGCTTTCATGGTCATCAATGCAAATCTGTGTGCAGAGAAAAGCCCAGGTCATGCCAGGAATCCTGGCCCCAGCTCCAAGGGCACTGTGGAGATGGCAGGACCAGAATGGAGCACCTGTTGGGGTTCTCGGGCAGGCAGTGCTTGTGCTGACATCGCTTCCAGAATGCGTTGACTTCCACTGGCATGTGCTCTGTGCTGGAGAAAACTTGGAAGAGCAGGGCCACAAATAGGTGGGGGAAATACAGAATCAACATCTCTGGGCACTCGGGCAGGTGAATGATCTCCCACAGTGCTCTGGTTGCCTGCAAAAACCAAAACAGCCAGAGACCATGCTCAGCACTGAGTCATCTGTGTGGCAGGGTCGAACCACAGGAGGATGAAGGTCAGGTATTGCTCTGTGCCAGGGGGAGCAGCATGTGCCCTGGCTGCCTCTGCACCTGCCATGAACCAGATTTCTAGAACACCATGTGAGGCACGGGATGCAGTGATGGATGGGGGAAAAAGGATGGAGAGATGACAAAGAGGCAGCCCTTGAGGATATTCTTGGGCCTAGCCCAGAAACTCACAGCCAGAGGAAACACATCTGAATTGTCCTTATCAGAGGTGGATGTGCTGTGCAGTGGCCAGTCCTCCAGCACACAGAGGAGCTCTGGCAGCACCTTCTCCACAATTCTGCTTGAGGAGATAATTGCCCTCCACATGGTCACAGCAACTCTGCAAGCCCAGAACACTGTGTCAGTGGGGTTTTGGCCACAACACTGTGGCCTGGCCAGCTGCAGGGTCCTCAGCTGGTCAGCAGCTCTGCCTCTGCCCTCTGCCCCTCTCCAGCAGCACCAAGCCACACTGCTACTGTGAGTAGCACATAGCCAAGTGATGGTGCCTTGAAGGACAGGGAAGGAGCACGGCAGCAGAGTCTCGGGCTGACATGCCATGACTGGGAAAACAATGGCATCAGAGAGGCCTGAAAATCTTCCTCTTTCTGCTGCCACATGTGGGGCAGTGTCTACAGGTTGATGAGCTCTCAAACTGATGAATCCTGATCGCTCCATGCCAGTGGGCCTCATACCTGTCACATGATGGGGCACACCGCAGGAGGGTGACCACCACATCATGTGGCTGTGCAAGGGTCATCTCCTGCAGAGTCTCATCCAGACTGTAGTCAATAGATACATCCGTGATGAATGTGAGCCGTTGGTAAATGTCCCTCACAATGGTTGGCACCTGGAGGAGACATGGCAGGGAACTGGAGTGCCACTAGACAGAGCCATTTCCCCATCTTACCCCCAAGCAGTGCTTCCTTTTCTAGCAAACTATGCTGGCCTAAGTTTGTTGGATGCCCAGCAGATCCAGCTTGAGAATGTACGTGTTTGCTCGTTGGCAAATCCTTGCCATAGAAAACTTACTTTCTTCAGTCTGGAGGTGCTACTTCCCATGATCACATCCAGCATGGCAGAGTCCTCTGTTTTATGGGAGTCATCATTTGGTATGTCCTCAGAGGCCAAGCTAGTATTGTCTTCAGGATCAGTAAGCTTATGGTAGTTTAAAAGTATCTTAAGGTGAGAAAAAGAGGGATGTCAAATCTAGTGCTCTGCAGCAGTGCTTGGGTGTGCTGCAACAGCAGGTCCAGCCCAGGCAGTGAAGTCTGCAAGTACCTGTGTATTTCTGTGGAAGTGGCGATGGGTGTGATTCTTCTTTTCTGGCAGTTTCTCCACTGGATTTGGCAAAAAGCAAGCACAGTCAGTGCTGAGGGACTGCAGGAGAGGCTGGAGAACACAGCTGAGCCCTGCACTCCCCAGCAAGGGCCAGCTCTCAGACAACAGCTTGTGGAGACACCAATCCCTGTCTCTCTGGCTGCTGCCTGGGGCTGAGGGTGCCCAGTGGATGGAGCAGGACTACTGGGGGAATCAGCTCCATTCCCATTTCCCCTTCTTCCCTAAGGATGTCCACAGTGCATGGGATGGCCCAGCTCAGCCACTTACCTGCCTGCAGCAGCTGGACTCCCTCCACTTCTTGAGGCTGCTGTGCTGGAGCAGCCCCAGGGCTTTTATCATCGTCCTCATCCTCCTCCCCCTCCTCCCCTTCCCTCCCGTTCACTGAGGTCAATCTGAGCATGCTTGGGGTTCCCTCCACTGGGGGTTCTCTCTGTTTGATCCTCCTGGAGCTTGGACTTTGAGTGCTTCAGCCACAGGGATGGGAGATGTCCTGGAAAAGAAGACAGGGGTCAGCAAGACATGAGGTGGCTATGCAGGGCCTCCTTGCAGCCCTGCTCTGTTCCTTCCTGTCCTCTTGTGTCCTCCGGGGTTATGTGGGTGGATGCTTTGATGCCAGAGATGGGTCACAAAGTGCCAATATGGCGGTGGGTCACAAAGGGGCCCATGAGACATGACATCCACTTGGCAGTGCCTACGTCACAGTGGGTCACACAGGGGTCCAAGGCATGTGCCATCCAACTGTCAGTTCCCATATCACAGTGGGTGGTTGCCATGAACATATGTTTTTTGATGGAGAGATCACGTTCACACAGCAGAAGTCAAAACTATGGGCATGTGTTGCTTTGAGGATGTCTCCACCAATGCTCTTTACCTAGATTTTCTGTCTGATCCTTTCTCAAGCCCCTGTGTCTTCATCCTCTGTGGTTCTCATGTTTGTCCCAGTGGGTCAGACTGCAACCTCCCAGGCCTCTCATCCTACAGACCAGAGAGGGAAACAAAACGCACCATATCAAAGCCACCTCATTTGTACACAATAAAAGGACAATACAAGCACAACCCAGAAGACCTTTACCTCAGCAAGGTATCAACACTTGTGACAATGCCAAGAGTGTGGATAGTGGTGCCTCTGCCACACTCTACCCCAGAACCAGAGTCATGATCTGTTGAATCCCAAGACACAGAGAAGGATGCTGAGGCAGGGATGCTTTGGGAAGAAACACCCCTTTAAGTTAGGGTGACACAAAGAGTTGCTCACCCAAGGTTCTTGCTGTTGTATGTTAATAACCCAAGTTATCCTTTGTCATCCCTTAGGAAAGGGATGACAGTTCTAGAATGTTCATCAGTTCTAGAATGTTCCTCGCTCCTGCCTTCCCTATTGGTCCCCATTCCTCCCCTGAATCCCAGTTGGTTGCTACCCTATAACCCCACCTCTGTACTGCCCCATTCTCTTTACCCACTGGCCCTTGGACCTGATGCTCCATCTCCCTTGTCCCATATATAATCCTGGACCCTTCTTTGTTCTTTGCTCTTTTTCCCTGGTCCCCTTCAGTGTGCTGATAATAAAGGCCACTGGAATACCATACAAAGAGCCCCTCGTGTGCTTCTTCGTCGACTCTCAGATAACAACGTGTGGTGCAAGCATCTGGTGCATGCTGAACTATCCCCTTCTCGTAGAGGATGCTCTCAGGAAAGCAGTGACTTCAGCAGCTCCTGCCACATCACTGCAAGGATCTGACCAGTGTCTTTGAATGGGTCGTGCCTCCAAAGTTCATAGGAGCTGCAATGTTACTGAGTTGCAATGACTACTATAGATGACCATTCTTCAAGCACCATTAGCAAGGAACAATCGACAATAAGAACAATAAGCATACATTAATAACCAACATCACAGGAACAATTAACAGTAGCATTGGTACCCGTCGCAGACCCCATCCCTACCCCTTCTGCTCTGAGCTCCTTCCCCAGTGGTCCCTCCACCTCCAGTTCCCACAACACCGGGACTGGAAGACGTAATGTCGGCGACCAGAAGGAGGCAATATTGGCCTCCACTGCCACCAACCACAGGGCAGATTCCAGTCCCCCAAAAAGGGCCCACACAATCACTAAGCACTCTCCATCCTCTTTGGAGGATGAGATCAGCAATTCCTCAGATCCCGAGTCTGAGCATCGCTGGGCCCAGACACAGAGGGATGCCACTCAGGAGAGTGACTCAGAGCTGGCCAAAAAGATCCTGAGATCCTGGCCTTCCCCATAATTTGCAAACGCAGGAGGAGGGTGACCACCATCAATACCTGGGAGACAGTCCCCTACAGGGAGTTAAAAGAACTTTGTAAGGTGGCAAAACAGCATGGTGGAGGATCCCACTTTTTCAAAAACCTACTAGAGGCTACCTTCTGCATGCATGTTCTAGTTCCACATCACATTAAAAATATTATGAACTGCCGAATACATGTTATGGGAGAGGCACTGGAAAAAACACGTAAAATCATTATCTGACAAATATGCCAAATATGCCAACAAGCAAAATTTGTCAGTGGAACAGACTGCCAGAGAAGGTGACTTCCAAAAACCCCTAGACCAAGCAAAGTACCTTCCTGAAGATGCTCTAGCTGTCATAGCTACAGCAGCAAAGACCACTCTGTTCTTCACCCCTGATGATAGTGCTCCCACCCAAAGTTTTGCCAGCATAAAACAAGGGGCAACAGAAACCTTTGTAAAGTTTATTGACTGATTGAAGACGACACTCAAAAAACAGATTAAGAGCCTGGACACTCAGAAAGAAATTTTAGTAAAAATGGCTGTGGCCAACACAAACCATGAGTTTGCAGGTCGATTTTGAGAGCTCTCCCCCTGGACACAGAACCAACCATTGACCCGATGGTTGAGGTGTGCACCAGAAAACATGGTTGCCCAAGCAGTGGCAAAAAGAATTGCAGAGGGAGTCTCGGAACTTCTGCCGTCATATCATCCAGAAAAAACACAGTATGTTGCTGGTGTTAGTCCCCAAATTTCCCGGCTGGTGGGGACAGCACACGGCCAGCAGTCCTCGGGGGCAGCGGTCAGCGGCAGCGAGCAACGGCTCAGAGGGAGAGACAGGCTCGGCTGGACCGCAGCCTAAGGCAGCGACCCCCCACGGCACTGGTGGGAGGCTTCGCGCCTTGACCCTCGGAAAGAGGGAAAATCAGGCCACCAAAGATGTCGACGGACGAGAAAGAAGCAGCAGGCACTCTCTGTGGGGAAGGGTAGGGTTTATTCCAAGGTGCGAGGGGACAACTGATGGAGAGGAACCAGAGAGCGTCTGCCAACAATTGCTGGGCGCAGCCAGCTTAAATAGTAGAGGGGAGGAACCAAGGGGTACATTGCCGATTGGGCAGGCAGATAGACAGGCAGAGCATAAGACCACCGAGCTCCCGAGATGGGAGGGAACTGGGTGTGGTTAGGGTCTGGGGACCAGTCACAGCCCAGCCAGAGAAGAACCCTCTGGAAACTGGGCCGGGCTGGGGGATGAGAGACAGGTATGGAGGGGAGGAGGGAGGGAGGGCTGACAGGGCAAAGTGAACTGTGGTTGGCCCCTGTGGAGGAGAGAGAGGGAGATTGGCAGGTATGTTTCAGTTGTGGGGAGCTTGGACATGTTTTTATAGACTCCCCTGAAAAGCTCTCTCTCCAGGACTGTCAACCAGATCATCAGTGGCCCCAAAGATGGCCTAGGTTCCAGCCACATTTGGGAAACTCCCAGCAGAGTGCAGGACAGACCTACGGTCTGACACCAATCAAATGCCACATTGCTCTGTCCCACCTGCGAGGTCCACTGTCCCGCCTGCAAGGTACACTGCCGACCATCAGGAGCAGGGAAATGGACCTCAGGTGACACCATCACCATGGGGTATCCCTGAATACCTTGCCAAGATCCAACACACGGAGCAATACAGGTGGGAACCTGGTGCCGGCTGGTAACCTCCCTATCAATCAACTTCACTGATGAATGCATACACCGCATTCCTACCAGGAAGTTTGGGCCATCCAATGGGTCATTCCAGCATTTTAATTATCAGAGACACTATCATGGGCCTGAACAAATTTACGTTATTCCCGAAGTCCAGACTGTTGACCCAGGAAAAGAGATTTTTGTACAGATTTGGTGTATTGACCCTCCTTTTTACCTCTCAAAAGAGACACCAATTGCACAGGCTTTCCTCCTGCCAAGAGACAACCCAGAGTAAGTTCCCCCTCAACCCGACCATCATGTGGATGCAGACTGTGGGTACTAGCAAACCCATCATTGAGTGTGGGCTGTTTTGTAAGGGGGAGGAAGTCTACCGCCCAGGGATGCTGGACACCAGAGCAGATGTCACCATCATCACTCACCCTCAGTCACCAGCAAACTGGGAATTACAACCAGGCACAGATGATCTCAGGGATTGGAGATGTGGCTGTGTTGATGTGAAGCAAGGGAAACATCATAGCTGAAGGTCCCAATGGCAAAATTGCCACCATCCGCCCATTTGTGGTGAGGGTGCCTATTACACCCTCACCCTCACAATAGGGCAGGAACCTATTGTCCCAATGGGGAGCCCCTCTCTGTCTCACCCAGGGATTTTTAAATTGGGGCCACTGTAGAGTATGCACCCATCATCCCTCAACTCATGTGGAAACAACACCATCCACTGTGGGTTGACCAGTGGCCCCTTTCCAACACAAAACTGCGTGTGCTAGAAGCCCTCATGGAGGAGCAGCTTGCCAAGGGCTACATCACAGAGACCACCAGCCCTTGGAACTACCCTTTGTCCTCAAAAAAACAGGCAAGGACAGGTGGAGGCTCCTCCACAACCTTCGCAAAACCAATAAAGTCATTGAGGGCAAGGGTTCCCTGCAACCTGGCCTGCCCTCATCATTGATCTCATACCAGGATGGAAGCTAGCTGTCATTGACATCAAAGATTGCTTCTTCAATATCCTGCTCCAGCCTCAAGACACCCCAAGATTTGCCTTCTCTGTGCCCTCCCCCAGCAGGCAAGCCCCACTCAAGCAGTAACACTGGCTGGTTTTGCCACAAGAATTTAAGAACTCGCCATCAATCTGTCAGTGGTACATGGCCCACATTCTGTCCCCAGTGCGGAACAATCATTCTCCTTTACGTGGATGATATCCTTATTTGTCCTGAGATGCAGATTTATCTAGACACTAACAAAAACCATCCAGACCATCAAAGCAGCAGGGCTTTGAAATCCATGAAGACAAGATACAGCACACATGCCCCTGGACCTACCTGGGGCTCCAGATTCATGAGAGGACAGTCATGCCCAAGCAACTGACCATCCGGGATGGCCCAAAGACCTTGTGAGATTTACACTAACTCTGCAGGTCCATCAGCTGGGCATCCCTGCTGGGGATAAAGACGGAGGTCCCCGCACCACTCTTCAACCTGCTCCGCAGCAGCGAGGACCTAGATTCACCATGCACCCTCACGTCAGACCCAGGGATCCATTAAAAAAGGTTCAAGAAGCCTTGTCTTCATGGCAAGCCTACCACTTTGAACCCAGCCTGCCTTTCTAGCTTGCCATCCTGGTAAGCCATCATGCTTTTTACTCACTAATTTTCCAATGGAACAAGATGCTGAGAGACCCACTCCTCATCACTGAGTGGGTCTTCTCACACAATCAGCCTTCCAAGACTGTTACAATACCGCAGGGACTAATGACTGAATTAATAAAAAAGGCTAGGGGTCACCTCTGCTCTCTTGCAGCGAGTTCACATGCATTTACCTTCCATTGAAAACTGGAGATTTGGAGCATTTGCTCCAAACCAACAAGAGCCTCCAGTTCACCCTTGATAGCTATATGGGCAAAATTTCAATTCATTTATCAGGACATAAAATATTTAAATCCAAATTTAATCTGGTCCCCAAATTACTTCAAAGCAGAACACCTCTCAGGGCCCTGACAGTTTTTACTGATGCCTCAGGGAAATCCCACTAGTCAGTGATGACTTGGAGGGATCCCAGGATGCAGGAATGGGAATCTGACATCCAGGTGGTCGAAGGATCACCCCAAATTATAGAATTAGAACCTTTGAGAAGTTTCAAGAACATTTCAATCGGGTCACCAATTCGGCATATGTCACTGGTATAGCTATGAGAGCCGAACTTTCTTTTCTAAAAGAGGTCTCCAATGCAAATTTGTGTTAATTGCTTTCTAAACTAATATACCTCATTTCCAACAGAAAGCAATCATATTATGAGATGCATGTGAGGTCACACGCCGACCTCCCAGTGCCATTGCAGAAGGTAACGAGAGAGCAGACGCGTTAGCCATGCCAGCTGGGACCGCCAACATCCCCAATATTTTCACACAAGACAAGTTACCACATTCCTTCATTTATCAGAATGTACCAGCTCTCATGTGGATGTTCAAGTTAACAAGGGATCAAGCTAAAGCAATTGTGGGCACCTGCCTCAATTGCCAATCATATCAAATACTGCCAATAGGATACAGGGTTAATCCCTGGGGCCTAAGTACATGCCAAATATGGCAGACTGATGTGACTCATATCTCGTCCTTTGGAAGGACAAAATACGTGTGAAATACGTTCACATGTTCACATTTTCAGGAGTGGTGTTTGCATTAGCCCACACGGGAGAAACTTCCAAGGACACCATCTGGCATTCCTCCTTGCGTTTGCTATGCTGGGAGTCCCTGCACTGACAAAAACTGATCATGGACCTGTCTACACCTCCCACAAGTTAAGAGACTTCTTTCATCAGTGAGTGGTAAGGCACACCACAACTCACTCTTCTACAGATCCCATCAGACTCTTAAGAGAGTCCTTGATCAGCAGCAGGGAAGAACAGAGACTATGCCTCCTATAGAGAGGCTCTGTAAGGCTCTGTAGGTTATTGATTTCCTAAACTGTTCAGCCTCAGAGCCAAACCCTCCGCTTAAATGTAGTAATATGTTAGTTTTGGCTTACATTGTACTGGCTTGGTGCGCATATGTAACCCAAAGGTGAATTAAAGGACATCAAGGAAGAGGAGAGGCCTTCATCAAAAACAACCCCCAAAACCTTGTGTGACCACCAAAATGAGTGGTGGAGCATGCGCGGTAAAGATGGTGATGAGGACAGAGGTAGAAGTGTGATGAATCGAAAATGGGAGGAGATAGCATTGACACATGGCATCTAAGGGGGAAATCTTCACTTGGCAAGCTCGTACGTGAGGTGGCAAGGGTCCAAGAACCCTGCACTCTGTACCCCGCAATTATCTTTTGCTTATGCGCTATTATTGGTACCAAATTATCCCTTATTTTAATCAAATTATATTTGATTGTCAATATTTCAAGTGTATCCAATTTTATATATTTCCTAAACTATTCAATTAAATTCCTGTTACCTTTAATATTGTTGGGTTTTTTTATGATGGGACAACTGGGCAAACATAACATCAAGGACCCAGAAACACACCAAATATCAGGGCCTTTCCCTTTGATTACATAGGTGAGGGAGTGTGCCTGTTTGTCAACACCATCTAGCCCCAAATGGCTCCCAGCAAAAAACATAAAACCATACCTTGGCTCTGCAAGTACTGCTCCTGCAGCAAATAACTCAGATCCTTCCAAGACCCTTACAGAGACACCTGAGAATCAGAGAATGACTGCCTGGAAACAGAGACAATATCAAACACCCATGCACCAAAGACCAAGCCATCCCATCACCAGGTCACAGACAGGACAAGTCCCCAAACAACCCCCTGCATTGTTGGTTTAGTCTGAGTTGCACCCTCCCACCTAGCTGTCAATCTTACCCTAAGTCTTGCCCCTTGCTGTAGAATGTTCCCTGCCCCTCCTCTACTTGACTGTCTATCTCCCCTTGTACCTGCCCCCGGCTCTGGAAATCTGCTTGGAAATCCCCTAATACTGGAAGCCCTATTGGTTTGTTTAAACTGTTCCCCTCCCACTGTGTTACCCCATTGGTTTGAGTGTTATAAGCCCCATCTTGCCGCTACTGCCCAATCCTTTCCCTAATGGCTGGAAATTTGTACCTTCCCCTGAGACGTACCCTGTATAAGAATCGCTGCCCACGTGTTGTCCCTGGACCCTCCTTAGAATAAATCTCCTCGGAGCCTATACAAAAGACCTCTCCCTCATTCTTGCCCCTGCCTTCAATGCTGAACCATCAATGCTGTAGAGCTTAAGCCCTACAGCTGTATCCTAGACTCTGCTGCTTTCTGGGAACAGCCCACTCTTGGCCTAGTGCCAGGAGCTGGCTCGGGGAAAATCTGGCACCACATCAAGGGCTGCTACACAAAGTTCCTTCTCTGAATCCCTTCTCCTCAAGTCCTCCCACCCCCAGAACCCTCAATATTTACTTACCTGCACACCCTCATTCCTACCCTGAAAACTCTCACTTACCTGTATTCCCCACTGTGCTGGGGACACAAACAGGATGGGACTGCTGGTTCCTTGATATTTTATTGCAGTATCAGCTTCATTACCTGGTTGAGACAGTTGGAAGATGGCAAAAGCAGCAGCCAAAGATTTCTTTGTTACAGGACATTTAAAAAACTTTCTAGCCTACAGTATATTACTATATGTACAGTCAGCAGTAGCCAAAGATTTCTTTGTTACAGGACATTTTAAAAACCTTCTAGCCCACAGTATATTGCTAAAGCTTACAGACAGTTGTTCTAGCCAATTACCAAAAGTTTACGTACACCCACTTCATTCAATGCTTGCTTGTCTTCTCTCTACACCACTATTAAGCTTAAAACCTTCTACTATCTTGCTAAGCATATTTTCTTATTGCTGTCTTAAAGTCTATCTTAGCCAAGCCTAAAACTCAAGGTATTGTTTAATGGCCTTGCTTCCTATATACTGTTGTAACTTTTTCAACCTTAAGAGTTTGCAACTGCAGCTAGTTCTGAGTTTTCTGTTTCTAAGGCCTGCTTTCCCAGCTTTCTAAAAATTTTCTTACCTTTACAATTTCCCACACCCACAGCTCCTACAGCCTTCCCAAACTTCCCATGTTCCGCCTCAATGCTGCTTCTGCCAGCAACTAACCGAGCGTCCCCACTACATAAAATGGTTCTGCTAGCAACATCTACCTCAATAACATTCCCCCAAATCCCCTTCTTCACCCACTTTTCACAGTTGTTTTTAAAAGAGGAAATAAAGAGGGAGGAGGGAGGAAAAAGGAAAGTTTTAAAAGGGAATGACTTCCCTAAAACGAATAACTTCCCATTTAAAACCCCCAACAGAAACACCCTTAACATCACCCTACCACCAAGATGGCTGGCAATATCCATGCCAGCAAGGTCCTTCTGACTGTCCTGGTCTTCTGGATGTCCATGAGAACATCAGCGGTGGATACGTGGTTAATAGCACAGCCCAAAGAAACCATCTGGGTTACTCTCGCCAAGACTCTCTGCCAAGACAACATGTGCCTGTCCATGGGCAGTGCCAGCAATCCACTGGCCTCATGCCTGGTAGGGATTCTGCTAAAGCCCAAAGAATACCCCTTCACAGGGAAGGAACTCAACCTGGTAGACTCTTGGGATGAGTGAATGAGGATTTTGCCCCATGCAGGAATTCCCAGAGGAACCCCAGGAATTGGAACTTTTGGGGTCCTCCAAGGCCACTAATTGTGTTAAGTTTTATTACAGGCCCTCGAGTAAACCATGGTCTGCATCAGAATATCAAATGCCTAAAGGATGTCTCACCTACCAACAAAATTTACAATTCAATTAATTGATGCAATTACACCAGCAACACACAATCTGTGTCCTCTCGCCTTCCCCAAGTTCTTCCCCAGGATGTGTTCCTGATCTGTAAAGACAGGGTGTGGGCAGGAATCCTCTCTCATCTACAGGGAGGTCCTTACACCCTTGGCCAGCTTACCATCCTCACCCCAAACTCAACAAAAATTCTCGATTCATAAAAGAAAAATTAACTGGCCTGCCAAAAAAGAGAACTTGTACAATTTGATGAAAACTGTAACAGCAGAATTGTTGATTAACATCATAAGAAGGATAATTATGTCCCTTTTTCTACCACAGGTTGCCACCGCAAAGGCTCTCAGTGAGCTTTCTCACCTGGAGTGTTAGCTTGGTAAGCAGGCCAACGTAACATCTGCAGTGCTAAATGATCTCCTGTCAGACGAGGAGACCACCAGGTATGCCACCCTTCAAAACTGAGCATTGATTTTCCGCTGCTGGCCTATGACATGGCTGCAAGGAGTTCAACGGGCTGTCCTGCTTTAACCTGTCTTCTCAAAGCATCCATGCCCGCATCCAGGAGATCCAGGACCTGCTAAAAAGACTCAAGAAAAAGACTCAAAATGGTCTGAGGACCTCTTTGGACTCTGGGGACTTAAAGATGGGTTGCCTCCCTTCTGAAAAATATTCTTTGGATCCTTTTGGTTGTTTGCTTTGGTTTTTTTTGGTTTTTTTTTTTTTTTTTTTTGGTGAATGTTTGGTTGTTTTAAGGTTTTTCTTGTAAAGTCTCTGGGGAAAGCCTTTTTTACTAAGTAAAGAAGGGGGCGTTGTGAGTTGCTGGTGTTCGTCCCCAAATTTCCCGGCTGATGGGGACAGCACTCAGCCAGCAGTCCTCGGGGGCGGCGGTCAGCGGCAATGGGCAGCAGCTCAGGGAGAGAGTCGGGCCCAGCTGGACAGCAGCCTAAGGCAGCGACCCCCCACGGCACTGGTGGGAGGCTTCGCGCCTTGACCCTCGGAAAGAGGGAAATCCGGCCACCAACGACGACGACAGACGTGAAAGAAGCAGCAGGCACTCTCTGCAGGGAAGGGTCAGGTTTATTCTGGGGTGCGAGGGGTCAACCAACAGGGAAGGTGACAGAGAGCGTCTGCCGAAGATTACAGGGCGCAGCCTGCTTAAATTAAAGGGCGCAGCCTGCTTAAATACTAGAAGGGTGGAACCGAGGGGTACAGTGCCGATTGGATGGGCAGATAGACGGGCAGAGCATGGGACCATTAAACTCTCTCAGGGGGAGGGACCCGGGTGTGGTCAGGGTTCAGGGACCAGTCACGGCCCAGCCAGAGAAGAACCCTCTGGAAACTGGGCCGGGCTGGGGGAAGACAGACAGGGATAGAGAGGAGGGGGGAAGATGACCGACAAGGCAAAGGGAACTATAGTTGGCTCTTATGGGAGAGAGAGAGGGAGATTGGCAGCATGGCCTTGGGCGCCCAAGGGAGGGATCAACTGGGGACAGAACCATCAAAAAAGTAAAATAGGGGGGTGGAACATACCAAACAACGTACATAGAACTGAACCCGTACAACATCAACTAACATAAAAACGCGCACACCACAACAATAGAAGGAAAAAATTTTTCATGAAGTGAGTGAAACACTGGCAGGTTGCTCAGGCAATCTGATCGTTGCCCCATCAGTCAATATGTTAAAGACGAGGCTGGATGGGGCTCCAAGCAATCTCACTAGTGGATGCTATCTCTGCTGACTGTAGGAGGGTTGGAACAAGGTAATATTTAAAAGACCCTTCCAACATAAAAAAGTCTTTGATTCTATGAGAATAATTAGAATATAAATTAATTTTCATATTGTAACAGTGTTTTCACTGAAGAATGTGTAACTGTATTAATTTTTAACTAAAATATACCTGTGGCAACTGGATAGCCTAATTCCCAAGTGCTGCTTTTAAATTTTGCACTCCATCTGAAGGCATAATTTGTCTTTATCCAATAGTATAGTAAGCAGCAATCTTTTCAATTGTCTTTAAATTATGTCCCCTGAGAGGACAACTGTTGCATGGAGAGGATAACTGTTGCATGGAGAACATGATTTGCCATTTCTCCCCTGTCTGTCCCCATACACCCCACCCCACCCCACCCACAACCGTCAGTGCCTTGTTAACCTCAGATTCAGCAACTCCTTGGAAGAAAAGGTTCCAGCTGAGATGGTGGTATTTTTTGAGCTTCTTCATCACCCAGCACTCGAGTGCGCCCAATTCCCCGAGTGCTTTGGCTATTCCCGCCCAAGGGAGCAGGATGGTAGTAGCCATACTTCTGGAATAGCTCCAGTGTGTTATATTCGAATCACAGTCGGGACTCAGGTCAGCAAAGTCCCTTTTTTGACGTGCCAATCCGACAGACTCATTCTTTTGGATCCAATTAATGACCTGGTTTTTTGTGGGTGAGAAGAGGGACAGACGACCGAAAGTACAGGGCCCTCCGACAAACTGAGGGGGGATGCCAACCCACGCTCGGTCTCCGCAAATAAAGAAAATTCCTCGGGGCAACTGAAAGGCCGGGCCGGAAAGGGAGGTGGGGGAGCTTATCAGAATCGTGGCAGTGCACCACTGCTTTGCCATGAATTGTGGCTTGTGCTGACGGAATACGGTGAATGAGCCATTAGCAGGGTTCAACTGCCACGGGGGAGAAAACTGAAAACATAGAGAAGCGTTACCGGAGCCGAGCAGTTCGAGTTCTTGGGGGTCGGTGCTGAGATGGGGAAGGCCACCGACCCCAGCTGCCCAAGCGTTCCTGGGGTAATGCCCATAGGTGGGGTTACCGTGTGGTGGTAAAAGCGGTATAAAAGCAGACCCCAGGGGCTCGGGCAGCTTTTCGGGCAAGAGTGGGATCCCCACAAGGCACGCAGTGAGGGGACTGTCAGCCGAGTTCCCATCTAGGCAGATGTGGTCTTGCCCCATGGACGACGCAAGGATCGTCCACACGTTGGCCCCTGGCTGGGAGACCACCCACGCAATACTAGGTGATGCGATGACTCCGAGGGCGATTGCTGCAGCCCATATCCGGGCGAAGGGGTGGTTTTCATTTTCAGGGTGACAAGAGCTGCCAAAACAAAACCAAAAAAAGAGTGAAGCAATGGTTCTGTCCCGGGGGTTATCGGAGGTCCAAGTCGAGGGAGAAGGGACCGGCCTTTTTTTGCCGCTGCCAGCTCGCTACTGCCACTTGGGCCGGAGTGCTCGGTGTCTTTGAGCAACGTGGAAGGTAGGGCCACACAAACTTTGATGGAACCCACCGGAGACCCGAGGGGGTGGACACGCAAGCATATCCCCGCCCCCAGGTCACCAGGTCGTACGGTCCCTCTACCTTCCACGTCTCCGGATCCCTGACAAGCACCGGGGGTTTTTTCCTAAGTTTAAGATCTTCATGAAACCCGAAATGCCTTATTATTGGGGGATCGAAATTATCAAAAGAACAATTGAGGAAGTTTAACGTAAAGAGCGCCCGCGAGAGTCTGGACTGCGGAGACTCCATCTTCATCGCTAGCTTTTGATGGTCTAGAATTTTCTTCAAGCTCTGGTGGGTCCGCTCCACGATGGCTTGGCCAGTGGGGGAGTGGGGGATGCCGGTGGTATGTTCCAGTCCCCATTGCTGCAGGAACTCCCGGAGCTCCTTGGATAATGGTACGCCGGCCCATTATCTGTTTTGATGGCCTTGGGAATGCCCAACACCGAGAAAGCCTGGACGAGGTGTTTACG
>NW_005054385.1:3163105-3168143 GCF_000277835.1 Geospiza fortis
TCCGCGGGGGGGGCGGTCAGCGGCAATGGGCAGCAGCTCAGGGAGAGAGTCGGGCCCAGCTGGACAGCAGCCTAAGGCAGCGACCCCCCACGGCACTGGTGGGAGGCTTCGCGCCTTGACCCTCGGAAAGAGGGAAATCCGGCCACCAACGACGACGACAGACGTGAAAGAAGCAGCAGGCACTCTCTGCAGGGGAGGGTCAGGTTTATTCTGGGGTGCGAGGGGTCAACCAACAGGGAAGGTGACAGAGAGCGTCTGCCAAAGATTACAGGGCGCAGCCTGTTTAAGTACTAGAAGGGTGGAACCGAGGGGTACAGTGCCGATTGGATGGGCAGATAAACGGGCAGAGCATGGGACCATTAAACTCTCTCAGGGGGAGGGACCCGGGTGTGGTCAGGGTTCAGGGACCAGTCACGGCCCAGCCAGAGAAGAACCCTCTGGAAACTGGGCCGGGCTGGGGGAAGACAGACAGGGACAGAGGGGAGGGGGGAAGATGACCGACAAGGCAAAAGGAACTCTAGTTGGCTCTTACGGGAGAGAGAGGGAGATTGGCAGCATGGCCTTGGGCGCCCAAGGGAGGGATCAACTGGGGACAGAACCATCAAAAAAGTAAAATAGGGGGGTGGAACATACCAAACAACGTACATAGAACTGAACCCGTACAATATCAATTAACACAAAAACGCGCACACCACAACAGTGAGTGCTGGAGAACTGGTCAGGGAAAGGCCTACCACATTCCCCTGGAGAGCTGAACCCTAAGCCACAACCTGTTTGACTGTCACAAGTAGAAAGATCACACCAGAATCCTTTATGGTATTATGTTAATCCCTTGTACCCCTTTGGCCCATCCCCTTTTCTCCACCCCTGTGCCCTCTCCCCATTGGTTCCCAAGTTTTGTCCCACTCTTCGCTTTCCCCATATAAACTCCTGTCTCCCCTGCCTTCCCAGAGCTCTTGTTCCTGGCCTCCTTCACAGAGTGCCCTGCTCTTAATAAAGGTTAGTTCTCTGTGGAATGCCATTCAAGCTCCCATCTCTCCTTCCTCCACGTGGCCTGAAGCTAGCCAGAAGACAAAGAACTAGAATCTCTGGCAAAGGTGAGGATGTGCCTGTGCCCCCTGGACATCCTTGTAAGGACACTTCTTTGGGAAGGCTGCAGCACTCCTACCACCACTCATCCACTGCGGCACCCATCCCAGGATAGGGGACAAGGGGATTGGGAATAGGACAGAAACATTCATCCTCTGGAGGTGACTCCTGTCAAGCATGAGGAAAAGTTGCTCTCTCAAGGATGATCTAATAGTACATGCAAGCAGATGGAATGCCATGGACAAAGGTATCTGGTGCCTGAGAAAATTAGCTGTGCTGGAGGTAATCTATAAGGATTCAAATAACAAGCAACCCTGTCTAGATCCATATGATGTCCACTGTACACAACTGTCGTGGTTTAGGAATAGTACTTCCCAATTCAGTGTTCATATTGAGGCCCTAAAATACACTGCTACTCGGTCCCTTCCTGTCCCCCTTCCCGTCCCTTTGTGGGTGGGTGGGGAGAAGAACTGAAGGCACAAAAGATAAATATCACTTGTTGAGATATGATCAGTTTACTGGAAACAGCAATGAGATGAAGAAACAAATGGTAACAGCAACAATATTCATAACAGAAGTGTATTAAAGAGAGATTGATTCACAGGCAAAATGCTCATCACAGAGCGATGGCTACAACACCCCAACTGCTTTCTCTAGCTTGGAACAAGCACCACACATACTTGACTGAAAGGAACCCCATCTCTTCGGAAGAGACCCCTTTCCCCCAGTCCTAGAAAATGATGTGAGGTGGTACTGAATCACAGACTCTTGGTTGGTGAGTTGTTGGCAACACTGCACTGCTGTTGTAGCATCAGTACCTGTTGTTCTTTGACCTTCAGCAGTCTCATAGCAGAAGGGTCTTCTGAGAGGCTAGGCAAGGTAGTCAACTGTCTAAGTTCTTCTGTCTCCATAGCAGCTATTCTAAAAATCCCAATGATGCCCTTTTCGGTCTGCAAAATACCCACTTCTGATCTAATCTATGCCAAGACTGCACAGGGCCTCTGGGCCAATCACAATGGGGTTGTTTTGCTACTCATTCCCAATCAAGCTCATTTCAGCTTTCAGTACAGTCCACTGTTACAATTCCCCCGTCGCCTCCAAAGGAGAGAAAGATTGTGAGAGCAGTCTGCAGCCACAAGGTGGAGGTCCACCAGCTAGCAACATCCTTGGTGGCTGGAGGGCACACACGAGGACGCCTGCCCCCTGATCTCTGCTGAGATTGTCCCGGGTGGCAGTGATTGCAGCGGCGTGGGTGACACTGCAGAGGCTCAGCACAAGGAACCCAAAGTGAAGGAAGCAGGGAAAGGACACTTGTTTGAGTCTCCAAGGAAACTTTATTTCCCGAAGGGGGTCAGGAGCAAATGCCGAAAAAGAGGGGGTCCAGGGAGCTTTTTTAAAGAGAGGAGGGTACGAGGGGTACATACAACTCTTAACCAATGGGGGGATCTTAGGGGAGGATAACATTACATAACTTAACCAATATGGAATGCTCAGGGGAAGGAAGAAGCTGTCGGGATCTTTAGCTTGTCAGAGTGACCCCGAGAAAAGTTAGAAAGTCTCTTTTCCCAGCCTGGCACTCGAAGGAGTCAGAGCTCTTCATTTCTTGGTCTCAAGGTTGCTTATTGTATCTTATCTATAAAATTCTTTCTCCTGTCCTGCCAAGGTCCACTCAGCAAGACAGTCCAGGCACTCTGCCTGCCCCCGGGGCAGTGTTATGTCTTTATACTAAAAACTACGTATGCAATGCTTACAATTACTTTCCAACATACCTATCACCTATGTTAGACAGTGAGCTTCTACTCTAAACCAATCTGTAAGTGCAATGTCACAGCAGAAGACGGAGGCCAAGAAAAAGAAGGCGAAAGGCTGGACACGCCCAGATCCCTCCATCTTGCCCCCCTGAATCCCCATTCTAAAAACTCCAAAATCTACTTTTTCACCTTGTGAAATAATGAATTCATTTTCATTCTACCTAATTTGTCATGGCTTGCAGATCTTCATCTAAGGTTGGTAACTTGCTCCATGGGTCATAATCAAAACCACAGGCATTCTGGGCTCTGTGCCAGGGTCTCTGAGCCCCCTGGCAGGGGTCTTGGCTGCTCAGGACAGCCAGAGGGATGTCCTGGGTCCTGACAAGAAGCCTCCTAAACCAATAAATCATCAAAGCAGGGCTAACTGACAGGGAACATTCTGGAACACAAGGGGAGTGGTAACAGTAATTGACAGGAGTGAGGGGCAGGGTAACCGGGATTGACAGGGGCATATAAGGGAATGGGGGGAGGAGCAGTGAGGGACAGACAAGTGGTGAGAAAACTTTGAGGTAAACTACTTAGGCCTGAACCATTGGAGGGAATAGAACGGGGTACATAGGAGAAACTACTGTGACTAACTAATATAGAAACTCTAACTTTTCTATTAAATCTGCAGCCAAACATCAAACTACCACAAAAGATTCTGCCTCTACTCATTTTGATGGCATCAGGTTACATTGTGCGCTGCTGTCAACTAAAGCCTCCTATTCTTGTGGTTCTGATGTGCCACACTACCAGATCCACATAGTCCAATAAATCTGATCATGCCTTTCCTCCACCTGGCAGGAGGCTGGACCTCTCTAATCCTGCTCATGGTCATTGCTCATTCCCTGAAAGTGTGACCTGGGGATCCCTTCAAGAGCATTGGGCATAACATCCCTTATATTCTGCCTTGGGGCTTGCCCACAAAAAACAAAGAGCATTTATCTTCCAAGAACTTGCTGCGGTAGTCATTCCCCCTCTCAACTCATGTACTCTTGCTGCTAGGGAAGAGGTGAGTTTTCCGTCCCACCTCCTCATGTGTTCTCCATGTTCATGCAGGTAAAACCACAGGTTACCTCATGGAGTGTACCTTTTCTTCCTGTCCAAGGGGTGCCTACTCGTAATAGCAGACACTCTGGTCTGTGTTGCTGGGGCAAGGAAAATTTCCTTTCCATCTCCTCTACATTCCTTTCCATCTCCTCTTTAATTTCCTTTTCTAAATACTGGAAATCCTTGGTCAGTCTTTCCATGGATGAAATGTAGGCCCTTAAAAGGGTGGAAATGGTTTCTTCATATGTCCAGAATCTGCCAACCAAAATGCCCACCTTTTCTTTTCCCTCCTTCCATGCCACCACTGAAGCCTCCTGGTCTGTGACGGATGGTTGACCACTGGTTTCAGCGGTTGGCCAGTGGTTTCCTCGAGAATCGGCTCTGGTGATTTTACAGAGAAAAACTGCTTTGATCTGGAAATGGAACTGTAATAAAGCAAAACCAACAAACCAGACGATGTGCACAGTACGGAGAATGAACCAGAAAAAAGCCCGGGTCCAGGGTTTAGCAGGGATATTTATACATTTATGTCTGGGAACGGGTGAAGGCGGGAGCTGAGGGAAGGAATGATTAAGAATATTACAATTTTTGCAGCAAAAAGTAAACAATGGTAATGAGGAGACCTCAGAACTTTCTAGTTCTAGTAACAATCTAGTTCTAGTAACAATCTGCATAACTGAACAAGAGGATCATGGGCAGGAGCTTCTCCTCACCCTAAATGAAGAGGGTTTCCCACAGCCTTAACCCACCGTCTTCTTTTTCTTCTTTTAAACTAACCCCAACACACCATTCCCAATGACTTGGCATACAACTCTAGTGCACTCCGTATGAAACTCTGCCACGTGTTTTGTGTACACTGCATGCTGTCTGAATTATTAGGGAACTGCTTGTTATATGAAAGGATTATCTCCAGCACATCTGATAATCTCAGGTACCAGATACCTTGCTCCAATGTGTTTAACTTGTCTTGGTGTACTGCAAGGCCTTCTTGCAAAAGTGTCTTTCCCTCACACTTGAGAAGAGTTACCTCTGGAGGCTCAGAGTTTCTGGTCTTTTCCCAAGTCCCACACTGGATGCAAGAAATACAGTGGTTTAAAGCCCAGCTG
>NW_005054385.1:3168164-3170108 GCF_000277835.1 Geospiza fortis
TTTCCCTGACCCCTTCTGATAACACAGGAACCCTAGGAAAGATTATAATCTGGAATAACAATTTACTGAAAATCACAATAACCACAACTATATTAATAACAAAGAGAGCACCAGAGAAAGAGAGTGCTTTATCCCAAAAGAGAGCGTTCACCACCAAACATCCCCCCAGGCAGTACTCAATGTGGTCTCCAACAAGGGCAATATGTCAAAAAGAGAGCTTTCACCATTTAACATTCTCCCCTCCATAAGGTGTTGCGGTGCGTTTGTCTTTCTTTGTATTTTAATAATTGTACGGGTTTGGTTTCTTGTATTGTTCAATGGTTTGTTCCACCCCCCTCTCTTTTATCTTGTTTTGGAGATGGTTCGTTCCCCACAGGTCCCTCCCCTGGTTGAGCAAGTTGCTCCTGTCATTCTTCCTCTCTCCTTATGTATCACCCAATCAGTACTAGTGTTCCAGTGTCTGTCAAGGGTTGCCTCCCCTCCCCAAGCCTGTCAATCTCCCCCCAGCCCGGCCCGGCTTCTGGAGAGTTCCACTCTAGTCAGGTCAGGACTGGTCCTCTGACCTGGGCCACACCCTTTCCCCACCTCCCATTGTATTTCATTGGTCTCGTGCTCTGCCCTTTCCTTCCCTTGCCCAATCATTGTCAGTTGCTTCTGTTCCTCCCTCGCTGTATTTAAGCTGGTTGCCCTCAGCTTCTCTTTGGCAAACCTCCTCAGCCCTTCCCCAGTTCGTCCCCTCTCCTAGTTGGTCAATAAACCAACGTTATTCGCTGAGGTCGTTTGCTGCCTCTTTCCTTTACACCTGCTGACCTCTCTGGCAGCCAGTTATTTCCCTCGTCCGAGGGTCAGGGCGTGAAGCCTGCCACCAAGACGTGGGAGGTCGCGACCCCAGGCTGAGAGCCTGCCGGACCAGTCTTCATCCCAAAGCCACTGTCCGCTGCCACAGCTCCCAGCCCCCAGGACTGCTGGACCTGTGCTGCCCACCTTCTAGCCGGGAGATTTCGGGCGGGAACTCCAGCAATAGACTGAAAATAATGGAAAGCCGCAATGAGGAATCGTGCTGCTGAAATGCCAACTCTGTGGCACCTGGCAGTACTCAGACCCCGCTGGGGCTCTCCGGCCCAGTGACGTAGTCCCAGTGCAGGGTGAAATAAGTAGGGCAGCAGATTTTTCTCCTTTTTAATACCTTTATTAAGGTCAGCTTGGGTGGCAGCCCAACAGGTCGCGCGCGCACCGCCGCTGCTCCCAGGAGTGGCACGGAGGAGAAGGTGTGCAGCTTTGTCCGCTGGTGCACAGGCAGAGCTGGGGCTTCCATCCTCGCGAGAGCACCAGGAGATTAGATTTTACATTTGAAGTTTTCTTTCTAGCTGACATCTCTGGGTGAGGGTGAGAGGTTATAAAAGGTCTTAGCAGACACTGGATTCAGTTGCTTACCCTTAGACGTCACTTAGATTGTTCAATTTTGTGGTGGCTCATTGTTTTAGGGGTTTTCTTTGCTGGACTTGGCAAAGTGTTTCTACATTTGCGTATAAGCTCTGACGTCACTTCCTCCTCACAGTCTCAGGTGCCATTTTCCAGGAAGCAGCAGGGGTGATACCTGACAAAGGGGGATTTCTAACAATTAAACTATTAACAACAGGTAATTACAATATTAATTAAAAAAATAAAACTATTAACAACAGGTAATTACAACATGAAACTATTAAAAAAAGTAATTAAAGCTCTAACTTAGTAGCAATTGGTTTAACTTTTTAACTCTATAACTTTTAAAAATGGACAACTTTTTTACTCCTTACACAGGGCATCTCTCTCCAGTAAGGCAGCAGCAGTGGCAGTGAAGCAGTGGAACTGTCCCAGATTGTCTTCTCCAGAGCCAGGCAAAACCAGCACACTTTGTTCTTTCAGCTTTGGTGTGTTCCTCTTCGTAGGACTGGTGTCTTCCTG
>NW_005054385.1:3170118-3171333 GCF_000277835.1 Geospiza fortis
ATGCCTCCAGTGATGATGTAGATGGTGTGGAATTAAACACAGAAATTCCACCCCCATTTTTCTCTATATCAGGTCACCTGTGCTCAAAATTGCATGTCTCAGGTGCAGTGTAAAGCATCTAGATTTTATGTAAACCATCCTATTGTATTTCCATCTTTTTGGCGTCCTTTTGGAGTGGAGAAGGAGTTATTATTCTTTCCCTGAAGTGATACAAGAAAATATTGAATGATCTTTGGTTTCCTATCTCTTTCACATTTTTCTTTTATTAAGGGAGGATCTTGCTGTGATCTTTGAATCTTCAGGGTCTCAGCCTGTGAAGGAATGCCATTTAATAGTTCAGATCATAAGGGCCATCAGGTTCAAAGCCCATGTAAGGACTGAAGTTTCTTTGTCTGTCTGGAAAAAGAACAAGGCCTGGAGTTCATTTGCTAAGGTGAGAATATCTCTGTTGAGTGATTGAAGTTCTCATGGATGGCATTAGCAGTTGCTAGTGCTGTGACTTTATGGGGGCACTTGTTCATTTTCTTCACCTGCAAGATCTGGCCTTTTATTGGAAATATCCTCATTTTGCTGTGGATTGAGGTAATTTTCAAGAAAGGAGTCCATTGTTTTTCCTCTGTGTCACACCATGAGTTTTCTGTAGGCTCTTGGCAACAGCTCTGTCAGCTTTGAGGTACTGGGGCCTTGAAGGGATAAAATGAGGGGTATGGCACAAGCAGAATTTTCTGCTTGATTTTGCAGATCCTGCCAGGAGTTCAGAATAATGAACATTTGACAGTTGTTTTCCACAGTAGTAAATGCACAGGCAAATAAAGACCTTGGAGACCAGGAGATCTTTTCTTCAATTGGTTTGGTTGTGGTTTTCTCTTAAAATTTTGAAACATTAGAAGAATTCCTAGTTTTTAAAGGGCAGGCCTCAAATTCTGTGGTTGGAATCTGCTTTTCAGGCTATATTTCATAGTCCCTGATAGAAGTACAATTGCTTTGTGTGAAACATACACAATGACTGATCTTTATCCCTGTGTTCCCTTTACTTCTTCAACCTCCATCTGCTGGCAGATGTGCTTTTCAAGCAGGGGTGATTGGCTAATAAAGCAACAAGAGAGAAAACATGAAAATGTGCAGCAGCTGCCATCTGTGTATATAGCTCTATTTTTATAAGAACATAGGTTTACTTTTATTTTTATGTACTATTTTTTTCATATGTATAAAGTT
>NW_005054385.1:3171343-3175420 GCF_000277835.1 Geospiza fortis
ACACACACACATATATGTTGTTTTTTTTAACATAGTTGTAGGTATATGGCTATTTAGACAAGTATATTGATATTTATATAGGTACATGCTGCCTTTTTATTTTTTCCCTACTCTGCCACACTTTCACTTTTTCTCTCTGCTGGGCTGGGCCAAGCCAGTATGTTTCACCCTGGCTCCCAGCTGGCCCCACCCCCACAGGAGCAGTGGGAGCTGACAGTGGTGCGGACTGCAGAGGATGGTGGCACTGAAGGGACAATGGTGATGGTGGCATGGAGGGGACAGTGGGGGAATGGGGCCGAGAAAAGGCAGCAGGGCTAAGAGGATTTGGGGAATCAGAGTGAGGATTGTGGGCACTGAGGGGACTGGAAGAGCTGAGGGGGATGGTGGAGCTAAAGGGACTGGTGGGATCTGAGGGGAAAGGCAGGGTGTCATGGTTTAACCTCAGACAGCAACCCAGCCCCAGGAAGCTGCTCACTCACTTATGCAGCAGAGAGACCAGGGAGAGAATGGGAAGGGTAAAAGCTGTAAAACTCTTGGGTTGACATATAGACAGTTTAATAGGGGAAACCAAATCCATGTACACAAACAAAGCAAAGCAAAACAAGAATTCATTCACTGCTCCCCACAGACAGGCAGGTGTTCAGCCATCCCCAGGAGAGCAGGGCCCCATCATGTGCAGTGCTTATGTCAATAGACAAATGCCAGGACTCCAAACATTCCCCCCTTCCTCCTTCCCCTCAGCTTTATGTCCCGAGCATGATGTCACATGGTCTGGAAATCCCTTTGGTCAGTTTGGGTCACCTGTCCAGCTGTGTCTCCTCCCAACCTCTCATGCACTCCCAACTTCCTCACCAGCATGCAAGAACAAAGAGCAGAAAAGGCCTTGGCTCTGTGTAAGCCCTGCTCAGCAATAACAAAAACATCTCTGTATTATCAACCCTGTGCTCAGCACGAGTACAAAATACAGCTCAATACCAGCTTCTGTGAACAAGGTTAAGTCTACCTTAGCCAAAACCAGCACACAGGAGCTGAGCAGCCCAGGAGGGTTTGAGGGAGATGATGGGGAATGAGGGAACTGGAAGGTCTGAGGAATGTTGGGGCTGCACGGCTCCCAAGGGGATGGCAAGGCTGGGAGTATGGTGGGGCCAAGGGGACAGCAGGGGCCCAGCAGTGGCAGAGTGGGGTTTGGCCATCATCAGCCCTGGTGGGGGGCAAAGACTGGTGCTTTGCTAGGTCCCTGTTCCACTTTCAGAGTTCCAGGGCTTAGTTTAGTTGCGTGCACCATAACGTGCTCTCTGGTCTGTTCCCTCTCCTGAATGCCCTTTTCCAGGAGAAACAGGTGCTGACAGTGTGTCACGGGTGTCAGAAATGATGCTCCCTTCTAAAAATATTTTAAGATGTTTATAAAAAGCCTTAACAAAATACAACAAAGGACTGAAGGAAAATTTACACTACCAGGAGCGTGGCACTAAACTCCCGTCTGCTCCTCTACAAAGTGGACGCTCTGCCTTTTAGAGCCCTGGCCCCTCCCAAAGTCTTGTCAATCAAATCCTTCTTTGCCGTTCATTGGTGGAGATCACTTTTGAACAAGTTGATTGGAGATCAGGAGTTGCCATGCCGCGCCTCCTAGTAACAAGCCTGCCCGCTCCCCAAATGCCCTGTCTGCCAAGGCTTTCCAGCGACAAAAGTACCAGGGGGAGGGGAAAGAGGACTATGGGGTAAACTTAGCACAGTAACATAACTATGCATCAATAAAACTTCTCTTAACATACGCATAATATTAATCTACTAATTGTGAGAGCCAACCATCGTATTACCCATCTATAACACAGGACTCATCTGTCTGCCTATTCACTGGAGTGTTTGCCTTGAGCTTTTTCCGGGGCGGCTGACTCTTCTGCTGGGCTCCCAGGCTGTCCGGCAGCCCTTACCTGTCAGACATTTTGCCTCTTGGGAGGGTCCAGCAGCCTGTGGGGCTCCGCTGGAAGACATTGAGGGGATGTGGACATTGAGGCTCTTTCCAGCACACCCTGAGGAGAGACTGTGAGATAGTGGCATCTGCTGGAACAAAAGAGGATCAGGCTGGAGACAAGGAATCAAGCCCAAAATCCCAGTGAGCATTAGGAAGCACTGGAGTGAATTACCTTTGTGAGGCTGGGGGATCATCTAGCCTGGTGATCTTTGGGAGTGGCAACAAGCCAGAGCACAAGTGCCAGGAGCCTGTGAGGCCTGGAAGGAGAAAACACTGCCAATGGGAAATGTAGCTAAGGTTTCCTAAGGCGCAGCAGCTTCCAGCATCAAGCACACACTCTTGGATCTTTGCAGGAGCAGCTGCGGGGGTGGAAGCTGCCAGACGGCAGACAAGGATGGTGAGCTGGACCATCACTCCCACCATGTCTCAGCCTCCCATGGCATCAGTGCGAGGCTCCTCGGGTACCCTCCCATCTCGGTCTCTTGGTTAAGTGGAGTTGTTTAGGGGCTGCTTGCTTGACAGCTGTCAGTCACTTGTCAGCTTGTCAATCAGCTCATCAAGTTGTGCAATACTTGCACATGTACTCCTGTGTATGTATGTAGGGGATGCACATGTGAAGTTGCCAGTGTTTCCTTTGTGCTCATTTCAAAGTTGTAATGAAACTGTCTTTAATGGGTGCCAGGATTCCAGAAATTTTGAAATTTCAAGTAAATATGAAATATCATTTGTTAAAAATAGGTAAGAGGCTTGACAGAAAATTATGTAGGCACACTAGCACTGGAAATACCTCAAACCTGTGTTTTACATTGTTCTGACAATTACTTGGTAACCAGTCATACTTCTCCTGTTTAATTTAGACTTGCTTTGGTCTTCTCAAAAATTAATGCTATTGAAATAATTGCCAGCTTTCCACCTTCCTCATCCCTTGCTTCCCAGCCTCGAGCTACATTAGCCAATTGTCTGACTTTAGGGAGAGTTTTAAACTAGCAAGGGAGAGCATTCTGTCCTTGTTGGTTGAACACATCACACAGCTGGTACAGCCTAAGCCAAAAGATGCCTGAAAAACCTGGATGACAACTGTACATAGCAGGTGCTAAGAGAACTAACTCAAAGATGCCTTCTTGCATCTGCTGCTTGTCAACAGAGGGATCTTGTGAGCAAAGTGGAGATGAATGGCCACAATGATTACAGAACATTTGTTGTCAGGAGGAAAAGTGCAAAAAAGCAAAACCTCAGCTCTGGACATGAGGAGAACAAACTTCAGACTGCTCAGGGCACTAGTGAGTAAAGTCCTCGGGGAAAATGCTTTTGCAGCACCCGGGTCCATCAGTGCTGGTCACTTTTCAAACATCACCGCCTAAGGCATAGGAGCAGGCAATTCCCAAATGCTGGAAGTCAATAAAATTGCTTCCATTATGAAACAACAAATGCATGTTTACCTATCTCTAATATACACTGCACATAGGGATGCAACGCATGGTAGGAGAAGAACTTAATAATCCACAAATCATTAACAGGCTTGAGACTGCAGTAATTGGGCTTTCACAAACTGTAGACACACACAACCTAATATACTGCAGAAGAGTAAGTAAATAATTACTTAATCTTTCAACCAAACCTAGCCCACAGCAAAGACCAACAGAACAAGCATTTGACAGACCAGGAGTTCAGGGCTGTTGGAGGTGGATAAGGTACCAAAATGAGCAGTGGCACATCAAAACAAAATGCCAGCTACTCATAACCAATGGGTAAAGAAAAGCCCCAAGCCAAACCAAATTCTCCACCCATGGAATTAATACACGCAGAAAACTTTTGGAAAGCCACTAGTAGCTGTAAAATATTTCAGCTCTCAGTAGTGTGTTTTCTGCTAGCACATTACTCACAATGTTCCATTTTTAGCAACTACTCGAGCAGTAAAATATCCACAAGTACATCAGAGACCAGTCGAAATGTAACAGAATCTCCACAAAAAATGTAGCTTTGTTCTTCTGGGAACTGTATAGAAAAATGTCTCCAAAAGCCTGCGCAAATCCAGGCTCACACTTGTGATATCTGAGCATGGTGAATGCATCAAGCTCTGACACACACACACTGCTGGATGCGCA
>NW_005054385.1:3175442-3180566 GCF_000277835.1 Geospiza fortis
TCCTGCTGAGCTAAGGAGAAAGACCGACTGGAACACCCCAGCCAGTACAGCCTCACTGGGGATGTGGCACCCTCAAAGATACAAACCAACCACAACACAGAGCTCTTACTCTTCAGAACAAGAAGTCATAGCTGCCCCAATCCAGCACACCCTCCTTCAGGCACTCTATGCAGGCACAGGAGCTACAAGTCACCATCCTCATGGCACTTGTGGACAGATGGAGGGACACAGTGCCCATTCCGTGTGACCATCCCCCTCCTCTGCATGCACACAGGCAGCAGCATAGGCACACGCACATACTCACATGCACATACACACACATGCACGCACTCCAAAAAACATACATTTGTTCCTAGTTAGGTCAAAAGGTAAATACCACAGTGTTTGTGCTTAAGAGCAATTATTTTTGTGAAACACTGCTTTGGAAGATCTAGAAATAACTCAAAAGACTGCAGCATTTGATGTGTCAATGGAAAAGAAGAAAGCAGATTCCTTCCAGCTGCTTTGGTGAGCAGTTTTGATAAATAACATAAAGAACAAAAATGTGCAGTTCTCATGAAGTTGCTGAATAGGACTTAAAGACTAGCTGGCAAAAAAAAAAGAGTAAAATATGTAAAATTTGCACACAAGATGATAAACATGGCTGGAACTAGTGGAAAAACAGATAAAGAAAACTACAGTGAGGTTTTTGCAAATTATGGAACAAGAAGCAAGAGCACATGCCCAAAGAAAAGTTCAAGGAGAAGTCACCTTAAATATCGAAGCATTCAGTGAATATGGCTACCAGAGACCCCTTTAAAAACCTCCAGAACCATAAAAGGACTTCCTGTAGGAGGCAGATACATAGAAAGTAGTTCTAAGTGATGTTTATATATTAGCTAAGAAGCACGTTTTAATGAATTTGTATAATTATAATGAAAAAAATACCTTGTTGTAAAGTTTCACAATACACACAGAAATATGGAGGTGCTCTTCTGGGTGTCCTGAGCAGATCAAGAATATCTGCTTTCTAGTGCTTCAAATTGTGTTAGAAAGTTTATTCCAGCAGATTTCAGTATCAGTACCTGTTAACAATCTTTTTGTATAGACCACAATGAAAGACTAGATTAATTAATGAGAAGATTCTGACTGCCTTTCATATGGGGAATATTCCCCATATGAAAGGCAGTCAGAATCTTCTCATTAATTAAACTGCAGAGATAGAAATGCTTCACTGAGCGCTAGAAAGCACATCTCTGAAGGCTTGGGGAAGGCAGCACCACCTCTCAAAGATATAAATTCAAGAACCACCTATTCCAACAACTTGCATGTTGACCCTTCCTGGGGTGTTCCTTGACCCTTCCAGCAGTGTCTCAGAGGTTTTTGTCCTGTACTGATCATTCTGATGTGATTTCAAATAGGATTTGTCCTTTTCTTTTATTTTGAATAGCTTGTTTGCCAGACAAGTAGCATACTTGTCATGCCTGTGCTTGATAAAATTAGAAGTGTAGCCCTTTCAGTGACAGTTTACTTTAATATTGAGAGACATTGAGAGGCAGCATAAACTAAAACTACTCATAGACAATAATGAACAGCATGGCTATGAGGCGTTCTGTGGATGTCTGCTTACTGGATGTAGCTGGGCTGGTTGCAGATCACACTAAAGCTACCAACACCCCAAGGAAGCCTGTATGCTTCCTTTTTTGAGGGATGACTTTGGGGACATTCTGCATAGTTCAGAGGGCATTGTAAGGGTAGTTTTGCATGTGCCAGGCTGAGATCACAATTCAAATACAGATACAGAGACAGATGGGGTTGGGAGAGAAGCCAACAACCCCTCTCTACATAACTCACAGTTTTACCCTATAAATTGTGCATCTCCTAAATGTGTAAGAAGCAAAGCACAGAATTTGTCATTAACTGTTAAGAAGAAGTGGATGACCTGTCAGTGAGCAGTTATTTTCACTGAGCAGAGCTCGAGGATGTGCACCTCAGACACTTTGTTGCATCCAGTAAGAACTTTTGTATAAAAACTGAATTATATCATCAGCAATGTAGCTCATTCTGGGCATGGGTAAAGAAATACAGGCATAATCTGAAGTTTTATTTTCTTCAAAAGCAAAGATGAACTTTGTTTTCTTCCATTTTCTCAAGAAGATGATTTTCAAGGAGCAGTATACAATTAAGAGGCCATGCCCACCACCTAAAAATAAAACATAAGCTCTTGGGTGGTGGTGCACCATTTTGGAAGCTACCAGTGTTCATCATGAAGAGCTGTGGTTGTGAATTAAAAGGCCTTACCACCCCCCAAACAGACAAAATTGAGAGTATCACAAAAGAGGTAGGAGCTTTGGACCATTGAGATGAGTGATTGTTTATACTTTAAGGAATTCCAGTGGAAGGCTGAGTGCTCCATAAGTTATGGAGGTGCAAAAGTGCATGCAAATTCTAGACCTTTCCTGACATGTATTTCTACAGCCACCCAGGCATAGTCCCCAAGAACAAACATTTATTTGAAATTGCATCACATAGTTTTGCATCCATTCCACTGAAAGTGAACACTTATGTATTTTGCTATTTGCATTTTTGCATTACATAAATGATATGAGGTACCCCTGGGGACACCAGACAAATTGGCCAGCATTAGTTTTTAGATCACAGGATAAGATGGATTGCAACAACAGATCCTTGCACTTTATTTAGCATGCAGAAGATTCACAAAATCTACTGCAAAAGCATTTCCGACGATACAAGTCTTTGGCTGGTGGCATATGTTCCCTTCTCCTACCAAGTTCTGCTTTTATTTAGTTTCAGCAAAAGCCTACTAGGCTTCTTTGGGGTTTGGTTGTGTGACATAATCACCTGATGAATTGAAAGGCCCAAATAAAACTTTCTCATTATGAAAAAGCTGGTTATGTCTATGTGCCCCAGGGAAGGAAATTTGGCAGAGGCACCCACTGTTCTTTGAGGGTCCAACTTGGCACTTGTTGCCACTGTATCAGTGAGTAAACACAAACCAGTTCTACGGGAAAGCACAATGAAAATCCTGGGATATTTTTTTTCCTTTTTTACTGTCTTTTTTCATAGTTCTTTATTAATCCCACTTTGAGAAAAACCTTATTCCTCACATTCCTTTCGTAGGATGCAAGGTGAAGTCTGTCTGGCAGACACGTGGAGTCCTCTGCAGTAGGGAGGGATTGTGCTTTAGAGGATGTTCTGGCTCTTCAGGCCTCTTCACCAACTCCAGCATGTGTCACTGTTATTGTGAGCAAACCTTTTAAGACTGTGTTCTTACAACAGGAGATCACCTCCAGCTGCTGCCCCATGCAGAAACCTGGGTAATTTACTGCACAGCTGGCCTGTGTCTCCCAAAGGAGACTCCAGCCCCTTCTGCAGTCCTTCCCCTCATGGCTTTCAGCAGCTGCTGCATCACAGCTGACTCCAGGACACTGCTCAGAGCCCTCCTCCAACACCCTCAGTAGGAGCTAGAAAATGATGTTCCTACAGACCTCCTCTGCCAGTCTTTGCCAAAGGCTGAACTGATGTGGATATTGCCAACCATTTCCCAGAAGCCACAGCTTCCCTAGTTACTCTGCCTAAGTTGATGGGGATTTCAGTGACTCACATTGAAGGAAAGCTCTCAGACTAGTGGGGCATCAGCAACACAGCTCCCCAAAACAGCAGCAGCATCTGTGACACAGCTCCCCAAAACAGCAGCAGCATCTGTGACACACCTTATATATCACGGAACATTGCAATCAAGGTATCATGACCATGGTTCCTCACATTTTACATTAAACTTCCTTAATGATTATCCTGCAGTGCCCTTGCAAAAGACACCAAAGTTTATTTGTTCTTCTCTCAAGGCTGTTCTGTTCTCTTTCTTCATGAAAGAACAGTTGCCTAAACCAGCATATTTGAAAGCAGTTGATCTTGCCAAGAGGTCTGCACATACCGGGAGCCAACCTCCACCACGATGCATCTGCATGTGGAAATTTCTCTCCCATTTGCAATGCAACTGGGAAAAAGAAGGAACCTTGAGAATGTAAGTAACTCACTTGAAAACACAGAATATGCACAATTTGTTCCAAGGTGTAGGTGGGCTTTATTATATATGTGGTGTGGGAGAAAATTTCAGAGCACTTATTGGACAGAAACTTCCCACTGTGGAAGCAGTGGCTCCTCTGCACCTTACAAGGCTGTGAACTGTGCCTTGGGACCTCTCTCTCTGCTGACAGCAGGGAGCCTGCACAGACACTGTGCACAAAGGGGCTGCCTTACACACCAGTGGCACTAAAGGACATCATGCTACCACTTATCTGACACCAAGGGAAGTTCACAGTCCCTGTGCGAATGCCCTCTGCCCATTTCCTGCATGGAAGTTGGAATGCCTGCCCTTACAATGCCCTCTGCCCATTTCCTGCATTGTAAGGGCAGGCATTCCAATTTAGGGAACTAGTTTTAGTCAGAAGCATTGGTGGCCAAAGTACAGGATGTGTGAGCTTGGTGCCTGTTCTGTGTTACTCTTGGATCCTTTGTGCTGCTTTGGGACAGTGTGCGCCCTGTCAAAGGAGTCCTTTTTGTCACCTGATGTTGTAAAGTCTGTGGACAAATGCAGGCATCCTTTTTTCCCCCCCCTGTGATTGTAGGGTTTGCAGACATGTGCAGGTGTCTTTTATTTTTGCCTTCTTCTTATACAGTCGGCCGATTGCTGCGGGTGTCCCCTTTTCCCCTTTTCCTTGCACACTCTGGGAACTTGTGCAAGTGGGTTCATGTTCCGTTTTGCTTCCTGGCCTGCAGACTGGAGCAGCACTGATCAGATGATGGAGTGAATCTGTAGAGCAGTTGGCAGGGCTTTCTTGTTGGTGTCATCACACAAAGTTTTTAATGGTCCAATGGTAAGTAGAAGTTTTTTTGCTGGGACAGCATATTGAAACCAAAATGGCATAAAGATGCCAAATGTTTGGTAAAGCTCCTGCCAACAGCTTCAGCTAAAAAGGGGGTGTCTCTTGCCCAGCAGGGTGTGTGCAGGCATCCTTTTTGTTCACTACAGTTGTAGAGTCTACAGACACATGCAGGTCTCCTTTTTTCTTCCTTTCTCTTGTACAGTCTGGGGATTTGTGCAAGTGTCCCTTCCCCCCCCCC
>NW_005054385.1:3181496-3182912 GCF_000277835.1 Geospiza fortis
GTCCCAGGACCTCTTTGATTTCCTTCTGGCATGGGGCCTCTGTGTCGGAGGAGGTGGTGCAGGGGCTGTTCCTCCAGGTGCTGAGGCTGTGCAACACTGCAGCAGCTGTTGGGTCCTGCACTGGGACATCAAACCAGAGAGCATCCTCTGTGACTTGGCCATCGGACAGGCAAAACTGATGGATTTGCCTGTGGCACCTACCTCCAAGACACAGTCTGCCCACGCTTTGCAGGTGAGCCCACCCAGGGCTATGCTCCCGCTGGGTCCCGGCATCTCATGGCCCCACCTGGCTGTGGCACCGGGGAGTCCCCCGTTTGCTGCCCGTCAAGGGCACACCTATGAGCGACGGGGAAAGATCAGAAGAATCATTCCACCTTCTCTCGCTGCTAAACCAGTTCTTCTCTTCCTCATAAAGACAAAATGCAGTTTTTCTGTGCATCAGTGGCAACTTATCGCACCTGAAGAGCTGAGAGGCTTTTTCCCTGCTGCTGTGCTACAGGCAGATTTACCAAACAAGCAGCATTACCAAACATGGAGATACACAAGCAATGTGTGCCACTTAATCTCAAAGGTCACCACTCTCAGCAGACACAGATGGAAGAGACTCGCACACTCCAGGTTTGCTCTGTTGACACAAACCTGGCTGGCACAGCTTTCCCTGATAGAGAATAACAACAGAGGACATTTCCCTCACAGCTGGGCAGCCCAGAGATCTGCAGGACACCATCAGCACCCAGCTTCAGAAGTGACCAGTTCTGCTGGGATGGAAACCAACCACCAAATCCTCGCTGACTTCAGCGGCAGCAGCAGCAGCAGTGCCTGCATCTGAGCCCCAGGTCTGGGGCTGGGCTGGACAATGGAAACACATAGCACATTGCCCCTGAAGAATGTGACTTTGGAAACAAGCACCTGCCACTGTCTCCTGTTGTTTGCACTAGGGTCACACCAGCCTGAGGCACCAGGCAGCCCTCAGTGCCACCTGGGACTGCAGATGACAGGCCCTGGCCTCTGGGACCAAACACAGGGAGAACTCACTCTCCAGATGGATGCCGTGAGCAGCTATTGGGGTGCATGAGATAGAGAGTACTTTGGACCTTATTAGCATAAGAGAATTGATAGATAAAATGCCTCAGCAAAAGCAAACACAACTTTGAAAATTAAGTCTAGATAGCAAGAAGATTTAATTAGACAGGTTTACCAGAAAAGGAAAATCTTATTAAACAATGCAAGCAAGAGATGTTGTAATATGCGTAAGTTTGTGTATGTGACTTCAACCTAATCATTGTAGTACGCAGTAGTAGTCTCCCTAAAATAGTATATAAGTGCTTGTATCCCACAAGAAAATTGGATTCTGATCACCAAGTCAGTCTCCCCATCTCTCTCCATCACCGACAATTGGTGCCCATGTGAGGAAGA
>NW_005054385.1:3183086-3184600 GCF_000277835.1 Geospiza fortis
CCTTCTTCTGTATTTACTGCCTGCTTCTGGGACAAGGTCAACGTAAAGCTCTACAACCTGGCTATGCTGCCTGGCCACAAGCCAGAGCTCTGAATGCTTCCTGCTTGGAGGGCGGTCATGGACACAATTAAAAAAGAGGAATGCAGCAGGGAAGCCTGCGAGGCTACAGCCTGTGAGGCTACCCTGAGACGGCCCTGGCCGGATCCAAACCTGCCCAGGTCCTGCTCCCCATCCCCCATCCACACGCCCTCCCCAGCGATTCACCAGGGACAGAGCCCGGTCGCCACCTCCAGTCCCACTGCCACACCGCCAGCGATCCCAGAGCCGCCGGACGCTTATGGCTTACGCGGCAGACACTGACTCCAGCAGTGAAGGGGAGCTGGGCTCTTTCAACCCCGGCCCTGAAAAAGATGTGAGCTTAACTCCCTTCAGATACGCATAACAATTGGTTATGGATAAAAAGGACAGCCCTTAAGGACAGAGACTTTGACACTGCTGCAGAAATCTTTGTGACCCTCGTGCAATTCAGCCTGAGGGGGGGAAATCAACAATGGGTGCTCCTGGATCACTCAGAAATTAAGGAACTGCGCCGTACCACTGCAGAATATGGACTGGGGTCCCCCTACTTTAGTAATTTATTAAGAGGAAGCTTTACTACTCACCTCATGACTTTTCATGATGGTAAGTTTTCGGCAAATCTGTTGCTCACACCGACATAATATGCTATATTTATGGCACAAGGGAAAAAAGGACTGGAAAATTTAATTGCAACGTATGCAGGGAATGCAAACCAAGCCCTGGCTGCCTTACACGTTAACCACCTTACAGGGGAGGGGGCGCACACCGACCCTTATGGCCAAGCCACCTTACCCAGAGAAGCCCTACAGGCTATTAGGGCAGCTCACCTGGCATTCCTTAAGGTTCCTGATGCCAAAACTCCACAACAGTCCTTCGCAAATATCAAACAAGGTCCACAAGAGCCTTACATGCAGTTTGTGGACAAATTGAACCAAACATTGGAGAGACAAATCGATAGCGAGCAAGCCAGGGAGATGATACTCCTCAAACTGGCCATTGAGAACACCAACCTGGACTGTAAGCAGCTTTTAAAATCTTTACCCCCTGAACCTGAACCCACTTTACTCAAAATGATACAAGCCTGCAACCCCTTGGGGACATTACAACACACCACAGCAGTCACATATCGAGCCGTGGGACAAGGCATAGCGGATGCTTTTGCCACCATGAAATTAACCCCTGGGAAACAGCTGGCTTGTTTTGGCTGTAGGGAATATGGTCATATCCAGAGAGACTGTCAAGGAATGCAAAAACCTAAAGCTCCAGGTGTATGCCCTTGCTGTCGGAAAGGCTCTCACTTTGCTAATATATGCCACTCTAAGTTCCACCAGAACAGCCAGCCTTTGCAGGGAAACTTCTCTCACAGTGCAGGACCATGACATGCGAGGATACAAATTCCGCAGCTGGTACAGCAGCTGGGAGCAACCGTGAACTTC
>NW_005054386.1:0-2686 GCF_000277835.1 Geospiza fortis
CTTTCAGAGGGAAAGGGCCGGTGTTTCGGTTTGGGGACCTGGGGCCAGCTGGCTCCTGAAAATCTGCGATACGCAGGATGCCTCCCAGACCCCAGCTGGCACCAGTGCCAACTCAGGCTGGTTTGATAGTGCCAATGGAGTCCTACAATCTGCCATCAGCAACCGGGGCTGGTGAGTTTTCTTTCAGAGGGAAAGGGCCGGTGTTTCGGTTTGGGGACCTGGGGCCAGCTGGCTCCTGAAAATCTGCGATACGCAGGATGCCTCCCAGACCCCAGCTGGCACCAGTGCCAACTCAGGCTGGTTTGATAGTGCCAATGGAGTCCTACAATCTGCCATCAGCAACCGGGGCTGGTGAGTTTTCTTTCAGAGGGAAAGGGCCGGTGTTTCGGTTTGGGGACCTGGGGCCAGCTGGCTCCTGAAAATCTGCGATACGCAGGATGCCTCCCAGACCCCAGCTGGCACCAGTGCCAACTCAGGCTGGTTTGATAGTGCCAATGGAGTCCTACAATCTGCCATCAGCAACCGGGGCTGGTGAGTTTTCTTTCAGAGGGAAAGGGCCGGTGTTTCGGTTTGGGGACCTGGGGCCAGCTGGCTCCTGAAAATCTGCGATACGCAGGATGCCTCCCAGACCCCAGCTGGCACCAGTGCCAACTCAGGCTGGTTTGATAGTGCCAATGGAGTCCTACAATCTGCCATCAGCAACCGGGGCTGGTGAGTTTTCTTTCAGAGGGAAAGGGCCGGTGTTTCGGTTTGGGGACCTGGGGCCAGCTGGCTCCTGAAAATCTGCGATACGCAGGATGCCTCCCAGACCCCAGCTGGCACCAGTGCCAACTCAGGCTGGTTTGATAGTGCCAATGGAGTCCTACAATCTGCCATCAGCAACCGGGGCTGGTGAGTTTTCTTTCAGAGGGAAAGGGCCGGTGTTTCGGTTTGGGGACCTGGGGCCAGCTGGCTCCTGAAAATCTGCGATACGCAGGATGCCTCCCAGACCCCAGCTGGCACCAGTGCCAACTCAGGCTGGTTTGATAGTGCCAATGGAGTCCTACAATCTGCCATCAGCAACCGGGGCTGGTGAGTTTTCTTTCAGAGGGAAAGGGCCGGTGTTTCGGTTTGGGGACCTGGGGCCAGCTGGCTCCTGAAAATCTGCGATACGCAGGATGCCTCCCAGACCCCAGCTGGCACCAGTGCCAACTCAGGCTGGTTTGATAGTGCCAACGGAGTCCTACAGTCTGTAATCAGGAACCAGGGTTGTTGAGTTTTATTTCCGAGGGAAAGGGCTGGTGTTTGTGTTTGGGGGCCTGCCGCCTAGAGTGGCCGGCTGGCTCCTGAAAATCCGCGACAGGCAGGATGCCTCCCAGACCCAAGCTGTCACCTGTGCCAACTCGGGCTGGTTTGATAGTGCCAGCCGAGTCCTACAATCTGCCATCAGCAACCGAGGCATGTGACTTTTGTTTCCCAGGGAACGGGCCGGAGTGTGTGTTTGGGGCTCTCTGGCTCCTGAGATTCTGCAATAGGCAGCATGCCTCCCAGACCCATGCTGGCACCATTGCCAACTCGGGCTGGTTTGACAGTGGCAAGTGGCTCCTACAATGTGCCATCAAGAACTGGGGCTGGTGAGTTTTCTTTGCCATGGAAAAGGGCAAAGTTTTTGTCTCAGGGGCCTGTGGCTGCGTTTGGCCGGCTGGCTCCTGAAATTCCGTGATAGTCAGGATGGTTTCCAGACCCAAGCTGGCACCAGTGGTAAGTCGGACTGATTTGACAGTCCGAAATTGTTCCTGGAATTTGCCATCAAGAACTGGGCAGATGAGTTTTGTTTACCAGGGAAGAGTGCCGAGATTTGTATTTTGGGGCCTGTGGCGGGAGTGCCTGTCTGGCTCCTGTAATTCCGCGTTACACAGGATGGTTCCAAGACCAAATCTGGCACCACTGGCAACTCGGGAGGGTTTGACAGTGCCAAGTGTCTCCTGCAATCTGCCATTAAGAACCAGGGCTGGTGAGTTTTCTTTACCAGGGAAAGGGCTGTGGTTTTTGCTCGGGGGCCTGTGGCCGCAAGTGGCCAACTGGTTCCTGAAATTCTACAATACTCAGGCTGCTTCCCAGACCCAAGTTGGCCCCAGTGCCAACTCGGGCTGGTTGGACAGTGCCAGGTTGCTACTGCAATCTGCCATCACGAACTGGGGCAGGAGAGTTTTCCTTCCCAGCAAATGGGGCTGAGGTTTGTTTTCAGGGGCCTGTAGCCTGGACTTGCTGGCTGGCTCCTGAAATTCCGCAATACGCAGGATGATTCCCAGATCCAAGCTGGCACCAGTGCCAACTCAGGCTGGTTTGGTAGTGCGAGGTGGCTCCTGCAATCTGCCATCAGTCTCCAGGGACGGTGATTTTTGTTTCCCAGGGAAAAGGGCCGAAGTTAGATTTCAGGGAGGTCAGTTTATAAACCTGTGCCTCTGTAAACAAGGGTTAGAGAAGAATAAAGAAACAATACATCTTTTCTGTGCATAAAAGGACAAGACACAGGGGAGTGGCAGAGGAAGCGAAGTAAGAAAGGGCTATGAAAAGGTAGAACATGGAGGCAGACGCAGAACAAGGCAAGGCAAGGAAAATTAAGTCAAGGAAGGGGTATGTACGGCCCTCCTTGTCAGACCTTGCCAACCCCTCCCTTGCCCTGTGCCCAGATGGGAGCTCTCTG
>NW_005054386.1:3264-3638 GCF_000277835.1 Geospiza fortis
GCCGGGAAGGGTCAGATAAACGAGGTGTAGAACAGGCTGGCAAGGGAGGGATTGGTACAGCGAGGCAAGGAAAGGAAATCGAGGCATGGGAAGGGAAGGGAAGGGAAGGGAAGGGAAGGGAAGGGAAGGTGGACAAGGCAAGTGAGAGCTTTGTAAGGCAAGGAAGGGAGGAGAAGGCAGGTGAGGCCCATAATCAATGGAGGGACAAGGTACATAAGGCAGTTTGAGGGAGTGGTTGAAAGGCGAGGTGAGGCAGTGCATGGGAACAGCACAGGCTCGGGGCAGAGGGGCTGGAAAGCTGCCCTGATGGAAAAGGGCCGGGCAGTGCTGGCTCACAGTGGCTGAACATGAGGCACATGTGCCCCAGAGGGTCA
>NW_005054386.1:3663-8791 GCF_000277835.1 Geospiza fortis
GTGACCAGCAGGACCAGGCCAGTGAATTCCTCTCCGTCCTGGGTGAGTCCACACCGGGAGTGCTGCATCCAGTTCTGAGCCTGTCACAGCAAGAAAGACTTTGAGGGGCTGGTGCATGTCCAGAGAAAGGAATGGAGGTGGGGAAGGATCTGCTGTGTCCTGTTGACGGTTGTCACAAGGGTTTTGGGGTGAAGGAAGAGATGAGATGGGCTCCATGATCAGAAGGCTTGATTTATTAAGTTATGATATATACATATACTATAGTATACTAAAAAGAAAAAGAAAAGAGAGTTTTCAGAAGCTGCTAGCTACCTAAGAAAAGTAAAGAATGATAACAAACCAGCTCTCTCGGACTGTGTCCAAGAGATCTCAGTTCTGGATTGGTCACCAACTCCAAACATCCAAACTGGGCCAATCCAGGCAGACCTGTTACATTCCACAGCAGAAGATAACCTATTGTTTATGTCTGGTTGCTGAACTTCTCAGCTCCAGCAGGAAAATCCTAAGAGAGGATTTTTCATAAAAGAAATGTCTGTGACAGTGTCCATCCTCTGAGGGAGCTGGGGGGGCTCAGATTGGAGAAAAGGAGACTCGGGGACCTTCTTGCTGTCTTCAACTCCCTGTGAGTGGAGATCAGACTCTTCTCCCAGGGAACAAGGCACAGGATAAGAGGAAATGGCCTCAAGCTGCACCAGGGGAGGTTCAGGTTGGACATCAGGAGGAATTTTTTCATGGAAAAGATGGATAAACACTGGAACAGGCTGTCCAGGGCAGGGGTGAAATCACCATCTCTGGAATTGCGCACAAAACAACTGCACCCAGCACTCAGTGCTCCACTCTGGTTGGTCACAGGTTGCACTCAATGATTTTTGGAGGTACTTTTCAACCTTAATGCCAGATAAAAATGGCAAAGAAGAGCATTGAAAACCACATTTGCTGATCTTTTTCATTTAGAATGTTTAATTACATTTTTAGACATTCATTTCACTTTGCAGTTACACTTTTCTAAAGGTTGTGCATGTCAGCATTGGGCTGTTGAAATAGAAGCTTCCAGCAGGGTTAAAACTGGGAGCACAGATAGTAAATATGAATTGAACCTTTTTAGTAAAAGAAGCATCTACTTTCATCATTAAAATGAAAAGAAACTCAGATTTTTTGTTGTTTGATGGCTCTGGTAGTAACCAAAGAAAAAAGAATAAACCTAGTGCAATACAAAATATGAAACTTCAGTGATTTCAGACATTGCCTCAGTGGGCTGGTTAACTGTTCAAATGCTTAAACATGCAGAAATGTAGGTGATAATCTGTGTTTTACCTTTACAATAAGGGCAGTGGAGCTTCCTCTTCATAAACTGCTGAATAGAAATATATTGCATAGTCTTCAGCTTAGAAAATTAAAATTAAATAGTGCTCTTATTAAAATGCTAAGTAATAACACCAGGCACTATTTTTTATCTAGTTTAAATGAAGACAAAAGATGTTTCTGAAGTGGAAGTTTGATGCTGATGCAACATTTCCCCCCATATATTTATACCACTTAAGGTTTATATGTTTCCTTGTGATGCTTTTTAGCATGTACCTCAAGTCTTTTCTCATCATGACTATTAGGTGCTGGAACTAATTAATAAGAGAGCAGTACTGCTGCAATGGAGGTCATTTAGATTTTAGTTTAAAGCAGTCAAAATATGCTTAGAATCTCTTGATATAATGTCACATCTCTAGAAGGAATCCTGTGAGTTAGCAAAGGAAAGCAGCCAATGGGCACTGCTGAGCCAGTGGTTAAAGAGCTGCAGAGCTCTGACTCTGATTTCTGCACTAACCTAAAGCTGTTTGGGGCCTGAGGTGCTGCTCTGGGAAGCATCAGAACTGTCTCCAAGAAATTAGATGAGGCCAAGAGCAGCATTTGCTTCACTAACACTCAACATTTTAGCTGCTGATTTTAAGTTCCTTTGAGAAGTACTGGTTCCTCACATGAATTGTTTGTGTTCCAGAGTGTGTGTGCTTCAAACTGGCAGGAATGGATTTCCTCATCCTCAGTCCCTACCCCCAGGCTTCCTGAGATGGATTAGGAGTGGGTGACAGCAAAATTTAAATGTGTTATCTGAGTGTGTGTGAAGCAGCTTGAGAAATCGAGACTATGGATACTTCTGCACCCTGTATCATAAGAGAGGTGTGAAATGATCATTAACAGCATTTCTTTAAAAAACTTAGAGAAGAGGCAGTGCTCCAGAGAGCTCTGTGGGCTATAGGATGGAACTGCATGTACCAATTAAATCCACAGTGCCAATAGCTCACAGCAGCTCTGCAAATCAGGGCTGTTTACCGGAACCAGGCAGTAAAACAGAAAAGAAAAAAAAATAAGGCTTACTGGAATTACAGTTTCAAATGTGATACCCTGGGATTTTTTTTTCTTGGTTCCATAGATTTAGGGGGTTGATTTGGACCAGTCTTAGTTCATCTTGTGGCCTCTTCCTTTTGTCTCTGCTTGACTTGCACAACTGAGATGGAAATCAGTGATGGTGGAAGCACAGAAACAGCTTAAACTGTGGTTTTTTCTGCCAGGTGGGGTGTTGGGACAGGGATATTTGGTAACTACAGATAACTGAATCTGGGCTGCATAACATGATCTTGGCTTTCCAATAGCTGGGAGGAAGGTAGAGGAAAAGTAGAATTGTTACCTAATATTTCACTTGATTTCTTTATGAAGGGTTTTCATAACCTGAAAATTATTGATCTGATTCATGACCTGAAAATTATTTCTGATTACATCAGAAACCTCCTTCTCCAGAGTGAATGAAGACACGCACCAGAAAAATTACCTGATGGCAAGTGGATATTTTCTTTGAGGGGGATTCTCTCTTTTGTCCCAGGAACTGTGCAGAGAGAAAGCTTGTATGATTATGCTCTGGAAATATGGCACATAAAAAAGATCTGATTTGGAGTCAAGTTATCTATTTTGTTTTCTTAGGTAAAACTGAGCTGGACCTGCTGAGATCTGGATCTGATTGCAGCTGTGGAGTGTTTTCATGTAATGAGCCTCTTTAGGAGACTTTTGATCTGCAGCTGACAGATCTGAGAACCCAGACTGCTCCAAGGAAGCATGTGAGTGGTTTTTATCTTTTTGAGGGAAGTGTCAGAGGCACTGAGAGATCCCCCTTATATTGTGAAGAGATCTAGGTGGTGTTTGTACTAGGAAGATCAAATTCAATCTTTATAGAGAGAAATCTTATTCCCCTTCTCCAGGATTTCATCATGCAGGCCAGAACAGTTTTGGGTTCTAACCCAGCACCAAAAATGACACTTGCAACTGTACTTCTACTTCAGGCACAAACCAAACCAAACCAAACCCAGATCTCTCACTCTTCAGGGCCAACACCAGAAAATGATGAGTTGTACAATTACAAGATGTCTCACACCTTTCCCTGAAAAATATAATGGGTATAGGCTTTCCTTATCCTTATCCTTACACTTTCCTTATCCTTTTGCTCTTGTGAACCACCAGAATGTTCCCCACACTCACACAGACAGCTCTGAACAGGGAGAACCAGTGCACAGAAGAAAGATGATTTAATGAGGGTCTAGGACAGCCTGCGGTGCTGGAACATGCTGCTGAGGCTGGCAAGTATAGCTACCACTGCCCACACATCACCAGAACATTTCCTCTCTTTTCTTTCTGCCTTCCTATGCTTCTCCTCTCCTGGTCCCTCCCTTTCCCTCTCCAATGAAACATCCCATCTGCCATTTCATACAATCCATGGGTTCTGCTCTGCACCATCCCCAAATTCTCCTCCCTTGCTCTAAGTCTGATACCAACAGGGCCATCATCACCCTTAAGCTTCATGACATTGCCAGGAGAGAGTTGTCTTCACCTTGGTGGGCTTGGATGAGTCAGAGGAGGAGTGGGACAGTTTGTGTTGGGGTTGTTGTCTCCTGTCTGATGAGCTGGGTGTGGTTTTTGAAAGTGAAATGTGTGTTGAGATAAGGACAAGGAGAGATGTGCAGCAGAGGATACCAGAGCACTACGAACACCATAATAAACTTGGTCCTGGTAGGGAACTGGAAAAGGTGGAAGTCTGGGGAAAGCAGAAGTCAAGGTGGGACCTGTGACCCCTCAGACACATCTGAACACAGGGAGCCACGAGCCTCCCCTGCCCTGCTGTGTGGGCTGGGTTGGGTTAGGCAAATAATGTCCCAAGGACACAGGGCTTGAATGGAGTGTTAGAAATCTGACTTGCTCTGGACAGATGCAGAAGAAAAAGCCTGTATCCAGAAAAAATAACAGCTGCCAAGAGGAGACAAATTATTGTGGACAACTGAAAAACTGGATTATGGAGCTGGTGCTGTTCTCAGGCCAGGTGAGCAAGGTTAAAATGCATAAAGGAGAGGAGAGTGTCTCACAAAATCAGGGGCATGTTACCCATGGAATGCATGAATGAGACCAAGCAAAAAAAGAGAGGGACCAAGCATGGAAAATTCATTCTGCACGTCCAAAAACTGCTCTGAAGAAGAAAAGGTGGAGAGGCCATGAAGGACTGTCTGGAGTAGCCACCTACAGCAACCTATCTTGGAATATTTTATCAGGCACCTGTAGCTTGGAAGGACTTTTTCCTGAGCAGTACTCAAGGAGCTCCATGGGGAATTCAGGTGTACAACAAATGTCTCCAGAATTTCTGTTCCTGTGTGCTGATCATTAGCCAAGGTAGAATGGAAAGAAGTCTCAAACTGGAGATGCAAAGCCCTTGGCCCCTGGTGAGAAGGGGAAGGTAACCAGCACGGACATTTGGGTGCCTTCAGCACTGGCTGATGGAGGCTGGACACAGACCTGGGCATGAATGGAGAATGAACATGGGATAGGCGTGGGTGGAGAGGAATGATGGTGATCTGTGGCGACAGGGAAGGGAATGGAGGAACCCTAAGAGCGAGTGGAGGGAAAGGGAACGAACCTGAGAGCATAAGGGGCTGACCTGGCTCTGCTGTCTATCGCACTCTGAAACCTCTCCAGCCCCAAAAGCCCCTTCCCTCCTGATGATCCCACCTTCTCCCCCGAGACAGACACACCCCAAGGGCCCCGGGCATCCCCGCCCTTCCCCAGCTCCGTCCGGGCGGTCCCCCGCGCCCCCCCGGCTCTC
>NW_005054386.1:9436-10311 GCF_000277835.1 Geospiza fortis
AGGGGAACACTGGGCTGGCAGCTGCGGGCCAAGCCTGAGCCTGGTGCCCCGCAGGGCTCCCACCTGGCAGGCCCAGGCTGCCTCTGCTCGCTGTGCCCTGCCGGGGTTCCGCTGTCCCCCCGGGAGCCAGCGAGGCAGTTCCCTGCACTGGGGTCTGCCTCTGCTGCAGCCTCGCTGGCACCGTGCCATGTTCCCTCGCCAGGCTCCTCTCCCAGCCTATGCATCCAGCTACGCACCCTGAGGCCACCGCAGGACCCTTCTGCTGCTGGGCAAAGCTGTTGGCTCCTCAGGGCAACTGCGGCATCTTTCTCCCCACCCCGTATCTCACACACTCCCTCTCTGCACAGACAACCTCTGGAGCGACCAGAGCCTGGAGACAGACCCTGACCTCCCCCCAGGCTGGAGGAAAATCTGTGACTCTCTGGGTACCTATTACTGGCATGTGCCAACAGGCACGACACAGTGGCAGCACCCTGCACGCAGCACTGGCCCAGGAGGGCACACGGAGGCTGATGGAGATGACGCACTCCAGGGAAGGGTAGGGAATGTGGGCAGGGGCGTGAGGGCTGGTGTTGGATTCCACCCCTGGCAGAACCCTGCTGAAGGGCCCTCTGAGCATGACTGGTCCAGCCTCCCCTTGGAGCACGCTGTCTGTGTGACCCTCAAGTCCTGCTCAGCCCATCCATGTCTGGGGTTAAGCCCTTTGAAAGGCTCCAGCAGGCCCCATCCTGGAGCTCATACTAGTTGGATTCATTTTCACTACCCAGGATGCTCACAAGCTTGTTGCAGTCCTGGAAGGGAGAGAGGGCTCCTACCTGGTGCTCCTGACTGCCTCTCTTGCAGCTCTCACCTTTTTCCTCTTCTCTCCCAGGAAT
>NW_005054386.1:10658-12931 GCF_000277835.1 Geospiza fortis
AGGAATGCCAGGGCCCTGCAGCGAAGCACTCGGCCAAGGACCGGCCCATTCCCAGCCCCATGGCTTCGCTGTCCCGGAGGTAGGGCTGTTCTTGTGCTGGCTTGTTTGTGGGCTGCCATTGATCCCTGAGCAGTGCTGGGTGCTGGGCCCTGGTGCTCCCCTCAGAGCAGTGCCCCATGCTGAAACCAGCAGGACCACACTGGGCTCCCCCGTGGGATGCTTCCCAGCTGGTGGCATGGGGGTCTGCTGGTTCCAGGGCATCCTGATGCTTCCCTGGATGCCCCAGGAGCACACAGAGGGAGCTTCCCCTCACTGCCCCATCCCTCTGCAGGCACTCCCTGTCCTGGCATGGAGATGACTTCCAGCACAGCACAGAGCCCGGCTCCAAGGTACTGCACCCGCCAGCTTCACTGCCGCATCGTGGGCTGTGCTGGCAGAGGAGGAGGAGGGTGGCAGCTGGCAGGGACGTGGATGGGACCCAGAGCAGGGGTGACCACTGTGGCATGGTGAGGCGAGGGGACAGAGGTGGCTGTGCCAGGGGCACTGAAGCCCCTCATGTCTCTGCTCAGTGCTTTGCTGTGCGCTCTCTGGGCTGGGTGGAGATCCCCGAGGAGGACCTGGCACCTGGCAAGAGCAGCATCGCCGTCAACAACTGCATCCAGCAGCTCTCCAACAGCAAGGGCCAGGGCTCTGCGGAGAACCAGGGCGAGGTAAGAGCCTGGGATGGTGCTGCCAGGCAGGGTCCCACCCCAAGGCCGCTATTGTTGAGGCTGGACCGTGCTGGATGGGAGCAGGTGGTAGAGTCAACTCTCTACAGAGGGCATCCCCCCGATGGTCCCAGGTGTAGAGCAGGTGACAGGGCCGTTCCTTGGGAACAGAGCCAGGGTGCCTGGGTGGGTCCTCACACAAGGGAATGGTAACTGGGAAGGGCAGGGCTGACCCCACAGTCGGGCAGAGCAGGCTGGTGGGGTAGGGGTTTGCCTACACAGGGACTGGGTGCTGGGGATGCCCAGGCTGTCTGCCAGGCTGAGGGAACCACTGCCCCTCTGCAGGGCCAGGACCTAGTGATGATTCTGAAGAAGGACACCATGAGCCTGGTGGACCCCCTGGACCGCAGCCTCATCCACCGCCAGCCCATCCTCAACATCCGTGTCTGGGGCGTTGGCTGCGACAACGGCAGGTGCCAGGGGCCAGGGCAGAGCTAGGGCCAGGGGGGTGGCTCTGCCCACCTGGGGGGAGGCACCCCAGCAGTGACCTGTCCCCTCTCCTCCCTCCCACTGCCACCACGGCTGCAGGGACAGGTAAGGGGGCACAGGGCTGGGGGGCAGTGCAGGCAGGGGGCTGCCTCTGTCGGGGTCTCACTGCCTTGCTCCTGGCCTTGCAGAGACTTCGCCTTCGTGGCCAGTGACAAGGACACCTGCGTCCTCAAGTGTCACGTCTTCCACTGCAATGTGCCTGCCAAAGGCATCGCCAAGGCTCTGCATGAGATGTGCTCCAAGGTGGGAAGCAGAGGCCCCAGAGGGTGTGAGCATGGCTGGGGATCTCGGGGGTGAGGGGAGGCTCCGGGATCCCCGTCTCTTGCAGATCGTGGCCGAGCGAGCCGTAGCGAGCAGCAGGCTGCCCCGCGCCGCCACGCTGGAGCCCATCTCCGCCGAGGACCTGCCGCTGCAAGGTACCTTCCCCCAGCACTGCCGGCTGCTCCCCCTGCCCACAGTCCGCCCGTGAGCCAGAGCCCTCTAGCTTGTCCCTCTCTTCCCCTGGAGTCCTTGGGGATGTTGGGGACACAGCGGGGGACACAGGGGCAGCCCCGCTCTCCCTTCCTGGCAGTGGATATCCTAGAAGCAGTGAGGCAGTCGATGCAGACCTACGAGGCGCTGTACATCGGCAGCCTGCCCGTGCCCAGGGCCATGGGTAAGCGCCGCTGGGGGACGCCCAGGAAGCCCCTCCGTGCCGGAGGCGGGCAAGCAGCCCTGCCCTGGCGCTGGGCAGCTTCTGCCCGGCCCTCGCCCGCAGCCGGGGCCGATGGGACGGGGTGTCCCTCTCCCCAGGGATGGATGTGTTGAATGAGGCCATCGAGAAGCTGACGAGGCGTCCTGGGCGGGAGAACTGGACGCCCTCCCTGATCTACGTGTCGGACACGGCCATGAGGGTGCACCCGGCGCAGGTGGGGAGGCAGTAGGAGGCCGCGGCCGGAGCGGGCACGGCGCTGCCCCCGGCAGAGCGGTCCTGGGGGGCGGCAGGGCTGCCCGGGTGGCGGCCCGGGCCGGATAGGC
>NW_005054386.1:14407-30240 GCF_000277835.1 Geospiza fortis
AGAGCCGCCCCTGCCCGGGGCTCCCCAGAGCTGGCGGGGCCACATCCCCCTCACTCCCAGCTCACCTCTGCTTCCAGAAACAAGTGTGCAATGACATCGGGCGGCGGCTGACAGTGCTGGAGGACGCGTGGGCTCAGGGGAAGCTGTCGGCACCAGTGAGGAAGAGGATGAACCTCCTGGTGCAAGGTATGGGGTGAAGCGGGCTGCAGCCGCACCAGCAGCAGGCCCTGGGGCAGAGGCACGCGCGGGAAGGCGGATCCTGCGCCCCTGACGGGGCTGTCCCCCTGTCCTGGCAGAGCTTCAGCAGCAGCACTGGGATGCAGCTGATGAGATCCACCGCTCGCTTATGGTGGACCACGTGAACGAGGTGAGCCAGTGGATGGTGGGCGTCAAACGCCTCATCGCTGAGACGCGGGACCTGCCCACCGGACAGATGGATGGCAGCGCTGACCCCGAGCCTGCAACTGAGCCTGTGACTGAGCCCGTGACTGGGCCTGTGACTGAACTCGCGACCGAGCCAGAGCAGGAGGAGCCCTGACAGCAGGGATGGGGCTGTGGACTGTGAGCAGGGCAGTCCCTACCCAGAGCCACCGGCAGGAACAGGGCCCCTGCTGCTGGAGGGAGTCTGGGCACCCCCTCTGCCTCCCAATCCTCATCCAGGAAAAGGGGATTTTAATCATTGCGACATTTTAGTGGCGATTCATTATGTTTAATAAACAGCACCAACCTGCCCCCTCCCACAGTCTCCCCGAGGGTTCTGGCACTGACAGGTCCTGGGGCTCCCAGGGTCAGCAGGAGATGGGAATGCTGGGTGAGGCCATGGCTGCTTCATCAGGCTTGGGCATGTCAGGGGAAGAATTCAGCATCTGGCTGGAGCAGGCAGTAGTGTGTGTCCCTGCTGCACTGGCTGGCAAAGCTTGCCCCTCCTCTGGCCCAGCCCTGCTGCAGGAGGGGTCTGGGCTGGCTGCAGAGGCCAATGTACCGACAGCCCCTAGCGTGAGCAGGGTTTGTGCTGCAGCCACAGCCCTGGCTCCCATCTGGGCACAGCTCAGAGTCTGGAACCCAAGAGACGTGGGTGACCTCAGGGAGGTCCAGGGATAGACACATGCCCAGTCAGGTGTTAACTGTGCTGTTCTCCTCGTGTTCATGGGATGGCCTCACCACCTGCCTCCACCACAGCTGAGAACAGAGCCCCAGGCCCTCACTACCTGCAGGGTCACCCTCTGCACCCTCTGGTGCTGCTCACCTCCCCTCCCTGGGGGTAAGGACCCCGCTGAGCCCTGACAAAGACACACACCATGTTAGCACAGGGGTTTCACGGTGTTTATTGATCAAGCATGAGCTCCTAGGCAATTGCACCAGCCACTTGTGCTAGAGCCTGAGGTGTCACACGTCCATCCCCAGCATCAGAGAGGGCTGCAGCCAGCTGGTCACGGTGCCAGCACCTCCACGAGGCCCAGGAACAGGCCCAGCCATGGCCTGGAGACGGGGAGATGGAAACTCAGATGTCCATCTCAAACTGGTCTTGATCTGCAAGGTCACGGATGGATACAGGACCAGGGTTAGGATGGGGCTGACTCGGCAGACAAGGGCAGGCAAGGGAAGCAGGAGCTGGAAGTGGGGCCAGGTTGGGATCTCGCCTTGTGCCATGCCCTGGGCAGGTGGTCCATGGGCAGGGGCTGTGGCCCTGGGCTGCTCACCTGGCATGGCCTCTTCGCTCTCATTCCGCTCCTTGAGCTCCTCCAGCTTGACGAGGCTGGACTGGGCCAGGGATGTGACACCGGGGGTCTGGGGCAGGCAGCAGGGAGGGGTCCTGGCCGCGGGTGAATTCTTGCACTCCAGCAGGAACTTGCGGTCGCAGATGATGCGGGTACCTGCCAAAAGCAGGGGGCTGTCAGGCACTGCTGGCCAGGCCACCCCTGCCCTGAGCACCTCGGCCCAGAGCAGGGGGTGGGACCCAGTGCTCGGCCATGGCTCATGGACACATCTGGCTCGGGAGCCACCACATCTGGCTTCCCAAAAGGCAGCCTGTGACACCTATCCTGCTCAGCAGCCATTCCCCACATAATTCCTCTCCTTCAGGCTCCCAGAGCTCTGCAGGATGCAGCACGAGGGGGTCCAGCCTCCCAAGGCCAACACAGGCCACCCCTGTGCTGCCTGCAGGGCAGGGCCAGTCCTGGGGTACACAACGAGGCCCCGGCCTGCTGGCCAGGCAGTGACAGCTTTGTGTGGCACTCTGTTCCAGGGTGGAGCAGCAAGGGCTGGGTATCCCACGATGGGCACCCTGGGGACCTGTACCCATTGTTTCAGCCAGCCCCCTGCTGCTCCCTGCAGGAGGACAACAGCTGGGTTCAATGGGACATCTTCTCCTCCAGCCTGCTGGGTGTGCAGTGTCCACCTGGGGCACATGCTGCCTCCTCCCCATGCTCCAACTGCCTGCCAGCAATGCCTGAGGTGGCACCAGCCTGTGTGCCATGTCTGCAGCCCTGCTGTCCCCTGTCCCCTGCGCATCCCTCCCTGCAGCCCAGCACCAGCTCCCTGCCAGGCTCTGGCAGAGGGTGCAGCCCAGGGTTCCAGGAGCCCAGAGCTGCTGCCTGAGGTGCCAGTGAGCCCGGAGCTCCTGCTGGGCACTGCAAACATCTTACAGAGCCCACACCTGCATGGCTCCACAGCACCAGGCTGGGCTCTCACCCCAGAGCAGCTTAATTGAAGGCACAGACAGAGTCAGTGCCCACAGGGTGGGCACCTGGGGCTCAACCCAAACATGGCCAGCTCAGGAATGAGGCACACGGTTCCCTGAGGACAGACAGCAAAGGAAAAGGACCTGCTCAATGGCTGACCCAGAGGGTCAGAAGAGGGAAGGAGGACAGGTCTGGGGGAGCCCTGCCACCCAGGGCTGGTGAGCTCAAGTGGACACAGTTAGTGTCCTCAGGCATTAGTTACCCCCACGTTTTCTCTGGATCCAGGCAGCCTGCCCTGAGGGACCAGCACTGCACTCACCAGCCCCTGGCATTGCCACCAAAAGCACAAGGCCCTGCCTCTGCCTGTACCCCCCTGTAACCACGGGGCAGTCATGGTCTGAACTTCGAGCAGGATCTTCCTACAAAACTTGGGGGTTCCCTTTTCCACTTTAGTGGAGGCTGCAGGGGCCACTTGGATCTGGTGCCCAGAGCAAATGCCCATGTCCTCAGGGAAGGAGCTGTGCAGGGAAGAACCCAGCAAGGGACCTGTGCAGCAAAGAGCTGCCTCCGTTAGGCAGGGCTGGGGTGGCCAAGGCTGTTCCAGGTACAGCCCCATCCCCATCCCCATCCTGGGTCTTGCCCCCTGGTGTCATGGAGCACACTGTGCCACCTGCCCTGGAGCTGCAGCCCTCCAGGATGGGGAGACAGTGGCTCCCCAGGATGGGGCAGGAGGAGGTGGCACTGCTTGTTGCAGCCAAGGACCACACAGAAGTGGAAACCCTGCCCCTGCCCCAGAGAGCACACACCTACTGCACCACAACACTGTTTCCAATACAGCTGCTGCTGACACGTGTCCCCTGCCCATGTCAGGGCATCAGACTGGGTGAACCTTAAGGTCACTTCCAACACAAACCTTTCTGTGACTCATTCTGTGTGTATCTCCTTTGGTGTTGGCACTATCACTGGGGCAGCAGCAGTTCAATTTTTTTTTTAAATTTCATCCTCAAACACCAAGAGCAATATCTGAACCATCCAGTAGTGCTTCCAAGGTTGATTTGCCTGTGGTACATAGATACTGCTTGTGCACTTTGGGTTTTCAGTACTTCTTTATGCTTTTATGGGGAACTCTGCTGCTGCATGTAAGGATTTGTCTGGATAAGGTGGAAGAAGATGAAGTCTCCACCTGGTCTGAGATTGATCCATTGGATTAGACATTACGTGCATTGGAATCTCCTGCTTAGTAATGGATTCCATGTAGTTACTGCATTGCTTTGAAGCAAAAGCAGAACTAAGCACAGTCCAAGTGCAGAAAGTGGAGAACTGGGTCAGGAGCTAACGTACATCTTAAGCAGCATGCAAAAATCCTCTTTTTCCTCACAGAAAGGGCCTGAGGAGCTCTTAGCAGATTCACAGCATCACAAGAAGCTTACAACTGAACCTATTACATTTGCCTCTAATGGGAAGCACTTTTCTAAGATCTGCTTCTGACAGGTGAACAACCTTGCATTCACCTGTCACTGTTGTCAGCTCTTCTTTGCAGCCCTGGGCAAAACCTGATCTCTCAGGTGACACCTGCCAGAAGTGCCAGAAGCAGCAGAACTAATCCAGAAGGAAAAGACCATAACACAGAAGCAGGTTCACACCAATAAAAGGCTCACAAGTGGCAGGAGCAAGAACTCTGCAGACCCCTGTGGCTCCAAACTCTCCCAAACCAGACTGCTTCCACGTGCTCAGGACGTGACCCTGGGGAGATTTGTCACCAGGCACGGCAGCAGCTGCTGGGGACAATAACATACAGCCCTTTCCAAAATTCTCACACACAACCTATAAATGCTGTTTGCCTTTTATTGAGTATTCAGGTAAATATTTCACATTAATACAGGCTACATAAAGTAGAGCCACTATACGACATGAAATTTACTCAGCTTTTCCTTGTAAGTCTGTAAACAATTATACCATCCTAAAAGGTCAAAATCATGTCATTAGCTAGTTCTCTGTTGCATACAAGGAGCATTCAGTAGTGTTTAGCCAAAAAGCACTAGTTTTGTCTGATTTTTAAGTTTGAAGTGGCTAAACTAACTGGAGAACAGAATCAGTTTGTATAGGTAAGTCAATTTGTTCTTATACAACGGGCAATCAAGATTCCATTGTTACAGCCCACAGAAAATTTCTTAATTAGGCACATGAAAACAATCCCCAGGGTTCTTCAAGGTCATAAAGATTCCCAAACCAGGCTATAAAAGGACAGACCCCCTTAAATCAGTTGACGTACTTGAGATGCATGTTTCCAATGTGAGGTGCCCAGGTGCCAGGCCAAATCTACAGCAAGAAATAAAAAGACAAATCTATTATAAAAACAAATAAAGGTTCCTTTAACAGTGTTTTACCACTGAGGGCGAGCATAAGGCTTCCCTCAAAATAAACCAGACTGTCCAAAGGCAGGAGCTCTTCAGCTCTGGCCAAGGTCTGACTGACAACCTGCAAGGTGCCGAGTATGGAAATAAACCCTCTCACTTGTACCAGTCCATTACCTGGCTGAGCAGTCTTGAAATGCTGCTTGTTTTACCTGGAAGGTTTGGTATCAACAGCACCATGGATATTTTATGAACACATGCACATACACACACATTGCAGGGAAAAGTCATGCAAACAACCTCAATCCTAGGTTCAAGGAACAGAAAAAACCAAACGTGTCACCCAGCCAAAACTGGGTCTCACAGCACCACATAAAGCCCCAGGAAAACACAGGTGGGAGAAGACAGCCACACTACCTGCTGAGCATCAGTACATTCTGTTGAGTTCTGGACAACTTTGATCATGGGATTCCAGGCAGGATCTGGAGTATGGAGCCCGTTAAAGAGGGGCCCTCCTGGGCCATCTGCCAGCTGAGGGTGCGAGGGTATCAGAGTGCCGCCGTACATGGAGATGGGCAGGCCCTGAGGGGACAAGAGAGCTCTGGTGAGGGACATGGGGAAGGGACATGTAGGAGCAGACAGAGCCAGGTCTCCTCCATAGGTAATGTTCCACTACTGGCAGGAATCTCAGCACTGTCAGGGAACACTGGGGCAGAATGTGGAACACAGTGATTTCAGAGCTGGAGATTCCAGCCAGCTTAGCCATTTCTCTGAATTTACACCTAGCAAAGGCTGCAGCACACACAGAATTTTCAGGTAAGCCCACAAAGCCAGGGCAGCTGAACACTGTGACCTCACTGTTCCCTCCTCTCTGCAGCACAGGACAGCCACTGTGCATACAGGGCTGCACTGAGTTGACCAGACTGGGTTGAAGATCTTCCCTTATTCCTAATGGCCATCTAAAATAATTCTGCCTATTCAGAAAGAGCAAGTTACAGAGCACCTTTCTGCAATTAGGAGAATTCTATTCCTGTGTGTAAATGGCTCTGCTTTGCCACACAGATGGGAAGACTACATGCTATGGCTCTTTCTGAAACATGCTGGGAGTCCCCTCCTCCTGCCATTTCCCTAAGGAAGGTATGGGGCATTGTGGCCATGCTTTGTGCTGAAAGCATTAAGCAAACTTGTAATCACCCTCAGGAGCTGGGCAAGCTTTGTGAAATATTTCCAGGACACTGAGCTTCTGAGAGACAAAACACTGAAGGGTGATGAAGGCATTCAGCTACTGACCAGAGAATATCTGCAACCTACAGACTCTGGCTTTGTTTAGACCTGCCTCCAGGCTTGGGCACCTTTTCTGGTCAGTTCTGGGATGAAAGAAGGTTCAGGACTGGGATAACAAGCAGTGGCAGCAAAGGCACACACACACAGGGTGAACAGGCAGAACAGGAGATGCAATAAAGTCAGGCACTGGTCATTTAATAAATCCAACTCTCTGTAACTTACTTTAGAAAAATCCACAAAACTATTTGGCATAGGTTGGTGGAAAATATTCGAGGGAGCCACTATTCCAGAATCATCTCTCTCCATTGGCTGATGCTGAGAAAACGTGCCCGGGTCTGACAGCTGCTGATGCATTGGGTGACTTCCCATGACAGGCTGAGACCAACCCGACAAGCCTTCTGCAAAGAGATGAAAAATGGCTGATGAAACTCACTGCAGACACTTGAGTAGAATTCAGCAGCTGCACACACCTAAGGCCACCCAAAGGCACCCTGAAAACACACAGCCACAGAGGGATCTCAGGTATCCAGACAAGGGTGGAGAAGATGGGGACTACCACGAACTGTGAGTTCCACATGTCCACTGCAAAATGGCTAGAATCCAACAGAGCTCCCAACACTACCTGTAAGCACATACAAGCTTTTCTTGAAAACACACAGCAATGCTGAGACACGAGTTAACCAAAGTGTGGAGGGCTTCACTGAAGCATATAACAAATGCAGGACTCAAACGTTTGTATTGAAAGTTACCAATGGAAACACTCTACACCTCAAATGCTGCACCTCCTCCTTTCCACAAAATCCAACTACCAGGAAACTGAACGTAAAACTTCAGCTGTTTCAAAGTCATTCTTTGGGAACCAAGGCTGCCTGGAACAGAAGTTATCCCATACTGTTCAAGAGTCATGAGGAAATCAGTGCAAAAACCAGCATCCACAGCTCTGTGTCCCTGGGTGCATCAGCTGCACCTCGGCTGACACTGTAAAATGTGAGTGGAAAACAAGAGAGAAACCTGGACAGAGAGAGCTAACAGTCAGGCCTGGAAACAGCCCCCTTAACAGATAGAAATTGTTTACTCTAAGCTCTGGATCATTCAGAGGACTCTGTATGAGGTCTCTGCACCATTTCAGGCTCACAAGTGTCTGGTGCCTTGATCCAGGCGGGTGAGAACCACCAGCACCAGGAGGGCAAACCACAGCGTTTCCATCAGCCTGTGCTCTCCCACCACTGCCAGCAACTCTCCCTGAGGATGTTCCACAAGGGAGTACAGACTGTGGAGCTTTACTCCTCCTCTCCAACCCTCCCTGCAGACACATCCCTCCGAGAGCCCTGCAGCGTGTGTGCAGCAGACTCACCAGACACGCTGTTGACGCCGAAGGACCAGATGCCGCTGTGGCCCACGGGGGCAGTGAAGTTGGTTCCCAGGGGCGTGGGGGTGACGGAGCCGCCCTGGCGGATCCTGGCCAACCTCTCGGTCCCGATGGGAGGCGGCACCTTCCTGTCCGGGTTGGTGTTACCTGATTTTGGCTGGCCCAAGTTAGCAGGGGCAGAAGCAGCTGAGAGGGGCGAAGATGATCCTGAGGAAACTGATGGGATAGGAGATTCACCTGCTGAAGAGAGTATTTCTCTTGCTTAATGACACACAAAGTAGCAAGCGTAAATGCCATCCCACTTATTTCCCCAATATTATCTCAAAGCATACGATAAAATGTTTTAAAGGCTTTTTTTGGCAAGTATTCAAGTTTTTCACAGAAATTCTATCTAAGAATTATTTGAACTCTAAAATCCACATTATAACACAAATGCTTTCAGCCATCAGAATCATGATATTCTCATGACATAGCGGTGTATCTAAATTAATTACAAGAAAGAATAAGAAACATGGAAGAGTTTCAGGAAGAGGTGAAAACATCAGCCAAATACCATAAATATCTAAGCAGCCTGGTTTTGGTATCCACCACTTCCAGCAGAAGAGAAATCAGACAGCTTCCCAAAGCCACAGGTGTGACCCAAGAGCATAAAGTCCCGCCAAGTTCAGAAGCGTCACTGACTCTCCTTGGTAAATCCAACTTCCTTTGAGCACTCATTTAAACATTTTGGTTCTTAAACTCAGAGTGGCAATGAAGTTGCATGCAGTGACATGAAAAACCTCTTCAGCTAAGACTCTGAATCAAAGACCCATATTTTCTGTAAAGCTACTTCCATGTTCTTTCCATTAGGAGGAAAACCCACTGTTACCTTGGATGATGCTTAGAGATTTTGGAACATTTTAAGTATAATTCCAGATCCCAATTAAAAAAAAAAAAAAAGAAAAAAAAAAAGGCAAGTATAACTTCAAACCATGGCAAACATGACATTTTCACCTAATATTGCACTCATACTACTTAGAGGGGCATCTTTAGCTTGGTGTAATCACCTCCACTCCCCCACAGCTTCATTGCTCTCTCCTCTCAAGAACCTACAGTGACTCATTTTTCTGCCCATATACACCTTTAGTAATGCTACCAGAACTAGTGGCATGGGAAAAGCCCCACAAAAAAGCACAGCTTGGGATTTGCACACCATCCTCACAGCTGCTAAAAGCAATTGGAAAGCATTTTGTGCATTACTGGGTAAGTTCCCCTCAAGTTAGAAATCTACTAAAGACAATAGCTATGAATTTATAGTTAACTAAGACAGACCCATGAAGTTCCTACATGAATTTGTTGCGCTTGTCCAAGGATGTGGTGAAAAATGCTGTCTGTTAAAGCTGGGAGTCCCAACAGGCGCTGGCCCTTGAAGGTAAACCCGTGCTCCTTGTATGTTTGCTGAAAAGCCTGTCAAAGGACCTGAAGAAGAAGTTGTAGAGCTGTTGGATGGATCTAGAGAGGGTAAGCCTGAAATAAACATAAATTCGATTAAATATCTCTCTTTGGGAACCTGCTTCAAAGCACCAGAGAAAGCTAGTGCTCCAAATATAATTAAAGCATCTCATCACCGTAGGGGGCATCTGCACATGGTAAGGTGCATGATTCTCCCTTAGAAACCGCAGAGGCATTTCTGGAGGCTCTCTGGTTTGGCCTCAAGTTTTAACAAAAACAGCCATCCCTTTGGTCACTGAAAGAAAATGATCTTAGCAGGGAGGTCAGAGCAGGAAAACTGGGAGTGGCCACAATCTTTGCTTACAAAAAGCCACCCAAATCCAACAGGGATCCAGGGCTCTGTGAAAGTCCCAGGGGAATCCAGCAGCAGGGAAGCAGTTCTCTGCAGGATGGGCTTTGCCATCCCATAGACACCTTCATGTAGAGATCAGTCAGAGCACGCTGTGGCCACAGAGACAGGGCTGGCGTGGCACAGCACCACAGGGGAGGGGGCTGCTTCCTCCAGGGACATGTGAGAGGAAGAGAGACCTGGAGAAAGAGCTCAAAGTCCCACAAAAATTACTAGCAAGGGTGAATTACAGTTTTTTTATAAGCCAAAGCTTTTAAGTACTTATCCAAAATGCTGTAAAAGCTCTTATCACACGTTATTACCTGAAAGCAGAAATGGGCATGGCCATATGTTCACCTGAGTTTAGGGTTTAGTTTCAAGGGCCTATTAAACAAGATTAGTTTCAAAACCACTTAAACATTTCAAAATGACCACAACCAGGACCAGCCTATGTTGCTGCAGAGTGAGGTTGAAGGTTATCTCTACACACACCCCACCACAAACAGCAGTGCTGCCAGGCAGTACATTAGGTGAGAAACTAGAGGGGCACCTTTCAGTGCCTGGACAGTTCCTGAAAGCCAGGTCTTTTCCCCCAGTATTATCAACCAAGTCAACCTGATTTACTCCTTCCAGAAGTGCCAGATCCAACCTGCTCACATGGACAGAAATTATTTGTTGGAGTTAAAGGAGGTATTTTTCTCACTAGCCCAAAGGTTAAATTGAGTAGTCTCCCTTACAGCCAAGGAGAAACACATCCCCCTGCTGCTGGAACATGGGCTGCTTAGCTGAGGGACCCCCAGCATGGGAGGACAGTCTTCCTGGGTTTGTCACAGCACAAACTCCACACTCTGAGGAGGATGCCAGTGCCTGTGGCTGCAGTGTGGCTGAGCTGGAGCTGTCTGGAGCTGCAGCCTGGCTCCAGCACAGAGCTCAGGCCTGAGCTGACAGCAGTGCCTGCAGCCAGGCCCTCCCTGGGCAGCTGTGGAGCCACTGACTGGACACTCTGGGCACCCCTCCATCCACAAACCTGGCTGCCAAAAGCCCCCCCGGGCACTGATTCCATCACACACCAAACCACAAACTGCCAGCTGGCTGGCAAACCACCCAGATCTGCCCCAGACAGAAGGGCAACAGAGCTGCTGATACCCTGGGTGCTGCTGGGTTCCCAGACAGAGAACAAGGCAGGGATTGGGACAAAAGCAGCTCTCCTGCAGGAGAGGGATGCCCAGCTGTCTTCTGATGGCTCAGGAGGCTGGTGGGTACACAGCTTTTGGGGACACAGCTTGTAAAGTGCAATGACTGGACAGTCAGGACCACTTCAGCCCTGCTGGATATGCTCCATGGGCTGAAGGGAGTGTGACAGCCAGAGATGCAAAAATCCAGGAGTCAGGTCACAAAGAAAACTTTTAAACTTTATCTTGTCCTTCATAAAAGTGGATGAAAAACTTTGCTTAATATTAAAAATGGTTATTCTGAACAGTAACTTACCAAATCCTGACTGCAATAACAAGCTTCCTATTTGTGTACTTACCAAAAAAATCAGGTTTTCTAATACTAAAATCTTCTGCAATACCATACTCTGCACTTACCCAGGCTATGAACTCAAACTCCTCATTGCTCTCTGAATGCATAACTGACCTTTGAGAGGAGTGTATTGATCTCACACAAACTCTGCTTAAAAATCAGTTTATCAAAGATCCCAGGTAGATGTTGGTTACTGCAACATCACCTGCATGTTTACAGAAAGGGCCACAACACTTGGTTACTCAGTGTTAAACAGAGTTCAACCATTTCATGCAGTTCCATACTCATGTCCTGCTTCCTAAGCTGGCATATTTCAAGTTTGTGATCTCTTTTAAGAAGCAAGGTCTCAGACTCCTTAACATGCAGAGGACAGAAGTAACAAGCAGATTAGTTTAGGTCTTCTCCACAGCCTCCTCCCATGGCTGGGCTAAGCCTGCCCTCAACTGCAAACTGCCAGGACAAGAGACCTAAAAATGTGAGTCAAATAGGCCATTTCCAGAATGGATCCACAGCCAGTGAGATCTGCAGAGATATCTGTGCCTCAAAGGAACTGGTGAATCAGAGAAAACTCGAGCTGCAGCTGAGCTCACCCATGAACAGGAAAAACAGACTACTTGAACTCCACCCTGAGGTGACAACTTGTTAAGAAGAAGCTGGTTTAGTGCACACCCAAACTATATTAAATCTTCACCAAATCAGTTTAGAGGTGATCCCTTAGAAATATTGATTTGTGGAAAATTTTGCCATGGGCCAACTGTGTAAGAGAGGCACCAAATGCAAACCTCTGCTCCCTCAGGTGTCCCTCCCCCAGCTGAGACCAGAGGATGGGTGTCCACCTGCTCTGAGGCTGTTCCCAACCCCTCTGACCACCCAGAATTGCCAGGCCAGGCCCTGGCTGCTCCCTGTCCACTGTGCTGCTGCTGGGCAGAGCATGAGCAGCAACCAGCCCTTCTCCCCCTTCTCAAAACCTCACAAACCCTGTCACCAAGCCCTGTGCAAACAGCCATGGGAGTCCCCAGCTCTGCCAACCCTGGGGCCTGAGCCAAGGGCAAGGTACATTCCCCTGGGACAAGCTGGAGAATGAGAGGGGTGGGCAGACCACACTTAGCTCTGAGGGAAGGCAACAGAGAAGTCCTCATCACTCCTTTCCTCTCTATCACACCTTCCAAACATCCTCAAGCTCCCTTAACCCCCCTACTCCTGAGACATCTAGATTCTGAAACAAAGGTGATCAAAAGCAGCAGGAAGTAAAATGACATTAAATGAATCAACTTAGAACTTGACTAATCTGTCACCTCCTGCCCAACACAATTTTAGCAGCACACTTCCTATTTGCAGGTTTTCTTCACTTTGCAATATCCTAATCAAATCCTAACTCAGGAAAAGTGTGCTCTGTCCAAATATTTTTGAGCTTCAGTTGAGAACTTCACACATATCTCTCCCAAAGTCAACTGTGTGAGTTTTCCTTGGCTATCTACCTAACCCTTGTAATGGCAGAAACAGATTTACACTGTTTTTAAAATACTTACAGTCACTTAAGGATATATAAAGTATACAAGGATATATAAAGTAGAAATACAAGAAGTTTTCCCCCATTACAAACAGATGATCTTAACATAAGGGAACAGCAAAATACTTTGCTGCTGTGGGAAGTCCCTGTCACCCATGTTTGCACATGCAGGATGCCATCATCAGGGAAATCAGCAAATCCCATTTGCCATAAGTTTACTTCCCCAAGAATTATTTTAGCAACAGCCAAGCCCAGTTCAGAGCACTGCAGAGGAAAAGCTGAGCCACTGTCAAGTGGTACTGGAGCCTGCTGGGGGTCTGGCAGCTCTTTAGTAACAGTCTCTGATGAACAAGGTCCAGTTACTTCATCTGACACATCTGGTTCTGCATACTGCACTGAGGCTGGATGTGGCACAGAGTTCTAGGTGTGCCCTTGCTTTGCAGAGCAGTACAACCCAAATTTAACAACTGAGAAAAGTACAGTCACAGCAAACACCCCAGTTTTGTGATTAAAGGCAGTAAGAGAGAAGTGTTCTGGTTTGCAGAAGTCCTGCACGTCTGTCAAGCAACTGAGAGGAAAGGGAATGCTGAAGATCTACTTTCCTTACCATCACATCTTCCAAATGCTCCCTTCTCTTTTAATCTGAAAGTCTAATTACTTGACTTGTCCCAGCCCAGCATTAAAGTCCTGAAGCTTTAGCCCAAACACCCAACACCCACTGTGTGGCCAAGGATGACTCCAGAGCAAGGCTCTCCAGATACCCAGCTCCAGGGCACCCCACAGCCACCATGGCAAACACAAAGGGGTGGCACAGAAGAGATCTCTTGAGGGTCCCTTCACCCTAATGGGCGCAGTTGGTTGTCTGCAACATAGTTTGAACACTGAGAAGATAAAAATCCTGTAGGCAGAGCTCAGCAAGGGCAGGGAGCTCAATGTCAGTGTTCATAACCCATTCCAAACAAATCCGGATGTGCTAGTACTGCTGTACTGAACATCTGAATAAAACACCCCACACAGCAGCACACCAATAAGCTCCACAAAGTAAGCTTATTAAAATCCCAGAGCCATATCAAGAACCAAAAGGCACAGAGAGTTTCCCCTCACTGAGTCAAGCTGGAGTCTCACATACAATATGGAGCACCTGTATGCAGTCACTGCTGCAGCTGGAACCTGCAGGAGTCCTCGGGTTTGGTGTCACCCCACACTGTGCTCCATTCCAACCCAAAACCTAAAATTGATGCTACACTACAAGCAGGTGGGAGCATTGCTGTCTCACATACAGGACAAGCAATGCAACATCTGCAATCTTCCCAACTCCTAACAGCCCAGAAGAGCTGAAGAAAAAAAATAATCAGCATTTTAAAGAGCACTTGGAAAAAACAGGCCATCCTCATTACATGAACATTCTCCAGCTGTCATTGTAGACTATTTCTCCATCAGTATGATGATCAAAGTGCAACGGCTGAAGAAATGATTTTGTCCAGAACATGATCTTAATGACTTACCTACAGGACTAGTTGAAACCCGCTGGGAAGGTGGCCTGAAACCAGGAGCCTTGGAGTTGTCGGGATGAACGTTTTCCACATGTCCTAGCACAGAGTTATTCAGAAAGGTAGACTGAACAGTGAAAGATGGGTCAGCTGCTGCTCGGGTAGAGAGTGGACAGTCTCCCCACGCTTGGTTAGCTGGCACCTGGTTGCTATCAAAAAGACTACTAAAGTGATTGAAGAGCGTTGCTGGCCCAAAGGCAGGAGGCAATGATTTGTTTGCTGGGTTAATGTGCATCTGAGAACCGTTCATAACGTTCATGGCTGACGAAAGCTGCACTGCAGCAGGTGGACCTTGAGAAGGTGTTAAAGGAACTTGATTCGTAACAAAAATAGACTGAGGATCTTGATGGAGGTTTGCATTTGGTACCACTGAATAGAAAGAACCTCTGGACTGCATCCTGTGAGTAACTCGAGGTGCTGGTACAGCTACTTGAGGTAAGTTACTGTTGTCCTGATTATCTGCAACAACTGACCTGGGCGATGCTAAGCTTAAAGGAGCAGTTTCTGAGCTGGATGAAAAAGGCATCGACATGGAAGGGCTGAGCTCGGCCATGCTGGTTGGCAGAGCCTCATCCTGCGCGCTGCTGGGTGGTGCGGGACTGCCGGCTGGGCGCGTTTCGGTGCCCGCAGAGCTGCTGCTGGCTGACACGCTGCAACTGCTTGTGACTGAGGCTGGCGGGCACGCGCTGGTCGGAGGCTGCTCGGGGGTGGGCACCTTCTCCTTGGGTGCAGAGACAGCTGAGAAGGAGTCTGCCTTCAGGGCAGAATGCTGCGCTTGCGGAGCAGTAGATGGCAGAAACGCCGTGGGCACTTGCCCGTTGTTAGCGGGGGCTGAGGAAGCTGAGGGCAGAGTGCTACAGGTGCTCGTCACAGTTGAGATGGCCGTTGCTGCAGCGCTTGTCTTGGGGACGCAGGCAAAGAGCTGCTTCCTGACCGAGGAGGGAGTCCTGTTACTGGTCACACACAGAGGCTGCGTGGAAGCAGCTGCAGACGAGGCGGTAACGGGACAAGTGGACGTGGCTAACCCGGGAGACTCTGTCTGCAGAACGTTGCCATTCTGACTACCCACACGACTCGAGCTGTTATGCTTTGGAGAGCTGTTCGTGCTGCCAGGGTTAACTGGTCTCACTGGGAATGGTCCCCAAGTGTTCGGTGAAGGTGAAAAGGTTCCTCCAAACTGGGCCATAGGTAAGCGAGGGTGCCGGATCTGTTGCATAGTTTGAGCAGCCAGCAAGGCAAAATGAGGGTGAGAATAAGCGAGAGGAAGAGACACTGGAAAAGACGAGCGCACGTTGGCTGGGACATTCTTGTTTAATTTGTTAGGAGGCTGGAAAGTCGAGAGTGTTGATGACTGCGACGTGACCAGAGGTGGTGCTCCCAGGGGAAAGGAGTTCTTGTTGGAAGCAGTCGCAGTGCTGACTCCAGATGAAAAGTTTGCATGGATTGATTTGCTACTCGAAGCAGGGGTTCTTATATGAGTTTTAGGAATCAAGTCTTCCAGTTCCTTGGCAGGATCTTGAATAAGGGCATTGATGAGTTGCACTGCGTATCGCGTGGACTCTGTACCACCCCTAGATTAAACACAAACAGATTTATCTCCTGCAAAAGGAAACCCCACTTTGTGCAACATTCTGTAGCTTCAATCTTATTCTGATCTGTAACTCTATTGTAAGTTTACTGCAGTAAGTTATTTCTTGACTTCTGTGTATCTTAAGGATTATCTTTGAAGTTGACTGTCAGCA
>NW_005054386.1:30275-44086 GCF_000277835.1 Geospiza fortis
TCCTGCCTTAGAAAGCAAACAAGCTTTTCAATACATGACACTGTGGAGTAACTCAAGACTTTCATTTTGAGATACTGTACCTTATAGTGATCATTCTCTCTCCATTCTTATCTTTTTGCTTATCCACATCAATGTGGGCACCAGTGACATCTTGAATTGCTGTGATGTTGCACCCACCTCTTCCCATTATTCTAGATACGACAGAAGCTGGGACTGATAATTTCTTTGACCTATATCACAAAGATCAGAAATCTGTGAAATGCATTCAAACTTCAAAGACAGACAAAACTCCTCTGCTGTCTGACAATGGCTGAAGCAATATTCTTAAGGGTAGTAAGAGGTTTACTGCTGATCCTTTCTTCACCCTTTGGAGCCTCTCTCAAAGCCCCCCACTTAAATTACTCATCATCCCCAGTACCTGACAAGGATTCTCCAGTAGCATTTGTTCCACCACTACTGTAACACAAATATATGAGCCTCACACTACTTCAGAACCCATTCTGGATTTTATCTTATCTTGGGTACCTCTCCCAAAGTGAGACAAATCCTCGGCTTATCAGTACTGCAGTACTGCTTCAAACATAAAAGCCCACGGCTTGACTACTGGGACTGGTTATACCAAGGAGAAGATGGCTTTCCAGTGATCAGCTCTGTGGTACCACCTGCATCCACAACCTTTCAGTATCCACCTCTTTCAGACCTCAAGATCTGGAAGTGCAGTGTCACCAATAAACAATGGTGGGTGAAAGCAGGTGAAGGTGTGCAGTGCTGTGATTTAGGGAGCTGCTGGAAGCCCCTGTGATGGCAGCATGACTTGCAGAAGCAGGCTCACTGTCAGGCCACAATGCTGCCACCAAGGTCAGTCAGTTCAGGGTTTTACTGGTTCATATGGTACTGGTGGGTCAGAGCAAGCACACAGTTTTTGGAAGTGTCTGAACACAAGCTCTGCATGCACACAGACCTCAACTGAGGTCTCTAGGCCTCCACTGCCCCCAGACTTTAAGGTGTGTGGGACCTCTTGCACCCATAAGCTGCTTTCAGGCTTGCTACTGATGTGCACTGGCTCAATGCTGAACAATCAGAGGGGATTCAAAGGGGTTTCAGAAATCACAGCACTCACAGGTCCCCACCACCCTGTGGAAAGGCTGCCAGCTTCACCTAGCTATTCCAGTCTTGGAAACTTGTAAGTAACTTGATTCTCAAGGAATTATTTGGCACTTAACAGGACTTGGAGGAAACCTGTTTAATTTAAACATCTAAACACACGGAAATGTTCTGAAGCAACACCTCATGTTGCCAAGGTGTTTTTTTCTTTCCCCCATTCCTGCCAGGACAGCACACTACAACCCTTCCCATCCCCAGAACCCCCAGTGCATGCACCAGCTCTATCCCAAGGCTGTTTTGTGCTTTGAGTTCGCTTCTCCACCTCCACTTCCAAGGTTCCCTTCTCAAGACAGACATCACAGTTACTCCCTCCCCAAACCAGAGCTCCATGCTCACCTAAGTTTCAAGATCACCTGTATTGCTCACAGGGCTCCTGACTGCATCTTGGTCTGCTTCCACCCCAGCCCACTGGGGACCTCTGACAGCCACTCAAGGAGGTTTTCTCTTCCAGGAGAGCCCACTCCAGTGTCCAGACTCCTCCCACCCATCATCCACAGCTGTTTCCCTCCCTCCCTCCCAAGGCTGATGGTTTTCACCTAGAGCAGTGTCCCCAAAGTACCTTTTTGCTCCGGAGCAGCAGCGCCCTCCTCTCTGCAGCTGAAATTGCTCAATTGGCGTTGGCTGCAGAGTGTTGCTGGGGGGAGGGTCTTTCAAAACTCTGCCCACTTGCCTGTCAGGGGCAGAAGGGATGTTTGCATTGGTTACTTTGATAGACATCCCTCCTGGCTGGGGGTCACTCTCAGGGAGAGGGAAGAAGAATTCTTGTTGAGGCCAGAGAGGCTTTAGCAGAAGGAGCTCCTGGGCACTGCACCCACACATCCACAGTCACCAACAATGCTCTTTGGCAGGACATGCTTCCATCAGTCAGGGCACAGCAAACACCAGTGCAGAACCCTGGATGGGATGTTCCTTAGGGCATTCCTCAGAAGAGACAGGGCAGGCTCTGGATGCATGTCTAGAACACTGCCAAGGCCAACTCAAGAGGCAACACCCATGTGAACACTTGAGCTGAGCCAAGGAGACTTGAGAGGCCCAGGAGAGCAGGAGCAGCCCCAGGTCAGAGGGGTCAGGGCTGTCTGAGGGGTTCCTGCCTGCATCACTCCCCAAGTGAGGACCAGGCTGCCACCACACACCCAGCAAGGCCACGTCACTGTGGAGAGCCCCATTGGTGACCACATCAAAAGGCAGAGACCAAACCAACTCTGAGAGTTCAAACATAAATTTTCATATTAAACTGCCTTTTTAACCTTTATTAAGAACACTCTGTGGCTTCCACTAATCCAAATGCACTATACAATTACATTCTTTGCAAATAGCCTAAAATTCTCCAAAATTAGCACATCTTGTCATTGCCACTGCTGAACACAAAACCAGGAGGGTTTCCTAAGTGCACTCAAAGCATCTAACATTGGTATGTTTGTGCTGTATTCCTTTTTGATAAAAAGAACAAAAAAAACCTCAAAGCCAGATGATCATTCTAGTTCCAAGCAGTAGAAAAGATAAAGATTAGAGATACTGGGGTGTTAATGGCCATACAGTAAAACCCAGTACATTTTCAAAAGAAAATATTGTTTTACAGTAAAACTTTAAATCTCACTGTAGCTCCAAGCACTCACTGTCAGGTAACACAATATTCCACTGAATCAGTGATCAAGGTCACTGCCCAAAGTACAGTGAATTTTGGCCTTGAAGGGATCATTTTTCTCACCTCTACTCACATCCATTCTGCCTTTAGTTCATGGACAATCATCTGCTGTAGAGCTTTTCACTGCCCTCTGCTCCCTTCCCCTTTTATCTTGTCCCCACATCCTTTGCTCCACTAAAGTCACAGTTTGTCTTTATTTTCTGATGCCAAATACAATGTTTATGTCATGTTCACATTAAGTTAGTGAGGAGCTACTAAAAATTAGGGCTGCAATTAGTTTTCCCAGCACTGCAAGAGCAAGCAGGATAGATTTTCCTGTAAGTTAATTCTTCAGATATATATAATCTTGCTGGACAGTCTGTATTTGAGAATAATTTACAAGCTAAAAAGCTCACAGACAGTTTTAAAACATAGTATTAAAGTCTTTACCTTCTAACCACTTCTTTCCAGCCTTCTTCTCTTTTCTGGCCTCTTTTTGGACTGGTCAGATTCAGCTTTACATTTGGAGAGCTCAGAGGCAGGGAAACAGACTTATAAGTAGTCGACAAAGAATTTGAATGACCTTCACCATCAAGTCTGGGAACAGAAATTCAGAATAAATTGCAAATTACAGAATAAAATGACAGCATACAGTTTACATTCCTGCAGCTTAAAACTAGTAGCATGAACTGTTTCCAGAAAAACCACCTCTAACAAAGAGGCAGAAGGATGCATTTAGCTTGTACTGCTGCAGTGAACTGCACAGGACCCCAAGGCTCTTGCAGCAAACCTTGGATGAAAGGTCCAAGGCAGAAACAATCTATGTTCAAAGAACAGAACAGAGACAAATTTCAATTTTTAACACTCCTAATGGGAGCCCAAAACACACACTCTCTAACCACAAGGGTTGGTGAATCCACTCATTCTGCATCTAACCTGAATCTGGGGAAAAGTAGGAAAAACAAAAATATCCTCTCTTCCTACTCCCAGACAAGTGTCTCAGTCAGTCTGACAACAGCCCTGTCTCACTGCCCTTCTTGATGCCACAATGTCTGTGTTCTTATTGAAGCTGGCCTCTCTGTCAGCCCACTGTCCTGCAGATCAACCTCCCTGCTCTCTCACCTCCCTTAGTGCAGAAAATGGAAAGAGAAAACAAAACTATGGGGGATCAGACTTGTATTACTTAGATGTAAAAACAAACAAAGACTACAGACCCACAGGGGATCTAAGCTTTCTGACTCAGACCAATGACCTCTTCAGAAAGTGGTGTTGTGTAAGTTATCAGCACATCCCCAGGCAGCTGAATGACCCTTTGAACCATTCATGTGGCCCCTACATTCCCTGAGTTCCTGTGACTCTCACCTCTGGCTTGACAAGGTTATATCAAACTGGCCATCAACCTGGCAGGTGAAATGCTCAGAATCATCTTCTTCTCTCCTTAAAAGAAAGAGATTGCAAGTCAAATGAGTTAATGATGAAACCATAAAACAATCAAAAGGTAACAAAACCACTTCTGTGTGTGGATGATTAGTAAAGCTGGCACTTCCTTATTAAATTCCCAGCATATTCACTTTAAGATCTATTCTAACAAAGCTAACAATGCAACATGGATGCTTAAAAAGTGCAGAGAGAAAAGGCCATTTCACTCAAGTAGTATTAAAAACTGGCCAACAATGCCAAAAATCTTTTTCTAACAAGAATTTAAAGAGGTTGTGTTCAACAAACTTAGCACAGCTTTGCAATTAAAGCAGCCTCAGTCTCTCTAGGCTCTGGGAATGTAGAGTTGGTGTAGAGCTTAAGCAGAACATTGACACTGGCATGGGTGGAACCTTGTGAAACAGCAGGGAAGGAGCAGAGCAGTCTCACCTGGTTGGTGTTTTGGAAGCTGAGGTGCTGTTTTTATCTTCCTGAGAGGGGATGAGCAGTGAGGCATAGCGCCGCTCCGAGGAGTTCGTGTCCATGGTAAAGTTCAGCTCCTGGCTTTTCCCTCCACTGCTGCTTTCACTGTTGCAGTCTGTGCTATCCAGGTTATCTGAGTCACTGTTCCCACTTGCACCACCACCTCTTGGCTCTCCATTTATTTTATTTTTATCTGCTTTTTGCTGTGCTAGAGATATATGCTGATCTGGCAAAATTATCTGCATATTCTGAGGAGTCTCTTTTGTTTTATTTTTCTTATTTTTTCTGTTTGTGCTGGGGGTAGTCACCACATTAGCTCTCTTCTTCCCAAAGGCATTTGTGAAGGTAGTTGAAGTTGCAGAAATTCCAATTGTAGTTGTAGTAGTTGCACTTGGAGGCTCTATAGGAACTTCTTGCTCCACTGAAAGAAAAACAGTTTATATACCATCAGAACCCACAAAATAGAGAAATCTGTGCCCTCACTGAATACACCACAGCTGAAGTTATGTTCCTTGCTGAGCTGTCAGACTAGCACCAAATTCAGCTGTAAATCCCCCAAGACTGAAACTCTTTTGTGAACAAAGAAAGGGGTGAAAAAATGAGCAAAGGAGTTTTGCCAGGCAGCAGCCATGCAACACTGTCAAATATGAAAGACCAGCGTTCAGATTTCCTTTACTTTCACGGTTAGAAGGGAGCACCCCCCACAACTACACTCTTTATAGAAACACTTGTTTACCTTCATCATCATTTTCTTCTTCATCATCATCTTCTTGCAGTTCCAGAGTTTCCTTAGGCTTGTTTTCTTCATCTTCTTCTTGTTTTCTTTTTTGTTCCTCTTTCTTCTTCTTTCTCTTTTCCTTTCTTTTCTCCCTTTTGGCTGCAAGAGCTTGTTTTCTGCTCTCCTCTCTTGACTATGTAGGAGAAAAGAATCCATATTTAAACATTTTCACACAGACTAAATTATACTTATAATTCAGAAATTATAAGTATAGAAATCTGGGGGAAAGGAAAAAGGAGAGCACAATGAACTAGAATGACTTTGGCACATACTGAATCATTACACAGAAACTGGACAGAGCTTATGCAACAACAGGACTAGCTGGTCCCAAAACTTCTAAGGAATGATAACAAAGTAATAACCAAAACAGAAGTATTAAAAAAATACAGTTTTAATGGAAGACCAGAAAAATCTCTCATCCTCTCAGTCCTTTCTCCAACATTTAATAAGCTCAGTGATATTTTTGGTGTGATGTCCATATCTTTGATTCAAAAGCCAGTACTCAATGGTTCTATTTTTAACCTTTTTTTTCATATATGGAATCAGTCATCTGCTGCACTGTTTGTGCACAGCAACAGATGTGTGTTCAACAAGTCCACAACCTGGAAAATTTAATAAACCAATGCAGAACTTGTGAAAAACTGTAAGAACTTCCATTAAGAGAGCCCACTCTAGAGTGTGTTACTTTAGAATAATTTACAGTATTCTCAGCAGATGGAGAAGGAGATTTTCTTCATATCTGCTCAACTCCCCTGAGCATAAGTCCATAAAATGCTTATGGACATGATTTACACCCATAGAAATACACCATGAGACTGGAGACCTCCCTTAATCACACATCCTCTGTGCTGAGGTGATCCTAGAGAGCTACTGCTAAGGAACTACTGCTAAGTCCAAGCTTTCCCAAAAAGGACAATGGAGTGGCTGAAGCAGAAGTCAGTTCTGATTTGCCCCCCTCAGTATGTGCCTCACTTGGATGACACATTAGGGGAAGGAACACAGACACAGTCAGAGCATGAAGACTGACTGCCACAAGAAGCATTAAAGGAAATGCAGCCTAGAGATTCACACACAGCTCAAACACTGATACATGACAGCAATCATGTACTCACTTTTTCCAGGTCTAGCTCCTTCAGCAGTATAGTTGCATTTTTATTGGCTTCTGCAGCCTGCTGGTCTTTAGCTTTCACAATTGTCTCCACACACTGGTGACACTTTTTCAACAGGTCCTGAAATGCAAACTTGTCTTACTACCACTGTAATAAACAACACCTGAGGAGTGAGGCTTGCTCTACAATGAGATTAGCTCCCCTGTATAGCAATGCTGTGATGGCCCCGACAAGAGAAGAGAATGATGTATCTGATTCCATGGATATTAGAAGGCTAATTAATAGCTTTATCATACTATATTATTCTATACATCTAAAACTGAATCTGCCAAGCACTCAACCCTATACACAAACGCACACACACTGCACTGAATCTCATGACTGCCAGCCAACAATCACAACACACACACACTTGGCCCTGATAGGCCAAGGAAACAAAACACCAGGACTTTAGGTAAACAATCTCCATGTTGCATTCTACTTTTGCACAAACACAAGCACAGCAAATAATAAGAATTGTGTTTTCTTTCTCTGAAGCTCAGAGAATGTGAATCCCAGAAATATTATTGGGAAGAATTGTGCCTTACTTTTCTCTGTGAAGAGAAATGTAGCTACACCCCTGTATTCATAAACATACAAACTATTCACAGAATAGGATCTAATGCTGATTTACTTTTTAAGTGCTATATTTAAAAGTAGACATGCACAAATCTCCAAATCAGATGTATGTGAGCAAACACGTACATTCAATGTTTGAATACTTAAGAATTGCCCATGGATATTTTTGCTGGAAATTCAGGCCAGGATCTTGTCCCCAAGTCCCACTCACCTTGTCTGTGATGGTGGCAATGTAGCGCATGCACTCAATGTCTGAAGGAAACTGGTTCACTTCTTTCACCAGGAACTGAACTACTTTCACATGCCCCTGGAACACCAAAGAAAATTCTAATCTTTTGTATACAATAGTCAACATTCATCATCAAAATACAAGTTTGGTATCTCTCAGTTCAATGCAAAACATTGAAAATAAGCAAGAACATTTTTGGTAAGCTGCTGTTTGGGAAGAAGGGCAGTTACTGCTTGCTCAGTGCTGACAGCACAGCCACTGCTCTGCTTCAAGGTGGCAAAGACAAACTCTTCCACAAGTTACTTTTTATTTTAAAATACAAGGACCAGAAGCAGATCTTCATGGCTTTAGTAACAACCCAAGACACAAGACAACCATCTGTCACCCAATCCACTCTCTTGCCACTCACCCCACGGAGCTGACTTAGACTGTTCAATTACAGGCCAAGTCAGATCAGGAGACTGAGCCACCTGAATGTTATCCTGGCATGCACATTCCTCTGCTCCCAGGGTGAGGAGAACTGTGCAACCACACAAAACACCCAACTGTTGCTTCTGAAGTTATGTGAAAGCAAGGCAGTGTCAAAACAGGGGCAAGCTCAGCACTTTTGTTTGTAAAAAAAGCTGCACAGTTATTTGCTCCTTTGTTAAAGGCAAAGCAGCTACGGTTAATAAATTCCTCTGCTTATGCTCCTTGCATCCAACACCACAAACTGATGGAACCATCCCAAAGCAATGCTCTTCCTGCCAAGAAGAAAAGGCAGTGGGTGACAAAAGAGTGTCCCATCACAACATATTAGGAACAGAATGAGAGAAGCACAAAGGAATCAGGACAGCTTATTGCAGACTGGTATTGTGTTCACCTCCAAAGCAGGACTGAAATGAGCAGTACAGACTGCAGAAATATGGAAATCTCTAACAGTCAAAGTTTTTGCACAGTGTACAACTGGAAATGATAAAGCTAACATCATTTATGGAACAAAGTTTTTCAGCTCTCAAGAACTGGATCTTTGTGAAGTACAGTAACTACAACTTCGGAGCAGGTATTTTATCGAAGTAGCAATTTTGCTATCTTATATTTGATTCTTCCAAACCCAAGCATTCAACCTCAAGACCAAACAAGAGGCACTATTTTGAAAACATACAAGAAGTTGGTCTCCTACCTTGCGGAATGCTGACATGAGAGGGGTGATTTTCCTGTTATCTGCAGCATCCACGTCTGCCCCTGCCTGCACAAGCAGCTGCACCACGTCGTAGTGCCCCCCATTGGCTGCCAGCCACAGCGGCGTGTTTCCTTTCTTGTTGCGAACGTCGATGTGTGCCCCTCTAAAAGCAAAACCCAGAGACATGGCATGAGCAAAGGTGCAAGTCAGAGAGCAAGATCACAAAACAGAGTACAGACTATCACAAATATCACAGTACAACTGGATATAGAACTTCAATAACTAAAATACAGTGGCAAGATATGAGAAATTCTGTCCCTGAAATTTGCTGTTTCATCTGCAGGGTAGTGACAAGGGGAATATTTAAACCTCCTTGACAGAAATGAACACTCATTTCATGTCATCTACTGCACCAGAGATATGCAACCAGCAACCTTTAAATGATCAGTGTGGTGACTACCCACAGGACAAAGCAGCCCTTTGAGATTTTAGCAACACACTGGTTTATGCTTAAAAAGCTCAAGGGCTACTTCCAGGCTTTGCCCCCCAAGTGACAGTGAGGAAATGCTCACGTGGGACTTGCTGGATTCATATACAAACAAGCTGTCCAAGCCAGACACTGTCTGCCTGCCCCTGGTCCCAGCTGCCTGGTTGGCTTAATTAACACTGCAATGGCAAGATATTCCAGGACAACACTGCAGAGTAGGGAACAGATTTAACACCCTATTTTCAAAGTTTCCCATTCCCTTTGCTCTCAGGTGCATGAGGTAATGTGACCAAGAGCACCCTTGCCACAGAGGAATACAGAAAAAATGTGCCACTAATCATTAGTTATAACTACTTAGGGTTGGAAGGGACCTGAAAGCTCATCTTGTTCCAACCCCCTTGCCATGGGCAGGGAAGCCACCCAAGAGATCAGGTTGCTCAGAGCCCCACCCGCTCTGGCCTTAAACACTTAATGAGAAGAAGTGATTTACCGGTTAATCAGGAGCTCGCAGAACTTGTAGTGACCCTTATCTGCTGCAATCGTTAAAGCCGTATCTCTTGAGGAAGGCACAGGTGGGGCATTCACATCTGCTCCTTTATCAAGGAGAACCCTTCCAACCTCTGCATAGCCTCCTGAAGCTGCTTCCATCAGAGGTGTGAGACCAGTCTGTGCAAAGAGAACGAGTTACTCTGTGAAATCTGCACAACATACTTCAGATAAGACATAAATGATTCCTACAAAGGGAAATCAGATTTTTATGTAGCTGCTTATATTTAGTTTAGGAGCCTAACTTCAAGCAGTCTCTTCCTCAAAAAAGACCCCAAAAACCCAACCAAAAAAAACCCCAACAACAAAACAAAACACCCACACACAAACCAACCAAACAAAACCAACCCAAAACCCAAACACTCTTGGGCTTTGATTTATACAAACCCAAGCAAACTGTTGACTAAGCACCACCAGATACCTGTCTCAACAGCAAATGCAAAGTTTATAACAAGATCTCTACAACAGAGGTTAGAACAGATTCAAATGAAGACACAAGTGTTTCTACAAAAATACTCAGAAACTGGCTTTATAGCTTTTCTCTAGCCTCCCTTGGCACTGAGACTGATCTGGGCCCAACTTAGTTGCCAGGTCAGACTGTTAAAAAAACTTACACCAGCTGCTAACATGCCCAACTGACCATTTGAGAGCTGGCTTTTATCCATATCCCCTTTTCTCCAGCCACAGTCATTCCAGAAGCAGGCGGGGTAGACAGACACAGCAATTATTTCAGCAGCCTTAGGAGTTACCAAAAATTCCTTTGTGCTGGGGAAATCAGTCTGGCTGTCTACACAAGCTTTAAGCTTGCTTTATGGCAGGAGACACAAAGCTGTCCCAGAGCACCAAAGGATGGGACCTGTGGAGCATTTCAGAGGCACAGAAGGTCACAGTACTGAAGCCACGGGTTCTACAGCAACGTAAAAGCTTTACAAAGTTTGACTGCACTACTTTGGTTGTAGACAAGAAGTCTGTTCTATATGAGAATCACAAGCAACACTATTCTCTTCCTGCCTAGACTTCACTTGCATGTAAAAATATCTGTATCTGTTCTGTTACTCAGTATCACGTCAAGTTTAAACCTGAAAAAAGTCTAGACAAGAGTCAATCTAAGTTTCATTATAAACTCAGAAGGACCAGTCAGTTTTTCCCTAATGCAAAAAAATACATCATCATTGATGCTTTTTTATTTTTTAAAAGAAACCACACTCATTTCAGAACATTTAAGCGCTCTGATGTAATAACTCCTCTGAGCCCAGAGAAGCTCAAAGTTACAGGAAAATTTGAAGAAACTTGATGACTCAGAGGCAATAAATCATAAGGAAAGGCAAGTCCCCCACTTACCTTTGCCCTGTGCTCGACATTGGCCTTCCTGTCCAGCAGCAGGCTGACCACCTCTGCCCGGCCCTGGAAGCAGGCCAGGGTGAGGGCTGTGTTGCGGTTGGTCTCGATTTGGGCGTTAATGTCAGAGCCCATATCAAGCAGCAGCTTCACGGCAGGGACGTGGCCATTCATAGCAGCCAACATCAGAGGAGAAATCCCCAGCTTACTGCCAGTCCTGAGGGAAAGAAACAAATTGCAGTGCTCACGGCAGAAGAAAAGCTCTGGGAAATATACGTGTATCCAAGAGGGACAAAATGTTTTGTTCTAAGTCAGAAAGGAACATATAACCTACACTAAAAATATAGGCACTGACCTGAAATAGTAGCATTTTTAATTGATTAGGAGAAACCACCAGAGTGACTATATGCAATAGACAATTGCAATTTATAAACCAGGAAAATATATTTCAGCTATTAGATAATCTGATGGCTGAAGCAGACATAAGCTTTAAGCTACATCTGATTTTTTTCAATGAAAAACATGCTTCTAGCACAGCTGCACCTTTAACTTTCTCTAATTGAGAGTCCTCTTGCTCTATCTAGTGTTAGAATATATGTAAGTTCTCTTAAAACTAATACAGAGCAGGCTTAAGAGACACTGCTGTGTAAATTTGTTCCTCTACGTGAAAAGACATCTTCAAACACAGAGCTGCCCTGAGCACTTGGCTGCTTTCTTGAGATCGTTCTATTTGGAAATAATTTGACTTTCAGACCTCAGAATGGTGGAAAAAGGAAAGAATAGGTTTGCAAACTACAATCCCTTAAAATTAAGGTACAAGTCAGATGAAGTTTGTGATAGTTAAAGGATTTAAAAGCACTAAGATAATATGAACATAGAAGATGTCATCAGTGTAAAAACACTGTTGTAAGAAGGTCTGAAAACACCTGAGATTCCAACCAGTGCCTCAGGATGGAGCCAACAGGGAGTGCCTGTGCCACACTGAAGCTCAGCTGCTCACATGGTACATTACCTGGAATTAATTTCTGCCCCAGCATTGAGAAGAATCTTGATGATATTAACATAGCCACCAGATGCAGCAAGGCTCAACGGCGTGTAATCAGACACATTCCTGTGTTCTTTATTTGCTCCCCGAGCCAACAGCAAATCAACAACCTGAAAAGACAGGACAACTATTAACAGACGTATTGTGGCCTTTGCTATTCTCCAGGGAATGAGAGGATGTTATCACAGACTTTCCAATGTGCTACCAGTTTCCTCTGTCAACAGACAAGATTCCATAGGAAAATCTCCACCCTCTTGTGCTTGACTTTTCCCTATCTCTGTCCAGCCCCCACAGCCCATGACCACAGCAGCCGAGCACTTGTCTGCCAGAAAGGTTGTTTTACCTAAATAAAACTGCAAGGCTTTAAAGTGAAGCTCTTCCTGGGAATCTGAATTTTGCAAACAATGGACCTATCCCACTCCCATAATGTCTCACAATGTTTGAGCATCTCTTTCAGAAAAACTCATCTCACAATTTGAATTCAAATGACACTTGAGCCAAATTTGGCCATCTGGACTATATGAACTTTCAAAAAAAAAAAAGTGGTAAAAATCACAGTGACTGATGTTAAAGGAACCAGGAGGAGGAAGGACTCCTGTATCAGAAGTTGCTTCAGAGAAATAAAATGAGAGAAAATTAAACCATTTTGGTGATATGCTCTAGTGGGCCTCAATTTATTATTAACATAAGCTAGCTGATTTCCAAACAAGCCAGAAAAAAAGGCTCCTTGCCAAGCCAAAAACATAAGAGATAGATTCTGGCATAAAGAAAAAAAATAAAGAGGAAGAACAGAAACTTCAGTTGTTCAATATATAATGCTACTACTACAGGCCATGCTGATCTTGCCTTTTTTATGAGAAGCACTTTTACTGTTAAAGATCTGCAATTCAAAAGTAAAATGGAAACTTTCCAATTTTGCCAACTATTTTAATCCTTATATTAATCTACTACAGAGCTCTTGGCCATCTCCATGCCATCTTCTAAGGTACTATGCACATGACTGAAATAGGAAGAATTTCACAAATCTTATTTGGATAACAACACACACACACAAATCTGAGAGAACCCTGAAAAACCCTTAAAATATGGGTACAATGTGTCCTGCATTGCATCTGCACTTATCAGCCCTGTGCATTATCACTAAAGCCATGTACTGCCCACACAAAATCCCAGTTTCTGTCCTTGTCTACCTGCACCGGCTGCTTCAGGTTTGAGAACAGGGAAGATGGATAAAGGAAGTGCTCAGTGAATAAAGTTATTCAAGAAATATCTGCCTCCCTCACAGAAGTACCTGCCATGTGAGGATACACTGACTGAAAGACCACAAATCACAAGTGACTGTGACCATTAACTAACAAAACTGGGATAGGCAAAGGAGAGAAGAAAAAAGTCTTAAATTTCTTCTTCCTTTCTCAGAAGAGGAAAAAGCCTCAAATTAGCTATACTGAAACAGGTGAAAAACTTTCCAGAAGAAAAGGAGAACAGAAGAAATCCAACACTACAAAAAAGCCCCCATCTGCAAGTAACAACCCTTTGAGGATGTGTCTGTACCTCCTGGCGTCCACCGGAGCATGCCAAGGAGAGCGGAGTATCCTTCGTGCGCTCCGACTGCGCTTCTATATCCCCACCTTTGTCCAGAAGAATTTCCACAACACCAACATGTCCAGCAGTTGCAGCCAGAATCAAGGGTGTAAAACCTAGTGACATGAGATTGTATTAAAAAGCAACCTTGAGTATCTCAAAAGTATTATTAAGGAGCAGAAATGCACAAATGGGTTGATTCACAATGACTTCTATTGATCATATCTCTTC
>NW_005054386.1:44139-51923 GCF_000277835.1 Geospiza fortis
GACCCTGTCACATTGAGGCTCTGATTCCAGCCAAGGGCTGCTCAAAAGAAATTTAAACAGTGCTTGCAGTGATCAGTTTGGATTAAGTTCTGACCAACTTCTCTCCTTGGAGAAGTCACAGCTTTCTGCATAATTACTGTTAAATTAAGCTCCAACCAGTGACCACACCTGCCCTGCATGTGTTGCTGACTGCCAGTGGTCAATGTGAGCTCCACACAGGTGGTGTGGTGGTTTTGCTCCCTCAGCTCTAAAAGACGTGAGATTTTGCTGAACTCTGTTCCTGAGAACAATAATACCCAGCCTGACAACTGCCACCACTCAGCTCTCACAGCCAAGATGGGCTGGTTGCCCCCATCAGCTCCTCTATCCAGCTTGCTGAGATCATTTGTAGAGGGTGAGTCATAAGGACAGAAGTGCCTCATGTTTCACAAATCTGCTTAAGATCCCACTCAGGTGCAGACAGAAGCTCAATGGCTTTGTATGACCAATGTCACTATGTGAAGTGCAAGAATTCAGCTCACATTTTGAAATTCATTGTTTCAAGCTTTAGTTGATGGTCAAATTGTGTTTTGGCTTTCACTCACCCTTCTTGTCTCTGTGCTCAATATTGGCACCACGGGCGATCAGCACAGACACGAGCTCCTCATGCCCTCCCGCACACGCCAGGGTCAGCGCAGTGTCGTGATTGCTTTCAGTCTTCACACACAGGAAAAAAACAGAAGCAGATATTCAGAAATAAAAAATAAAAACACTTGAATATTTCTCCAACAGCACTAGAATTTTTTTTCCAAGCCAATCAACTCAAAGCTTAGCTGGATTACTCACATGTGCATCGATGTCCACGGATGGGTACATGGGGAGCACGGACTGCGGGGGCACATTGCTGCCTGCCTGCGGGCAGGGCTCGGGCGTCGGGGACTCGGTAGTGTGCGAGGAGCTGGTGGAGCCACTGGGCACTCTGCTATTCACAGCTGAAAATGAACACCAGGTTATTAATCCACTCTTAGGAATGTCTCATTTTATATGAAAAATATTAAGTTCCATAAAACTGCAATGGTCTAATATCAGAACAGTAACGTGGGAAGCAAATTGAATGTTCCTAAAAACAAAAAGCGGCTTTGTGGCAGTTAAACAGTGTAAGCATCGTCTCCAAACTGTGATAAGTTAGAAAACAATTTTATGTATTAGTCTGTATGCATTACAAGTATGAATTATGAAGGTGATTAGTTACCCTTTTCTAATTGTAACCTTCACTGTTAAAAAGAGTTCAATCATAAGCTCAGTTTAAGCAGGCAAATTATTTATCACTAACACACAAACCTAATGTTCAAAAATGTAGTCTTCTTCTGCAATTCCAAATTTTTTCACATAAAGGTTAGTGCACGCTTAGCCTCCAGAGAAAGTTTGCAGAGCAAGATGACTGACAGCAACTCACTATTAATCATGCCTCAGAGTTAAACCAACCCAGGAAAGTGGAAGGGAAGCAGACAGGAGGGGGCAGTCAACAAAAATAAGAAAGCTGAAAACTGTCTGTGCTCCCTAAAATTTATTCTGATTGATGCATAGCCTGTAAAAGATGTCATCCCGAAGATTCAGCATTGCTCAGGGACACAAGGAATGCAACTTTATCTTCTTTTTTTTTTTAACAATTATTTAAAAAAATAATAATTGAGAATCAGATTTTTTTCACCTAGTTTTATCAACAAGCAGAGAAATCTCACTGGACATCCACTGCAGGGCCAGAACTCCTGTAACCTGATGAGAGTCCAAGTGGAGGCTGGATCCCTGTAATCAGCTGGGATTCCCTGCCAGGAAGGTGTAACACACCTACACAGACTCGATGTGTGTTTTAGTTTCAGTAATCCCTGCTGATAGAGCAGCTGGATTTCACAAGTATTGTCACTGCTGGATTGCCAAATGTCTCTTTGTGTAGCCTCATCAGCTGGAACACCTGGTGAGCTTTAGTTATTCCAAAACACACAGTACTTAGCAGCATTCCTGGAAGAAGCAACTAAAGGAAAACACTAACAGCTACAGGTAGGAAACAAGCAGCAGCAGCATTTTGCTTTTGTCCAAGTGCTAAGGGAAGGTGAAGGATGAACTCAAACCTGTGTATAACCTAGAGAATAAATTTTGCAGACCAGCTCAACCTTCCTCATTTCATTGACATATTACACACCAGCAATTACTCACAGGAAAATGGTGTAGATGAAAAAGCCATAGGAAAAGCCCCAACATGACCATTAACACCATTAATGCAGCCTACAGAGCTGCCAGAGCCTGACAGAGGAAACACAGACTGAAGCACAGCAAGGTGGGTCACTTCCACTGGGTTCTGGAAACATGGCAGGGGGCTCACTGAAACTTGGGGAAGTTCCATTTTCAGTTGTATTTTCTAAGCAAACATTTCTCCTTGCATAGGCAAAACCAGCATTAACATGTGGTCACCACCTTTAGGCAATGAAGTACCAGATCTGAATTCCTGTTACAACCTTCATGAGCAAACCAGATTTGTATTAAAAGTTACAAATACAAAAGCTCACTATGGATTATCACTCACAGCAGCAAATGAGCATTAATTAATGCAATATGATTGTTTTCTTGCTCAATGCACTGAAATAACTGGATTTCTACAGATGACTCCTTCCAAAATACCATATCACCCTGTTAAGGATTTATGTTAAATCAAGCTGGTCCTTCCTCATGGAAGACACTGGCTCAATTTTTTCAGCTCTTGCAACTACAGATACACATAAAACCACATGCATGTGCTGTGCATGCAGAGCAGGGTGTGCAGAGGGACTCCACTGGAGCCAGATTAAGGGTTTTAAAGTAATGTATTCAGTGTTGCTGTCACAGGTCCTACAAATTCTCTGTATTTCACAACCATGACTGAAAATATCAAAGTATTTCTTGCATACTTTAGATTTTCATCTTGTGTTTGAAGTATACAAGTGTGCACTACACACTTCATGTGCACAGTAATAACATTAAACATGAGAGAGAACACCAAAGGCAGTAGAAATGAAGACAAACCCTGCACTGATATCCTAAAATATGCTTTAAAATAAAATCTAAAAACTATTCCTACAACACCCACCAATTAATCACCCCCTGTAAAACTACTGAGCTTACAAAATGGCAGATTTTTCAAAATGCTGTTTTTTATTTCCTCAGTGTGGACCCAAGTGGGACCCATAGAGCAGCAGCATAATTTGTGGTCTGTGGAGCAAAAAAAGCCTGAGAACTTCTGCCTCCAGTTTCATGGGGCTGGTTTATCCCAGCTCTAGTTACACAGCAAAATACAGATTTTAAACCTGAAAATGACCTTGCAGCAATGGTTCCACCATGGCATTAACAGGGAATGTCTGTGGTACCACAGCTTAGCAGTGAAAGCAGCACTGACGCGGCTTGCGCTCGACTCCAGGGAAATACCAGTTTTGTGGCAGAGGTTTTAGACATGTCCAGAGACTTCAGTATTCAAAATATTTCCTTATAGAAAAAAAAATTACCCTACACATGACAAAATCCAGGTTTCCCATGCCCTGCAAAGGGTTTGCAATGTTCCAAATGGTCTGTGTTTGTATGAGTAGGACGCTGAATGCTAGTCTTTAAAGACATGGATGACTATTTTCAAAGCCATTTAAAAATATCAAAGGAAACATAAGTAAATAAAGAAAGCAAGAACTTGGTCTTTTATCCAAATACAACTCTGGAGCATTGATAGTACCTGGAGCAAGCAGCTCTGGATGAGATTTCAGCTGTAGGCTGAAACTGTGGCTACCCAAATGCTGTCATGACACAAGCACTGGCATACAGAAATACTGGACTTAGATTTCAGTTCCTCTTTCCTCAAAGGAATTGGGATTTTCAGGACAGAGAAAATCATCCTTTTTCAAGCCTGAGCAGTCTTTCAGCCTGTCCAGGCAGCTTCTCGGTAACCTGCTACCACAGAGGCTTTGGCATGTTGGTAACTGCAGCTCCTTTCATGGCTCACCATTCATTCCTCACTCCAGACTGTCCCAGTAATCAGTTTTACTCCAAACACCAATCCTCAGCACAGTAACTCAGATGTCACCTCCCAAATCCTTACCTTAAAATATCATAATTCTGTATCATCAACTACAACCAGAATGTCAGAACCAAACAACAAAGATTCTCAGAACACACCTGCAATTTCAGTTTGGAAACATCAGCTCACAGGACAAGAGTGGGACAGAAAAGCACACACAGTCTCTTGACTAAAAATACCAGCTGAGCAAAACAAAGAGAAACAAAAATATTCCAACTAGAGACAAAGCCCAGCAACACAGAAAAGCTCCTCATCTTTAATACCCTAAACCAGCAAACAGCCCCAATTCAGATACTACAACTAAGAAATTTGCAATGGAAAATGCAGGTGAACTGAAATGAAACTCCAAATATGCAAGACAAGAGGCTTCAAGAAACCAGATAGATACTGAGTAATGAAAATGATATCTGTGTTCCAAATTAATTTTCTGGTTTCCCACTCTAAACTGCACCAAGTCTGTCTCTTTTGTAAACCTGGTTAAAAATTTGACTGTAGTAAGTCACATCTTTAATGTACTATTAGGTGCAAGATTTTTGCAGCAGCACATCAAAATAAACTCCATTACAAACAAAACATTCTGGAGTGAAAAGACCTGCTTCATTTTTAGGTTTTAGCTGACTTTCTAAAAGGTACTTGGTTACTTCTGTGTAGTTTTACAGAAGAGGGGATGTGTGCCATGATTCACTGCCACTTTGCACCTTGACATCCACCACCTAAACACCTCACAGCTGACACATCCTGCCAGCATACTTGTAAGATAAATACTCCATTTATGTATATTGTCACTGGCCAGTTGGTCAACAAAATACAAATTTGTAGCTTCATAGAAATTGAAATTCTCCCTTACAACTGGTCCTAGCTGAGACTTGGAAATATTTGCCTCCCACATCACAGAATCCCAGAATAGTTTGGGTTGGAAGGAACCTTAAAGCTCATCTCATTCCATCCCCTGCCATGGGCAGAGACACCTTCCACCATCCCAGGTTCCTCCAAGCCCCATCCAGCCTGGCCTTGGACACTGCCAGGGATCCAGGGGCAGCCACAGCTTCTCTGGGCAACCTCAGGGCCTCATCACTCTCACAGGGACGAATTTCTTCCCAATATCCCTTCTGTCCCTGCCCTCTGGGGGATAGAAGCCATTCCCTGTGTCCTGTCCCTCCAGACCCTTGTCCCAGGTCCCTCTCCTGAAGCCCCTTTAGGCTCTGGAAGGGGCTCTGAGCTCTCCCTGGAGCCTTCCCCTCTCCAGGTGAGCACCCCAAAAACTCCCAGCCTGGTCCGGAGCAGAGGGACTCCAGTGCTTGGAGCAGCTCTGTGGCCTCCTCTGGATATCACCACTGCTAAGAGCAACAGTAAAAGGTATTTCAGGGCAGAGGGAAAAATAATTTCTGTTCTTCTGAAGCAGTTCCCACCCAAACTGAAATACTCAGAAGGAACAAGCTCCCTAAAACCCAGGCTTCCCAGGCACAAGCTCCTGAACCATTTTACCTGGCATCTGTAGTGGGCATGTAAAAACAGATCTTGTAACAGCTTTTATTGCTCAAAAATTCTTTACAAAATTAAGGACTATAGGGTTTGTCAGAAAAATGTATTTTACATATGGATCAAAGAGTTCAGAGTATGAGTAGATAAATTTACCATTTGTTTTTACATGGCTATAAATCTGATATATAGTAGGATTATAATTTACACGGAGATCACTTTTACACAGTCTGGATTCACAAAGTGAGAAAGATATCTATCTTCTGACAATGTTTTTGGAGGGAAGTGAAAGAGACTAATGAATTTCAGAAGAAAATATACTACTTTTTGCAGAAGCCTCTGGAACTCAGTAACTAAAGACTCCTCAAGTTGTATTTCTGTAAATGTCATTTCTAATGCAGAAGATGGTGCTATTTGTAGTGATTTTTGAAATAAGTAAATCTCATGTCTTAGCAAAAAATGTCTTTACTTAGCAAAACCAGTAGCTGCTTTCAGAAAGCAAACCAATGTCTATTCAACTTCTTATAATTATTTTTAAGATACAGTTTTTCTGGCTGCTTGCAATCTTTTTCCTGCAGCACAGTTCTCACACTCAGCTGGACTGCAGCACTTCTCACAGTGGGGACACTGAGTTTGTGGCTGCAGAATGAGCTGCTGACCACAAGAGGGTACAGACTCCATGGCCTTCTGCCAGACATGTTCAACTCTCAGCAACAGCAACTACTCCAAAGATTAATCCCCTTGTTGATTATGTTTTGTGTTAGCCATTCAAATTTTCCTCATTATACACTCCAGTATTAAAATTCTGAGTAACAAAAATTGAGAATGTTTTAATGTTGGCTAGGTATTCTAAAGAGCACCACAGAGCAGGGAGGGAGGCTCAGAACAGGAGGAACTAAAACAGATGCTGTATAAAACAACTGGAATTACAGTGAGGAGAGGACAGGAGCTGGTAAAACCACCCCACTGCTCCACCAACTCTGGGCAAAGTCTCAAGTACTCTTCACTTGCATGAGCTTGATGCAATTACCATTCCAAAGGCTCCCAGGAATGGCTGGCCAAAGATCTCACTGCACACTTCTACAGCCTTGACATCAGAGGACACGGCAGTGACTACAAAAGGGCAGGGCGAGACAGACAGGAAAATAATGGGCAGGGGTACAGGCACAAGATACAAAGAAAAGTTGAGAAACACTGAATAAAAAAAAAAACCTACAGACCAAACAACACTGGCTATATCCTACATACCTCCAGCAGCAAACCTCAATCCTAGTCAAGTCCAGGAAATGAAGTGACCCAAAGTGATCCCTCTTTCTGCACAAGGGCTCTCACACAGCCCGATGTGTGGGCATTCCCATTCCTCTTCACACCGTACCAACACGTGGAAGGATGTTGGGGTTTTTGCTTTTCATCCAGCTAACAGGACACGTTTTTGCCATGTGGAACATCTAACCAGCAGATATTCCTGTACAACACCCAGGGTTTAGCAGGGATTCTGCAAACACAAGCCATCACAGAACGGAGGGGTTGTACGTGGGTTCCAGGCTGTGTCCCTTAAGCTCCAGCAGCAAGGACAGGGACATGTTTGTCCATAAAAGTGACAATAATTTGGCTCTTTCTAGAGATGGCTACCACATTGAAGAAAGTCACTGATAAGCCTGCACAGAAAATTCTACAGAAGATATAATTCTGTCATGCTTTTGGGTTTCCTAATGGGCACTACTAATTACTCATGATGAGGCTTTTTAAAGAAGCACAGAAAAAGATGAGGCCAAAGGGGCCAAAAACAGGTGTCCAGTACAGGAAGTTTTGCACTTTGGAAAAAAAGATATTTAAAAGTATCATGTTAGAATTGGAAGTCACTGTTAGGATTAATAGCACTAATCAGGAACTTTATTCTTAAGCAAGTATTCCCAAACTGGAAAACCCCAAGACGTATTTGGAGGGAAGGAGAGAGAGGGAAACTGAGCACACAAATTAATGCAAAAATAGGTATATTTCTTAACCCACCTGCTATTAGGTCATCAAGAGTGTCGGTAAGCGTCTGTGCTGGAGTGGCAACCATTAATCCGTCTGGTTCTTGAACTAAGAGCCCCTGCCCAGCAATCTGCTGCTGCTGTCCTACATTCTGCTGATTCCCTAATGCTTTCTGAAGTTCAAGAGACTCTGTCCCATTATAACCTAAGTTACCAGAAAAATTACATTGCGGTGCTGGCAAAGGCTGGAGAGGGAC
>NW_005054386.1:51965-62271 GCF_000277835.1 Geospiza fortis
ACAAGATTGTGTCAACCTGAGGTAACCCTGAAAAGTTATCCTCTGGCAGACCCTTATCAGCTTCCACTTCTGGGAAGACCCCTGTAAGTGAGCACTGCTGCTGCAGGGCAGGTGGTGTGTCTGTCTGACCTTTGGTCTCCAAATATTCTTTGGTAAACTGCTGTTGGGTTTTCATCTGCAACTGCCTTTCCACCTTCTGCAGCTCCTTCAATATTTTCTTCTTCTTCTGTACTTGTTCTTCTCTGTTCTTTTTAAGTTCTTCAATCTTATCTTTATTTAAAGGTTCACCTTGAATTAATTCCAATGATTTAAGTTGTGCTTTTTCAATAGCACTAATTCTCTGTCCAAGTTCATTCAGCTTGCCTTCAGTCTCTTCTACTATGCATTCCAAAGGCTGGTATGGGTGAAAAGGTGGCAGTAGGTCCTTATCTGCTACCTGCAGGGAACTTGACTTCTGCTTGGATGCACCTAAGCACATGAAAAATGTTTGAAAAAATGCCATGCTGAAGATACCCCAAACCTCCCCTCTCACCCACCAAAAATAATAATAATAAAAAAATAAAATTAAAAAAAAAAATCTTTACAACTAACACTGCACATCTGTCAAAGCACAGAAAGGTAAACCCTACACTCCATGTTAAGACAAGAAAGGACAAAGCAGGTAGATGGAATTTTCAATATTGATCCTCACATGATCCCTTTGAGCACAGCTACTTTAATGTTACAAGGAACCTTGACAATTTCTGACATAGGTGACAATGCGCTTGGAAAGGGGAATCAGCAAGAACAGCAAGGCAATTTACATGATCTACTGAGTTCCCAAGTTCTTCTGTGTGTGCAGAGCTTAAAGTAAGAGCATTTTCCAGAGGCTGACTTCCAACAGCAAGGTTAGGAACAGAAAGACTCTATGGTTGAGAGCTAACTTGACAGTAAGATGATACTTTGAATAAGGATTCCTCCAAACATTGTAGCATTCACCTTCATATTACAAGCAGAACCTGTCGCTGCAAACTTAGTGCTTTCAAGTGGAGCGTGAAGTTTTAGCATCTTTTAAAAAATTTTGGGACCAAACTAACAACTTGCTCACTTCCCCTTCCAGTAACAAATGAACAATTCTGTTCATTATAAAGACTTTAAAAATCACCCTCACCAAGGCCCACCAAACCTGGGCAGCCCTGCCCCAATTACTGACTGCCCTCAAGCAACCCATGGCTGCTTTCCCAGAAGCCACATCTGGGAAACTCTAGTCACATCTTACTGAAAGAAATCTATTAAGTGCTGAAATTTTAATTATTACTTCAGTGCCAGACTTTAATTACAAATGTGAAAGTTTTAGCCTGATTAATTTTCTGCACTAATACTCATTTGCTTTGCCCAAACACTGATATATGGAGCCTTCAAAAAAAAAAAAAAAGAAAGAAGACTTGAAGTTTTACATAGACTCACATAATTAATCATTAAAAGGGGAACTAAAATGATGTACAGTTTCAGCCATGGTTTAACAAAGTTACCTAAACATTAAACAGTTAAGTGAAAGTCTGGATGCAAGAACTAAGCCATGGATCAGTCACCAGCCCTGGAAGGATTGAGTTTCCTGAAACACAGATTTATTTCTCTCTGGGCCATCCTTCACCAATACACTAATTCACAAATAACTTCACTTTGCATTGCTGTCAAAACAAGAGTCACATACACCTCACTTTGGAATTAATCTTTTTTGGAGGAACTAATTGTAAACCAAACAAACATGAGCTTTTTCTCTTATAAAGAGAAAGAACAAATATGAAAATAGAATTGGACCAACTCTGTACTGCACACCTTCAGCAGACTCCTGGGAGAGCAAACCATATCTAATTATATGAGAAACAAGAAGAATCTTACTAATCCCAGGAAAAGTCCAGAATCCCACAGCCACCCTTAAACAACCCCAGAAAACAGCCCAGGATCCCACAGCCCCTGGGGCCACCCTTCAGGATGCTCCTTGTGCAGCTCCATACTCTGTGCAGCTCAGCAGTTCCAGCTCAGCACCTCTCCCCACTACTGTTACTTTATCTCTGAACCAGGAGTGAGTCCCCAGACAATTTCTCAGCATACAATAAGGAATTTGGGGGAAGTTCAGCAATCCCTGGCTCTGGGCTGGCTGGTGGCTCTTTAGCTCGAGCCTGCTCTAACCCATGGCCTCTTTGGCTTTGCCATGCATTCAGGGGTTATCCTTTAATTTTAACAAGTGTAATTAACAGGTTTGTGAGACCACTCTTGAGAAATACATTTGCACTCACCAGAAATCTCCGAAAGGCTTGTCTATATCCTTGTTTTGAAAGGAAGCTGTGCTGCATTGCTATAGTAACCAAAGTGCAAATGAACTCTGCCTTCAGCTGAGGTGGGAACCCTCTGTCCTGCTCACTGTCACCCCTAAGGGTCCTGTGTTTATCATTCCCATCCTCACTCAAGGCAGTCCCACAGCCCAGCAGCTCTGGACACCTTCTATCATTCCAGGAAAGAAAAGCTGCAGTTCAAAGAGCCTCCTATATAATAAAGTATCAATGTTGTCCCTCTCAATCAAGTCTGAGCTGGGGAGAAAACAAACCTGTCATGGGTAAGCTTTTCTAGGAGCACAAGAGGAAGGAAAGAGCAGAAGCACAAACCCCACCTGGAGAGCTGGGCTGGCTGAGGAGCCAGGGATGGGCTCAGGCAGCAGCTCCAACCAGGAATCATCACAGAAAGGTGGGACAGTTTGTGAAGACTGGTGTTAGGAGACCAGCTGGGCTCTCAAGTTCCAGAAAAGGCATAGGAATTTACATTAATCAGCTGCTAATTAGATAGCAGGGCCACTTTTCAGGTTCCAGATCACCCTTTCTATGCCAGAAAACATTTGCAAGCTGTAACTGGAGCTATTGGAAGAGGATGAGGGGTAGGAAGAAAGATCTGCTAAACCTGACATGCTCACCAGAAGAGTCAGGTCAAAGCAGAGGAGGAGAAGCTACACTGTTGGTAGCTTTGAATATGCAAATATTAGATGTATTAAAAAGTAGCATTTCCTGGTTTATCCAAATCTCGTCTGTATTACAAAATGCTGAAAATACTGTGTCCATTTTAGTACATAATTATGAACACACACCTTACACTTCCACTTTTGAAATACATAAATTCAGTAAGACTTAAGAATCCAATCACAGGCCAGATCATAATCATGTCAACCTTTAAAAAAATTTATTTTGTACACTTATCTTTTAGGGGCAGCATCAGTCATCTACACAATCAACCTACTACCAAAATTACACCTAGCAACATTAAACTGTCAATCTGGCCTCTAAAGCCACTATTGTCATCACTTTTAGAAGACTTGTTTGATATGAAAGGAAGTTATTTAGACTGAAGATGACTGAAATCCAGATGTTGCCACACAGATACCACCTGCCATCCAGTACCATGGTCACAGGAAAAAAATTGATCAGCAAACCCAGAGTGGTTCTGGGCATGCTAGGAAAGCCACAGAGTAAAGGAGGGACTGATTCCCCAATTATTTTGTGAACAGTATCACCAATTGCTCTTTTATTTGCATTTCCACATTCCCACAAGTTCTGGTCCCTACCCTGTCCAACACAGCCTTCACCACAATTCCTGCAGAGATCTTCAGCCAGGTTTGTGACCACCATTTATGACTCAGGGTAAGACCTACTCTGCCAAACACAGCTTCCCATGCACTCCTCTGATCCCCACTTCTCCCCAGGAAGGGGCAGCTGTTTCCTATGGCAATTTCCTGCACTGCTCCCATACACTTAAAATCATCTCCCACAGAGCTGAGCTGCAAGAGCCCCCTCACCCCACAGAGCCTCTTGTAGGCATCATTCCTGGTCTCTTGAGCAGACAGCACACCATGACCAGGTTTGAATGCTTTTGGCTGCAAATAACATTTAAAGTCCCTAAACACTGTGAGCAAGAACCTGCAAAAATACCCTTCAGTTCTGTAGTCCTCAGGTGGCTTTCTCAAGCAATTGAACTCTTCTAATTTGAATTTGCTTAGAACACATTCAGTATTTATACAGTTGCTGCCAACAAGTCTGATACTGTATTTTCTCGTGAATGGTTATGATTCTCAAGGAAGTTGCTCTTCTAGCTGTGATTTATAATCCACAGGATGTCACTTCACCCAGGAAATAACTAATTTATATGCCTTTCAGTTATATTAGACTTTATATTTTATTAGACAAAATTCTTATTCTCAAAATTCTAATTTTATTAGACAAAGTTCGTTAACAGCTCCTTAATTTCTATTGTCATTATCAAATGAAAAAAAAAAATGGATCAAAATCCAAACAGTGAAGTCCAAAGGATTTTTTCCAGCATAAAAAATGACAGTAAGAAAAAAATCAGTTGTGTGATACACATTTGTACATTCAAATACATCTCTGCTGGAGACCCTGTTATATAAATCTGTATGAATCACCATGTCATCTATGTGCTCTGTAACAGAATTGCTTGTCTGTTGTTCTTGCACTTGAGGTTTCTTTTTGTAAATCTGATTTCACTCAGAAGTTGAGAGTTCAATTTGCAACCTGCAATTAAAACTCACCAGCCTCATCAACATGAATAATATGAGCTCAATATTGAATTTTCATGAAAATTGTGAGTTTAACTATTATTTGTATCAAAAAGAAACTCATCTCTAAGGACCTGGAGAAACAATCAGTTGCTCCATACACACACAAATGCAAAGTACAATATTACATAATCTTACTAATTTGGAAAAATAAAAGGCCTGCATTTCCCAAGAAAATTAATCTGCTAGATGGTTTTTCATACATACTGAATTCTTCTTTATAAAGAAGAGGTTAATCGGTAGAAGGCTGAATGATGAGTTTGAGTATGTTCACAGTATCCCTCCTGGAACCATGGAGGAATTTTGCCAGTCTTTATCCCTCCTGCAGCTGTTTCTATGGAAAATTGCAGGGAATAGTGCAATGCTATCCAACAGGCAATGGCTGCACAGCTGAAACCAAGCCAAGCTGAAATCAATTTTCAGCCATTCAAAAATTTGAGTTACTCTCTAATCTTAAGTCTTCTTCCCAAGTTTCCTCTGGTGGGTTCATGGTATGTATGAAAAATTGCTGAGATGTAATTGAATTAGTTGGTGGCAAGCAGGCAACTGAAGCTTCAAAGGAGCAGAATTTCACAAACCACTGTGAAAAGATGGTTACACATTTGTGCTCCTGGGGACCTACACATGTCTGGGTGTCAAATCACCTGCCTGCACTGCTGAGGATTTGAAGAAAAAAGGATTTCAGTCTCCAAAGAAAGAATTAGCAAAGTGCAGAAGTCAGGAGGCATGGATGGTGAAATCTCCCTTGGGAACTCATCCCAGATACCTGGGCTAGCTGCTGACCCAGGCAGGAAGTTTCCAGAAGGAAATGGCAAGAATTGATCTGATGATGTTGAAGCACATTAAACAATGAATAGGCAGCTGGGACTGTGCAGTAGAAAAATCTGGTAAAAATCAGAATGCAAAAGCTGGAAAAGCAGGAATATCAATTTGCCTTACTAATGTTTTCACCTCCATGACAGTCATATAACTTCCTAGTTTTACTGTTAACCTGGCCTCTATTTTTATTAAATAACACAATGCATGAGATCTCTGCTGAGATATATAACTCAGTATTAGGCATAGAAGTCAGATATCAGATTAAAAAAAAAAAAGAATTTGTATCTATTGAATTTACATAGAGTTTGTTTTTCTTCCCCTTCTCCACACCATCAGATTATTAGATTTAGCATGGGGATCCAGGAAATACCATATATTGAATATCTAGCTGAGAAAGCTTAGAGATTGCAACAGTACCACTCAGCCTTAGGGGAACTCTGGTCTCCTTCACAGGGATCAAAGGCAAATGTGGGCAGCTTTCACCTGAATAAGTCTATTTGGTCTTGTGTAATTCTAAAAAACCCTGCATCCCCAATGAGAACCACTGCAAGCAACTGCCCACTTAAAAATGACACTAAAAAAGTCTAATGACAGCATGTTGACAGGTTTTAAGCACTCACTTTAGGCCAATTAGTTAATTTGTAAGCACAGTTTCAAAGAATGAAGTAAAACAAACCTAGAGAAAAAATTACTGAAAACCTGATACCTCCTTCTCCAAAAGCAGACTGCTTTGAACTTTGACACGTTTAAAAACAGCTGATGTTAGTAAAAATATTTTGACTAAGAAAACAACCCTGCTGCTTTCCACAGGCTCCCTGAGCATCCCTTGTTGTCCCAGCACGTTTGATGATGATCTAGAGCATGCTCTGTGTTCCAGCCCTGCACAAGGCTCTGCAGGAACCATTCACAAAGTAGAGGGGATTATCAGCAGCTGGTTTCCTGAAGAAATCCAGCAGCATTCCCTTGGACTGTTCCCTGGGCTGGGCTCCATCCCCTCTCTCAGGGAAGCAGGTGCAGGGCCACGGGAGCTGCAGCACAGCCCTGTACTGGATCCGCCCCTGGGCCTGTGGAAACAGCACACTTGGGTTTTGTACCCAAAAAGCTCCTTGTGCTGAGCTGCTGCACCACAGCTGCTGCTGAGCAATCCTGCTCCTCTTCAGTGAGGGCAGAATCCACCAAGGAGGGATCTCCTGTCTCTCCCCATGGAAGCAAAAGCAGCTGAACTGAGATTTCTTTTACATGGACACAACAGACACCTGCTAAATGTAGTGCACTGAGAACAATCCTTCCTAAGCAAGGAGGAGCTGAGGTCTGGTCAATCCCATAACTAATTCTGCTCCTTTTTCACCTGATTTTTCTTCTTTCCAAGTTATCATCTTGGTGTGTCACCTTTATCTAAGCCTCTCTAGCTCTACTGTTACCTCTGAAATGTTTATCTTTTCAGTTGCTAAACACTGATATTAAATCCTTTGCCAAAGTAATTATTCAAATGGTAATGATTCCATGCGCCTCCATGCTTTACTGAGGAAGAATAATAAAATTCAAAATTAGGCCATAAATTCCTCTTGAAAATCTCATGTCATATCTGAATTGTAATAGGAACACTTAAATGTGCTCAAGTTTTACATTTGACTTGCCAAGAACTCTTCAGAAAACAAAGTGTCACTATTGCATTTCTTGCAAAACTCACACAGGTCCATAAAAAAATCTTGCTGTGCTAAGGTTAAGGAGGCAAGGTACTCCTCTCCTGCCTCCCAGTAGTTCTCAGTTTATACAAAAACTCAGAGGCTGCTTCTGATTGAAGGCAAGTAATTGTTCTGCCCCAGATAAACAATTTTGTTATGCAAGAACTTGACTGCTCTGCTGCCTTGGAAATAACAAACACCTCAACTCACCCCCTCTTTTGCCTCTCCCCTCCCAAGAAGTTCAGTGATAAAGGTCTGGTGAATTAAAGCCATGTGTGTGTAACAAGTCACAAATGGCAGCTCAGCACAGCACACTGACTCTGCACTGCAATGAGCACACAGTGTTTAGCACAAAAATACCATTTCCCCCCTAAAGATCTGAGAGACACAAGAGCTTTGCAGTTTTTGGAATGCTTCATCAGCTTAATGACAGGTTTGGGATTGCTGCATCTCCTACAACGCAGCACAGATGAGTTTTGCTGACATGCATGAAGCATGTCCTGAACCCCTGTGAACAATGAGATCTCCCTGTGCCAGCCCCAGCATCACAGTACTGCAAAAAACCCACCTAAGGATGTGCTGACTTTGGCAATAAGGTGTTTGCAATGAGAACTGTTTCTAAACTACAGTCAATGATTTGCTTTTCATAATTGGATTAAATAAAATGAAACTTTCAGCTTTTAAGTTAAGTCTTCTGACTCAGCATTAACTAATCCCTTACTGATTCCCATGCACCACAAAATGTGCTCCCAGAACACTCCCACTCCACAGTGCTAACAAGCATTGAACTGGAAGGGCACACATGCTGGTATATAGCTTTTTGGAGGGTTATTTGAACCAGAAGTTGTATATTCTTTTCACTTGTTTGGTATTCGTTTTTCTGAAATCCAAAATATCCAGTGTTGCACATCCTAGGAAATGAGACACCAAGTGCATCTGAGAGGTCACAGACATGGCATATGCATGGAGAGGGGCACAGCTGCACACTCAGACACCAGCAGGTACATAATGTTTTTCTCTTTATTTGTGCCCCCAAGGGGTTTCTGTTTGTTTGTTTGCTCTGGAAGTGCTCGGTGCTTCCTCAAACAAAGGATTTCAGCAGATCTAGCTAACAGAGCTTTCGATACTGTAATGCTTAAGAGCCCCATCCAAAACTGTAGATCATTAGAAGCTGCAGTTTGTAACTTTGCACTTGAGAATCTGCTTCTCTTTCTGAGCTGATTTAGCAGATATGATAGCAGATTTTGTTACAGAATCCACAGCTTTAAACAAACTCCCTAATTGCAATTTAATAACTACAAGGAGTTTTAACCAATCAGTTTGACCATGTTCAAAGCAAAAACTCTGATGTTAGGATCACTCAGAAGAGAACTATTACTAATACAACAAAAACTCTCCTGTAAGTAGATCTGCACTGGTATTTATGGTGCCAACATGTTTACATTGCTACTGATGAAACAGAAAAAAGTTGGTGCATCAAGTTCATGGATAATAGCTGCAACTATTCTAGAAGATCAATGTACAATATTCAAAAGTGAACACCACACCTGGAGTACATTAGCTTTTTTATCTGTCTGCACTAGGGCAGTTAGCACAAGCATTTTCTTCCACAAAAAATTGAATAAGTATAATTCTAATAAATTAGAAGAAGCACAATAAGGTTAGAACAACCAGTGTTGCTATACTTTAGAATGCAAGAAAATAAGGAAAAAACTATGAACTATATAAAATAGGTTTAAGTTGTACTTCATTAGAGGTGTTCAAGAACTGATGGAATGGACTACACTATGCATAAGCTCTAGTAAAATGATCCCCAGTCTATCCATTTCCAAACCACATATATTCTCTGAGTGGCTACATACTGACCTTTCACCACTCCCAAGAGAGGTGGGGAGTTCTCTTGAGGGGTCCTGTCAGGCTCCTGGGGAGGTACAACCATGGCGAGCGTATGCACCGGGACACGGGGAACCTTCAAACAAAGGCACAGACACACTCAGGTACAAACACCTGCCAGAGCACCTCCTCAAGTGTTAATACACAGGCTCAGAATTACAGCATACTCCTGCTCTCTCTTCCCAAACTGTGTATTTTATGCTACTTCTTAGTATGACCTGATCCTTGCTTTTTTACTGGGGACAATATGTCAAAGTTAACTGTACTACTCTGTGCAAGATCTCAGGCTGTGTTGGCTGGAAAACCGTTAATTCCTTTAGGCTTTTAATCAGCTAACTCCCCTGGAGCTGCCTCTTCAGACTGCAGAATCCTGAACTTATACAATATATTTTCTTTTACACAACAAATAGAATCATTAATACCATGTGAGGGTGTCCTGAACCAGGACAGAGGGGTACTACCACAAGGCTTTAGAACTCTTCAATCAAAATACCAAGCAAAAGCAGGAAAGAAACAACATCCTTTTGAAATCCTGGGTTTGGAACTATCCTGTCCAGAAGCAGAAAAGAGGAAAAAGCTCATGTGTTCTTCAGATCTCTGCAAGTAGCACCAACCAATTCTCTCACTCTCTACGATTCTCATGCGAGCAGGGTTTTAAAATTTCTTCCACTGTCTACATTAATTTTGAAATTAATGACTATGCAAGTGTTTCTTCCCAATACTGATGGTGCTGTTTAAAAAAAACTTCTTGTGGCTTACCTGAGACTGATCCTGAGATGGAGGTGTGAGCTGGGACAAGTCTGCTGCAGGAACCGACAGAACATTGTTCGGGTAATCCAGCAGGTAAGAAACAACATTTGTGTGTCCTCCCTTGGCAGCTTCAATGAGCATTGTCGAGCCATCCTGAAGGGAGATTTTGGAAACAAAAAGCCAGAAGATGAGTTTTGCTCCCCAGTGTAGCATCCCCATGTAATAATTCTATTACTTAAATTTACTACTTGATAAATCAGCCAGGTGGTTCTCTCAGAACCTCTGAACAGGAGAGCTGCCCGTGAATACCTTGAGCCGATGAGTAGGATCTGCCCCATGAGCCAGGAGAAGCTCAACCACGGCCAGGTGACCTCCAGCACAGGCCAGGGACACCACTGTGTGATCATTGTTGGCTGTAGCCCTGTTCACATTGGCACCTAGTAAGAGAAGAGCTTAGAATTAAACACAAAGAAGTTCTTTCTAAAAGAAAGTATCAACAAGTACAGTATTCTGTGGAACAGAGACAAATTTTACTCTTGTAATCCAATTACTTCCTACA
>NW_005054386.1:62281-115200 GCF_000277835.1 Geospiza fortis
CCTCACCTTGTAAAGACAAGGCAGTTGCAACAGCAACAGTGGGCTTGTAAGCGTTAAGTGAGGGAACACATGGTGTAAGAAGCACAATTCCAAATGTTCACTGAGCTCTGAGCAGCATCACTATGTGGTGCAGTTGCTACTCTTTCAGACAGTACTTGATGTGCGTTTCTGAAGGAGGAAATCCTTTCTTTAAGAAACTGAAAATATCTGCTATACTTCAAATCTAATCTATATAACAGAGTAAGAACAGTAACTAGGAAAATATTTTGTAATTCATTCTATCATGAACTACATGAAATTCAAAAAACCTTTAGGGGGTTGACAAATGCTCATATACATATAACCAGAATAATTTTAAATATGGATCACAAACATGTGGCATTATAAAGTGGCATTTAAAGTTTTTAATTAGTTATGTAAACTAGCATTTACCTTTGCTAATAAGGAATTGCACGGTGCATAAGTGACCAGCTCGTGCAGCCTTCATGAGTGGGGTTCTCCCACCTTCAGATTCGTGCTCCTAGAGAAGAAATAAAAGATGTATAAATGGGCAAAAATTGTACCATTGTTTCAGCTGCTGAAGTATCTTGTGATGGGACCAGAATTACCTATCTGAGCAGAAGATATCTCTCACAAGCAGCCTGTAATAAATGTAAACTGACTGGTGTCAATTTTCATGTTATCTTAAATACTAAATCACACTGTTAAAAAGGATTAGGACAACATCCATACTGGAATCACACCTTACAACCCCCTTTTTATTTTAGTGCTCAAAAGTGTAACATACATGAGCAGAGGAAGACCTTGCTTCCTCCTCAGAAAAGGTGGAAGATTTAACACAAATGTCACCCAATATCAGGAAGTTCCCAATAACCATGAACTGCAGAGCCACAGTTCAGAGAGCTGCCATGTGCTGCCAGACCTCAAAACTGCAATAATGCCTTGAGTGCGCACAACATTTATAAAACATACTGAAGAGGATCAGAAATAAATATGAGACAAATCACTGCAGCTCACAAGAAGTCTCTAAGAGGATTGTAGAATAAAGCAGAAAGCTGAGAAAAGGATGATACAAACCAACAAAAAGGGAATGAGCATCAGGAACAATTTTCTAATTTAAAAAGTCTGAATACTAGAAAGATGTGGTTGAATACAACTGTATTAGAGCAGCTACAGAACTAGACAATGTGCCTGCTATGTAGACATGATCAATACCACAAAGAATGCTGAGCAATGATATTAACCCTCCCAAAGAACAAGGGGAGAGAACATAATCTTCCTGGGAGTGTTTGTATGTGCTCTCTATACTCAATATTATCCTATTTAAATAACATTCAGTCTGATCAATAATAGGAATGTGTGGTTTTTGATCAGATATCTTGGAAGCCAAGCTCTAAATTCACTCTTTACTTTGTAATCCCATGTATACCTGATAGTGAAAGTTAACATTTATTACTGACAGTGGGTGTCATGGCTACCTACAAATACAGTCAGGCAAGAAGAAATTTGACAGAACAACTCAATTCCTTCCTTCACAGTTTCTGTATTCCTGAAAACTCTGCATATGTCCTTTGACATATGGCTTGCTCTAGTTGCAAGCTGCATGTTAAGTTAGTTTTCTGTTAGTACACTTGAAGAAGAAACTTCTTGACTGGATCTTCTGTTGGATACTGGCTCCCAATCCAAGCACATCCTTCACTCTAAAGAGATTCCATTGCCTCTCTCCTGCTCCTGCTCTGCTCCTCAGCCTTCACAAAAGCTCTGTGTTCCTGTCCACCACTGCTTTAACACATGGCTAAATCCCACATTAGAGCTTTGATTTCTTTGCTCACTCAGCAGTACAACACACTAGCACACACAGGCACAGCAAACCTTACAGACTTACTACTGAAGTCACTTTAAAAAAAATTTAATAGATACTCCTCACAGGGCAATGACTGCTTAGATGTCAATAAATACCTGCTTCTGGACTGTCTGCATGGCAGAAACATTTACAGGACATGTAAAGGTAATTATGTTAACATGTGGCCCTATGATTGTAAGAATTAATGGCATGCCCTTAAGTCCTGATGCTTACTCTGGTATTTGGCATAGTTTTTCCTTCCTCGGCCTCTGCCAAGAGATCCTAAAAAGCCAGATGCTGCTGTGTGCCTGAAGCACAGCAAACCCCTGGTTCCACCAGCACATCACTCTCAAAGCAGCTGTGGGTGCAAAGAATTCCTGACTACCACTCTGCTCTGAGCAGGACCTGGACACTGCTGCTGAACTATCTCACACCCGATTCGAAATCCATTACCGATGCAAAGATGGCAAAATGCAAAATTTATTTTAGGTCACCTTAGCTCTATTCAAGGTAGTGTAAAGCATCCTGTATTGCACTGAGATGTAGCAGATAATTGGCAGTTAGGAATAATTATTTGCAACATTCTGCCTTCCTAACAGACTTCACTGTTGGAAGTCTCCAACACGGACGCCAGGAGGCTTCCTCATTGAAATGCAATGCAGGGATTCTGCCCAGTTTAACCAACTGTCACTTCCTCAAGCAGGCAGAACTTGATCCTCAGCTACTACACACTTTCAATCCTTGCAGCACCATGCACACCATCAGTCCAGCCAAACCAAACCATTTGGGTGCCCACCTGCTGTAGATCTTCAAAACTTATGGCATTCTGATGGTATTTTTCACATTGGAAGATAGAAACGCATGTTTTATTTTAAGATTAAATTCCTTCTGACTTCAGCACTCTCTATAGCCCTAATAATGCTATCAAACAGCATCAACTCAAGCTTTAAGGGAAGACATCTAGGACAAGCCAAAATAAGAGGCTGAGACAGTGCTGTGCCTTTGTCTCCTCACATCCTGTCTTTTTACCTAGAATAAACATAAATTTCAGAGATTCCATCTATGGATATATATCTATATCTATCTCTTTTTCAGCTGCATTAGATAATCAAAATCAGGACAGAGAAAATGAAAGTTGTCCCAAAGTATCCTCATTACCTTTACAATGTGTTTTTTTCTTTTATTTATATGAAGTGCACACTGATGTTTACTTTGTATTATCTAAACCCAGTAAACTGTCTCCAAACACAATCCCCTTGCCTCTCTGCACTGTAGGGCTCACCACAGCACCCCCTCCTGTCACTGCTCCAGCCCTGAGGAATGTGGGAATTAGTACAATCAGGAAGAGGAAGAAAGGAGAACACCTCTGCCACATCTGGAAAGTCATTCTCTAAACTCATGGGTGATGTGCTCTCCTGCTAATTCTGTTGGGATAGAAAGAACACCCAGGGAGAATTTTCTGTGGCTTTGGGTAACAGATCGGAAGGGAGGGGAAAGTGAGAGTGTTACCCAAACCAGGCAGGAGTTTACATTGTCTGCACCTTTCCCACTGGGACTCAAGGAGGAGATAAGATTCCTGTCAGCAACAATTATTTCCTTTCTAGGCAAATCAATACTTCCAAGAGCAGAGCAGAGTCAGGAGCATCTTATGACAATGATTGGTATTTTTTTAGTTCTTCCTTTTGAGGTTTATGGTTTAGGCAATTCCAAGATCAGCTACATAAGGGCTTTCCCCACATACAATTCTTCTTGGTTCACAAATATTCATGGTTATATTAATCACTAGGATAGTTATTTGATTTTTTTCCTCCATGTCACATGCTATTTAAATGTTCAATAAGAAAATCTGTTTTCAAAGTAAAGCTCCAACTTTTCAGTTCTTTAACAAGTCTCCCTCATCCATGACAACAGTGAATATTTAACAGAAATCTAAATATTATTCTGAACAAAATGATTTAGAGAAAGCTTTTGTTGCAAAAAGTTACAGTCCCTACATTGCTGATTTTCAAGACTGAACTCATTCCAGCAGTCACCAACCTACCTGCCCAAATAACCTTCCTGAAAACTCAACTAGGCCTCTAGTTTAAAGTAAACATCTAAAAATGGAAGACCTTAGAGGAGACAGATTTAAGAGGGCTGCTATCAATGAGATAACCTGCTGCATTTGGGAAGGTTGGGATATTGTTTTTTAAAACCAGTTTTAGAAAACCCAGTAGGAGGGAAAATACAGAACAAGAACAAGCCCCATCTAGTCTGCACAGGGAGTCTCTAGATCTTTGAAGAGACTGATGCCTTAAAACCATGCTTGTCCTTAGCATGCATCCTGAGGCTGCAGCTTACAAGCATCAAAGGCCAACCTGACCTGATGCCTGCCTGGCTCTATGCCCTCCAAAATTGTCTTAAAGTCTTCCTGCTTGTCCTGCAGAAGGAGAAAGAAGAACTCATGGCTCTTGCTCTACAAACAAAGATTCCTGGTCATGAAGACCTGGAATATGAACTTAAATTGGATGAGATCCACCAGCTGAAAACTGGTTTGTTGGCATGAGGCAGGCAAGAACAATGGTAAGACCAAGAATGAAGCTCTCATGAGTTCAGACTCCTACCATGAGCCATTCAGATCCACAAAGAGAGCACAAAGGTCAGACACAGCATCTTTGTTACAGACAAGATGGATTTTCGTTCACTACTGGCAAAACAAAGAATTTCATTGTACTTTGCACCATCCAGAGAGTGCAACAGCCAAAAAGTGTTGACTACAAAAATAAGCTTCACATGTCCTACCATGCTTTATCTACACAAGACTAAGGGCCAAGTCTAAAAAAGCCAGAAATCCCTGATCTTCCCCTGATGGTTCAAAAACCAGTAGGGAAAAACATAACAGCACCTCGGATTCCTCACTGTAACAGCAACACAGCAACCCCCAGAGTTGTGAATTCAAATTCCAGAAGACTGGCTGCTTTTGTAGATGTTTAAATGGTGTCTCATACACAATACATAAACCCACAGTCTGTCACACACATCAAGGAAAGGGAGTTTTTAATTTGGGAGCCACATTAGTGTGAGGGATGCTATCACCTGAAGGCAAAACAATGATCCCTGCCCTGACAGAAACATGTCTGCAAAAGCATTGTGTCATAGGAGAAGAATTAAGAGGTAGTCTGGCATGCTGGGGTTTTTTTGCAATTAGAATTATGTGATGCCAGGTAGCCAGTTTTAGTCTTCTAAGCAAAGCAAGATGTGGAATCTTAACAAGTACTAAGGAGGTTTGGGGAGACCCTGACAGTGTAAAATGAGAAAAATTCAAGAATGAAGCTGTCCTCATGGGTTCTCTTCCATCTCTTCACTTCTGCATAAAAGCTCCCATAAATCTTGTAGGAGAAAGGTAAATTTCATCACTAGACCAACTCCTATGTAGCACAGCTGCAAGAGGATCCAGGTTAAATTGGGATAAAAAATCCCAATTTAAAACTCTTTTCTGTATTTCCCAGCTGAGAAAAGCTGAGATGATCTCACTGTTCAAAAAAGAACATCTCTCTTACGTTTGCAGCTACACTGAAACAGACAAAGGTGCAACCACCCTGTCAGGAGCAGAACTGCCTTCAAAAGGGACACCAGAATCTCCTTTAATCCAGGTGTGATTCTACATCAAGAGGGAACAGGCATTCAGAATGGTCCTTTTAGTTTACTGAAAGGTAAGCAGCTTAAAAGCAGGATATCACCTCTCATTAAATATCACCAATGCTCATTGTGAGATTTACAGTCCTTAACCTGGTTCCTGTGGGAACATTTATGTACCTCCCACATCTTACCTTACACAACCCTTGAGATGAAGGTAACTGCTGGGAAAGACATTAAGAAGAAATAGGAAAGAAAAACAATCTTCTAGGAAAAATTATCCTTTCACCTTTGATATTAGACAATCCTTGCCACACTGGTAAATAGATGTTTTACTGAAATGCCGGATATATTTTCCTGAAGTTACTAAACCATATTTCTGCTTTTAAAAAATGCTTTTATCAATTTATATTTCGGAGTTCCAATGTCCAAACCTTTACTCACATAGATCACAAAATCTAAACGAGCTGTTCTGTCCCCATAGAAGTTGTAAACAATAAAATTTACGTTTGATCCAGTGGTAGCAGCTCAAGCTGAGACCCTGGAAGTCCCTACTCCTGGAGGGGATGGGGGAACTAGAATGTAACTATGGCACAGATGGGATCACAGGCTGAAGGCTTCAGATGTGCCTCAGATTCAGTCATTCATACATTTGGCAAAAGCAAGTTGATTTCAAAATGCATACATTAACAAGAAAAGGTGCAGGCCTGCCAGCTAGTTTTGCTACAGATTTTGACAGGCTAACTCTGTAAGGACATGGAAAAGATCCCTTGAAGAAGGGCATCAGAAAAGCACACAAGAATTGTTAACATGCCAGACTTCATGAACAATTAGTCACAAGGAGAAAAATCCATAGAGGATTGAGCAGTTCTCCAGCAGACAGATGAGCACTCTAACACTGCTCATTTCTAGCACTACTTGTCACTGCAGAACTTGAAGGAAAAATCAACCACTAACAGAAGAAAGTTCATCCCAGCCATCATTTTTTAAATTCTCCTGATGTTTACAAAGCCACATTGCTTAGTGAATGTGACAGAGCTCTCAAGATCTCCACTGGTTCCTGAATGACATGTTTGATATCTAGGCCAGAGGATCAGTCCCTGAGAAGCATCAGTTCCTCTCTGCAGTGACCAGAACAGCACCTGTTTGTGCTGAGACGTGGTGGTAATGGTCACCCCCAATTCTGACAAAACTCTATGGGGACTAGAATCACTTTTCATAAAATAATCACAGAATGATCTGGGTTGAACAGAACTTTCCAAGACTACCCCATCCAATATCCCTGCTAAAATCCCATAACCCCCCCAAAAATATGATTTTCCTCCCTGATAAGAACAAATTAAGCAGAACATTACTGACATTACTGCAGAAGAATTAAACAAGCCCCCCAAAAAGAGTAAAGTCTCAAAGAATACTGTAAATTACTCCAAATTACAGCATTAGTATTAAATAAAACTCAAAAAAACTTCATTAGTGACTGAAATTTAAGTAACTTCATTAGCATGCTGATTTATCAGGTTCAATGAGAAATTTTCCTGGCTTTCTTAGTTTTTTAAAAGGAACAAAAATTTCAGAATATCCAAACAAAACCCCAACCCATCCCCCAAGCAAAATAAAACACAGAGCAGTGAGTACATGGGGCAAGGTGGGGGAAAGGAGAATACTCCTCCTAGGAAACCAAAGTAACATTTTTTCCAGCTTGAGCCTTGTTTGACATAAGGCTCCTAAACACCTTTGGAAGACTAAAGTATCAATTGTTTTTACTAATTAATAGTCAAATGTTATATCTCTGTAGCTGGTGAAGAGGCAGTTTTGGGTCTCCAAACAAATTAGTTTACATTACAGAAAATAAAAATGGGGAAAGCAATGTGCTAAACCCAAGAGTTAGAACAAAGAAAAGAGATCAGATTATGCTGGTCATTTAGAAGACATTGCTTTGTTTGGAGTTTTTATGTAGTAATTTGCACAAATTAAGAGACTAAAAGTGTTCGGAGACTGACACTGGTATAGAGAAGCAGGAGTTCCTACTGCTAAACCATTTAAAATTCATAGTAGATTACCCATAAGAACTTTTATTTTCTAGACCAAACAGAATATGCAGGCTCTAATAAAAGCTTTTCTCACGCCTCTGTACAGAGCCATATATCAATCTCTATACCTAAGCTCATCACTCTGTTCTCTAAGCACACATGCTTGTCCTTACAGTTTGAAACCAAAGCACTTTGCCCACAAATGCAGCAGAAGCCTTACCAGATCAGCACCAGCCTGAAGCAACACATCTGCCACATCTGTGTGTCCATTTTCACAGGCGTAGGTCAAAGCTGTATCTCCCGTCGCTGTAGTGGCATGAACATTGGCTCCTACAAACACAACATTTTTTTTATATTGGACATGTCCTTATCAAGTGTTTCACATCAGATAAACACAAAAATCTCTGACAGCAGCTATATCCTACTGACCAACAGCCTCCACAGTCCAAGAGCATTGCTCTCATGGCAAAAATTGCTCTCATAGCGAAAACACTCCAAGGAGAGGGGGTAAGCCAAGGCTTGGAAAAAGCATGACTGACAATCCAAGCAGTTAAACTTAGATGTTTGCTCATTCCTGCAGTCCCTCTACAGCAAGAAGGATTTCAGGTGTTACATCAAGTAAAAGGGAATCCAGACAGTTTTGCAGACTGTCCATTTAACTCAGAGCTGTATGCCAAGGGAGACCAGACAAAATGCACATCACTGAATTAGTATTAATACAACAAAGCCATACACTTCCACAAATCTCCCTTCTTTCCTGCTCTTGAAAATCACTTGCTTTAAAACCCTTTTTTTGAAATAATTTGTCTAGCTTCATAGACACCAGCTCTCTGAAAACTACACTTGACTCTTCATATGTAACACATTACTCTTAAAAAAAGAAATGCCAATGTGATTAGCCATTTTCTTATTTTTAAGGTGTGAGGTATAATTAGAGACTCCCTGATGCCAAAACAAGGCTCCTTAATCAACTTTCTACACTATCAGCAGTGAAGTGCAGGCAGTGAGCATTCCAAGGGAGCTGGTGACAGGTGTCACATGCTGGTGTCACTGCACCAAGTGGCACAGTTGTTACTGTCCCTCGATGAGCAGGGAGCTTCACTTTCTAAAATTACAAATCCAGCCAATTTTATGCTTATTCTTAGAGCATACAAATAAATCACCTTCCACAACAAGGAAGATATCCCAAATACAGCTCCTTTTTCTTTATTATTTTAAGCAGAATACTTTAGACTCTACCAAGTCTATAAACTGAAAGATGAACATTGAAGCATCATTTTACCCCAAACTCCAGCAAGATTTAATTTTTACTACTGTGTAATGTAGTAGTAAAGCTCATTCATCACAGAAATTCAGCACATTCCAGAATCTGTCTTGCACACTACTTCCCAGCACACCATTCCTAAAGAACTGGTTATTCAGGGAGACTGAATGCAGATAACCAGGCGTAGTCAAAGCTGGAGTAGCAAGCAAAACCAAGCATTATCTGCATTAAAATTCTGTCCTAGATGCAGATAGCTGGAAACAATGTTTCTAATGAATGGATGCTTCCTAGATATGGAACAGGATCACCTGCTCCAGGAGGCACTTTCCTCTGTTACCAGTATCAAGAGATACTGAGGTGCAACATATGCTTTTTCCTCCTTGCTAAATTATCTGAGGATATTGTTTCTTGTTACAACACTGTCACTATCAAAAGCCCAACGATGTTCCAAATCATACAAAACACATCAAGTCCATAGTATCTGTGGGCTTAATCACTTGCTCTGAACACATACCTGCTGCCAGCAAGTATTTCACCAGTTCAAGATGACCCTCTTGAGCAGCTTCCATCAAAGGTGTTGAGCAACCAAGCTCTATATCAGCTCCTGCCTTAATAAGGAAGTCAGCAACTTCAGAGAAGCCTCCACAGCAGGCCAGGGTCAGGGCTGTTTCCTGCGTTTCCTCTGTCTGTGCGTTAATATTTGCCCCTGGGAAACAAAGCAGCCATTACTGACACTGGCTGGGGAGGTGAATGCTCATCACCCCCACAGCAGTTTGGGTGTTTGAGCTCTGCTCTCTGGGTACAGCAGTATCAGAGCAATCTGCACAGGACACCTGCTGGCCATGGATCACACTGTGTCCTTTTGAGGCTCCATGGCCACGGGATCTCACCTTGTGCCAGCAGCAAGGCCACCATCTCTTCGTGGCCTTCCCGGGCAGCTTCCATCAGAGGTGTGTAACCTTCATCATTAACCTCCTCCAGGTTGGCTCCTCGCTCGATCAGAAGTGCTGCCAGCTCCACGTGCCCGCCACAAGCAGCCAGAGTGAGCGGGGACTCAAAGGAATCTGCGGGCATGTTCACCTGGGCACCGCTGTCCAACAGCAGCCGTGCCACCTCCACGTGCCCGTCCTGCAAGAAAGGGCAACCAGGAGTCACAACTGGAGTCACTTCATGCTGTAGTTGCAATCATTATCACACCAGGCCTGAAAATGATCCTACAAAGACAGGGCTTTTTTATTTATCATGGTTTAATGGTAATACTTGGACCTAACCAACATTTAGTTTTCCACCTACATCTAAGGAAAATAGAGCTAGATATATATGGTGGTATTTATATCTTTTGAGGAAAAAAAGAATTATGGCACAAGACTTAATTTGCAGCACAATCTTTGGGACACAACATACTAGAGATAGCAAACAAGCGTCATAAGTAATAAACTCCCTCCTAAACTAAACCTCAAAACAAGCGTAAGAAAAAAATATTTTCTTATTCTTTGTAGTAGTAGTTGATTCATGACTTCTACAAACAAAACCCAAAAAAGCCCCACTTGGCAACTTCTACATCCTGGGAAAGATACCTGCAAGAAAAACTGAAGTGGTAACAATAAGGCAGGTAACAGGAGGAGAGAAGACCTGGAAAAACTCTTAAAGGTGACTGAAAAATGCCCAGGTGAAGCCATAGAACAAGAAAATTAGGATTACCAGAGCAGTCTGAGCAAGCAAAGAACATAGGTGTATCTGCCAACTTCTCAAGAAAGTACCCTTAAACCTCTCCATTACTTGCAATGGACCAAGTATCTAAAATCCACGTTTGACCGAAGGTGTAGTTGGTAGAGAGCCACAACATCGGCGAAAGAGGAAAGCTTAAGCTGATCATGAAGCAGGTTGTAGGTAACCTGAGATGGGCAGCAATCAGGGGTGCACATTAAACACAGGCTGTTGTTCTCAGAGGTTGAGAAACCTAAAAGCCAACAGCCACCTCATTAGAGGCATTAACCCAAGTGTGGCACTGTCCTGACTAAAACAAACTCTGAGGCACTTACAAAAGAATTGGTGATCAGAGACCAGACACCTCAGCAACCTGTACCTACTGCATTCCTTAGATGGAAAGAGATGAAGATTGGGAACAGTCACAACAATTTGGTGGAACAGCTCCCTTGTGCAAGGGTGCAGCTGAATGATAACAAAAAACAAATCCCTTGTTATGGATGGGGTTGGGACTTCAAAGGCTCATCTTCCTTTCTGTTGCTTTCAAATGTCAATACACACTCTGTAATGTCAGAATACCTAGTCTGAAACACCAAAGAGCTGAAAATATGCAGGCAAACCTCACAACTCTCTCCCCCAAGTGAGCTGCTTCATATCTCCAAATTAAGCCAGCCCTTGGATTGTTTCACCAGGAAACCAAGAAAAAGCAAACAAAAAACCCCAACCTAAACAGAACAGTGGGGCTGATTAACCTTTAGTCTGCAGTTGTGGTGCAATCTCCTTTAGGTGACAGCATGCACCCACTGTCCTTCTGAATTCCTTACTGGCACCAGGCTCTCCTCCAGGGAAGGCTATTCAAGGATACAATTACCAGCTCACTATGGAAGACTTGGACACAGCTCCCCAGTTACACCCTGACCTTGGTCTCTTGCATCATCACCTCACAACTGCACTGAAAGAACACTTGATCCTCCAGCTCTCAGCAGACTGGAGGAACACTGCAGCCTATCTTCCAAGGAGTACAGGCTACTGGGAGAAAAATCTGTTTCCCTCTTTTTGCTGTGCTTCCTATGGAAACAAGGCCCCTGTTCTTTCTTCAAAGAAGTTCCCCAGCTTGAAGAAGAGAGAAAAGGTCATCCAAGGTCTGTACAGAAATGGTTACAGATATGCTTTGACACAATAGCACACTATTTATTAAGATGATGCTCTTGGATAGGGAAGTTTTCCCTCAATGGCTGCATTGAAATTAAGTGGACAGTTGCTAGAGAACTAAGGACTACATTATTTTTCAAAATAAAATGGTAGGTCAGAAGAAAAACCTCACAACCTCATTTACAGAAACCTAGAAGAGAGCAAATCATCTCTCCATGCAAAACACTTCCGGCAGTGATGAACAGACAATTGTAATGCATGAATCATCCAGCTCAGTGCACTTTTGGAAGGCTCATTCCACGACACACTGAGAGACCTTATTTATAAAAACAGAGGTGGAAAACACACTAAAAAAAAACCAAAACAAAACCCCAAACTAGTGACTTGTATTACATCACTGCACTGCAGATTAGTCACCAAAACTTCACATAGGGAGCATTTAAAACAACACATCATCCCCTCAAAAATTAAAGTATTTTTCCTTTATGAGCAGTTCGACTGAGAAGCTGGTGGGAGCTACAGTAAGCACTTTTTTTTACAGTAACAACACACAAATTCACTTGCAGCCCCCAAACAGCTTGTTATCCAAGGCTCACTCTATTTTATCACCTCTTGCATTCCTCTCTCCCTGAGGAGGGAACAGTACAAACAAAGGTATTTACCATGCAGGCCTCCATCAGCGCCGTGTGCATCTCATCTGTTTTGTGCTCTTGATCAGCTCCAGCTTCAAGCAAAAAACGAACCATATCTAAATGGCCTTCAAATGAAACAGATAAAATAAATAAGCATTGCACATCATCAACTTTTAGTAGTACAGACAATACACTTAATGAAATAATTCAGATTTTCACAGTTTGCTGTTAGAATCTTTACAAGTTACCACTGGCAAACATGGCTTTTTAAAGTACTCTTTAAAAAATACCAATGCAAACAAGCCAGCAGCCTTCAGAAAGCCTTTCCCAAAGATATCGCTCAGCTGTGAGATGGAGACAGACCTGTCTAATTCAAGTTTACACAAGAACCTTTCCTTGTGACTTCAAGCTACAAAACTGTGCTTATTCCCTATTGAACTGTACAGTGACAGATCATTTAAGAGTTCCAAGGCAGTATACAACTGGGGGGATTGTCTTTTAGGGATGGGTCCATGTAGGTCTGAACTTAACTTTAAGCTTCTTAATAATACTCACATATTTCTAAGAAGTAAGATACACACATATATTATCTGACATTATTTTTAAAAGCTTCTACTGAGCTTTACCAAAACTTGATTTAAACTCTATTACAGTTTCTGTCATTTTAGAAATTGTCCCTTCTAAGTTTTTAGCCTCTTGATGAGCATTCTTCTCTGTGGGAAAACTTAGTCTTACATAAACTGACAAGAAAACAATCAACTATCTTGTCAAAGATAATACAGGACATCTCTGTGATTCAAGGTTTTACATTCCATGACTCAATCAGGTTCTGGATCGAAAGAAACAAGAATGACTCTCCAACACATTCAGGGGTACTATTACTGGCATTTGCCTGTAAGTAACTACCACATGCTGTAGGAAATCCATGACAAATCCAGATGCAAGTCCTCAGATAGGTTATACATAGTATGTACCCTCAATCCTAACCACAGAGGCAAAGCCTAAAGATACTATGACAATAATCCACATCCTTCTTTTCTATTTGTAGAAAAACAATGGTTGGAAAGCAAACCATAGAAGCACAGTGGATTACCACTGCACTGTTACTTTACATAGAAGCTTTAAATAGCAAAAGAAATTATGTCAAAAGTCCCTAAAAGTTCATCACACTTAAGAATTCATAGCATTCTCCCAAATTACACTGAAAGAAAAGAATCCAGTAATAATGGAGGCATTGTCTCCCCATCAGAAATTACAGAAACACACATTCCAACTTTGCATTTTCTGAAGAACCAATAGAGATGTTTTCAGCATTCACAGACAGTTGGTGAGGGAACTGGCAATGAAATAGGGAATGTGGTAGTGGGTAGGAGGAGAGAATGGTGATGTGTCAAAGCACAAGTTTGGACACAGCCAGTTACAAGTTTTCATCTGCAACATGTCAAACATGTCCACCACATCTGGACACAAATACAGAATTAATACCATGACACCACAGCGGAAGATTTAGTGACACTGAGCTTAAAACCAAAATCCAGCTTTACAAAACTCTTAGGAAGACGTTCAAAAAAAAGTATTGCTGAAAGTTTTAGTCAGATAAATCCAAGCAAACAAATTTAAACAAAACTACAAAACAAGGGAAGAGACAATACCTTTATAGCATGCGAGTGTAAGTGCACTTTCTTTGAATTCGTTGGAGTGAGTGTTGATTCCTGCACCATATTCCAGCAATACTCTTGCAACCTCCACATGCCCTGCACTGGCTGCTTCCATCAGGGGGGTATGTCCATTCTCATTGTGGTCTTCTATGTTAGCACCAGCTTTCAGTAGCACCTTCACCACGTCCACAAAGCCCCCAGCACAGGCGTAGGTAAGAGCTGTGTTGCCTGCAGAGGAGAGGTTGCATGAGAGCCCTTTCCATCACCCACTCCTAACACAGGAAGGAGATCAGTGTTAACAGCTCCAACAAACCCAAGGACATCACCAGCAGCAGCTTTTCACCTCACAGCAATGTTTCTCCAGCCCATCATTCCAGGCTGGGTATAAAACCCCAAATAACTGTAACATGAAAGTTTTAATGCCAAGCCAGTATTACAAATTAGGATTTTTTCAGTTTGACTGTTATGTTTTCTACTTTAGCACACAAAATTAGATCAAATAAACATGAACAAAAAGATCAATGAGTAATTGATACTGTAGAGCTGGGGGGTGTTTTTTTGTTTTGTCTTTCTTTTTTTTTTTTTTTTGCCTAAGATTGTATCCTGTAATTCCCTGAAAATCTTCTACTGCTGGCTGAGAATAAATTTATAATTTAAAAACTCTGGTACTGTAAGTGACAGACACTCACATATGGCTCATGTTTTAAATGCTACAGTCAATTTTAAGGTAACTTAGCTTAAAATGGCTAAACAGAAAGATAAAAGAATATCTCATAGCTTGGACACGTAACTTGTGTGAAAATTTGAACAAAGTTTAAATTCTATCTTAATAAACAGAATCCAACTGCAGGTAATGTTGTCAGTGAGGTCAGTTAAGCTGTGGTCAAGAACCAGCAAAATAGAGAACATTCAATGCACTGAAAAATTTTAACTCCTCTTTAGTAAAAAGTAACAGACAAATAACTGGAGTTGATGAGATGCATCCCATGGTCATCTTACTGGGTAATTTTGGACTATACCAATGAGAAAAGATAAACTTCATACATTTTTCTTTTTCTCTAACACCAGAGTGGTTTTTACAGGAACAGTGCTTTCCATTAGAATTTATATTAAAACCCATATTTAATAACGGCCAGTTAAGACTCCAAACACATTCACTGCAGATCTGGTCTATTCCTAACAGTTCCTGTCATGTTTTCTTGTGAATGAAAGTGTTAGACAAAAACACAGATGTTCAGAAGAGCTGTGTGCCTTATGTGCCAGCCTTACTAACTGTGCTGCTCCCCAGTTACCTGTGGAGGACTGTGCATTGACATCTGCACAATGGACAAGAAGGAGTTTAACAATATCCACGTAGCCTCCACTGGCAGCTGCCATCAAGGGAGTGATGTCCCCTTTATTCCCTCGATCTTCAACGTTGGCGTGCATGGCTAGAAGCACCTGAGGGAAAAATTCACTACAGTGAGTAGATTGTAACATCAACCTTTTGGTTTTAATTCTATGGGATTTGTGAGACTGGCTCCCCAGCCAGCTGCCACAGTCCCTCACAGCCCAGTGCCACCCCCAGGACCATGCACAGTTACTGCCTGCACTGGGCTCTGCTGCAGAAAATTCTGAGTTTCTGCATTTGTTCATATCTAAGTTCCAGTGAAATATGGACATTTTCACAAGTCACAGGGCAATGTACTGACCAGAATGACAGCACAGAAAATGTCACCTGCAATAATGACCAGGGAACCCACAGGTCAAGCTCATGGGTGAGAAGTTCTCTCCCTGTCCTGTGTTTTGGCACCAGAATGTGAAGTTGGGCATTTCTGAGAACTATCACCTAAACATTTCAAAGCAGCTGCTCTTAGATACAGAAGCAATATAGCTCAAAATTAACAGAAATTAATGCACTTTTGATACAAATGTGATATAGAAAAAGGATTGTGTGACTGAGACATCAGCTTTTAGAAGGCAACCAGTTGTAGTATTTGGGTTTATTGCTATTTTAGATACTCTTGCTCGGCAGAACAGCTGGACTGCATCTAGAATAACGCCAGAAAAGTAGATACATCACTAAACACAGGATTCATTCCTCAGACAAGTCCATTCAACCTAAAGGCATCTGTGACTGCATTTTCCATCAAAGAAACCCAAACAATAACTAGAAACCCACAATAAGCTGCGTGCACTGATATTCTGTTGAAATAATAAAAAATTATAATAACCACAATAGCTAAAATGTTTACCTATCAAAGAAGCCCCTCAGACAATGCTTCACAAATGTTTAGTTCTAACTGTACTTGTTACTTACTTGTGCCAATTCATAATATCCTGCTGAGCAGGCCAAGCAAAGAAGACTCTCCCCTTCTTCAGTATGTTCATTTACGCTCCGTCCCTCATCCAGCAGCTTCCGGACAGCATTTACATCCCCATCGGAGCACGCCTCTGCCAAACTGCGACTGCAAAACAGGAACCACACAGTCAGCTTAAAACACACCTGCAACAGCTGGGCAGCTTTCCTAGGCAAGGAGGAAGCCTTTCAGTAAAGACTCTGGACTTCAGTGCTAAGCTTTACTTGAAAATACACCTTTATATGTATATATATTTTTAAAGTTTATCTATATACATACACGATATTGCCACAGGTGAAATGGAGATAGACACTTCCCATCAGTTGCTAACTGGTAATATGCTCTCATACAGACCAGATGCAGAGAGGAGTGCTCAAAACTGGTTTTTGTGGTGTTTGCAAGACAGGAGCAAACCTCTCTGATGCTATTCCCACTTCAGCGAATGCCAGAGACACAGAGGCTGTGACCATGACAAACTGCTGACTGCAGGTGCCAAGGCAAATTCCTATTGCAGACAAAGCCAAAAAGTCAGCAGTCAAGTATCACAGAGACCACTAATATGAATACTCCAACCAGAAAAACTTCTGTAATTAAGAGAGCAATCACCTACTCACATACAGCTAAGAGCTTGAACTTTCTTGAATAAGAACTCAGCTCTCTGGTACACCAGAGCATCATGTTAGAAAGTAACATTTTTTTGTACTTTCCTCTTATCCAGTGAAGTGAATAACCTGATGGGATAGTAATTACACCTTCAGATGCAATCTGCTTCTGCTAGCAGCAGAATAGCTCCATTACTAACTATAAAATTACCTGAATTTGAAATAAAATCCCATTCCATAGCTGGGGAACTGGGGGTGGTCAGTATGTACAAATAACTGCATTTGAAATAAAATCCCATTCCATAGCTGGGGAACTGGGAGTGGCCAGTATGTAAAATAAACCGAATTTAAAATAAAATTCCTTATCTGGGGAACCAGGGCTGGTCATTACATAAAATTAATTGATTTTGAAATAAAATCCCATAGTTGGAGAACCAGGGGTGGTCAGTATGTACAAATAACTGCATTTGAAATAAAATCCCATTCCATAGCTGGGGAACTGGGGGGGGTCAGTACATAAAATTAATTGATTTTGAATTAAAATCCTATTCTGTAGCTGGGGAACTAGGAGTAGTCAGTACGTACAATTAACTGAATTTGAAATAAAAACCCATTCCATAGCTGGGGAACGGGGGGTGGTCAGTGCATACACAGAACTGAATTTGAAATAAAATCCCATAGTTGGAGAACCAGGGGTGGTCAGTATGTACAACTAACTGGATTTGAAATAAAATTCCTTATTTGGTGAACTGGGGGGGGTCAGTACATAAAATTAATTGATTTTGAAATAAAATCCCATAGTTGGAGAACCAGGGGTGGTCAGTATATACAATTAACTGAATTTGAAATAAATTCCCATTCCATAGCCGGAGAACCAGGGGTGGTCAGTATGTACAATTAACTGAATTTGAAAAAAAAATCCCATCCCGTAGTTGGGGAACTGGAGGTGGTCAGTATGTACAATTAACTGAATTTGAAACAAAATCCCACTCCATAGTTGGGGAATGGGGGGTGGTCAGTACGTACATAGAACTGGATTTGAAATAAAATCCCATAGCTGGGGAACCAGGGGTGGTCAGTACATACAATTAAGTGAATTTGAAATAAAATTCTATTCCATAGTTGGGGAACTGGAGTTGGTCAGTATGCACAATGAACTGAATTTGAAATAAAATCCTATTCCATAGATGGGGAACCAGGAATGGTCAGTACATACAACTAACTGGATTTGAAATAAAATCCCATTCCATAGTTAAGGAACTAGGGGTGGTCAGTACGTACAACTAACTGGATTTGAAATAAAATCCCATACTAGGGGAACCAGGGTGGTCAGTACATACAATTAACTTGATTTGAAATAAAATTCCTTATTTGGTGAACCAGGGGTGGTCAGTACGTAAAATTAAGTGAATTTGAAATAAAATCCCATAATTGGAGAACCAGGGGTGGTCAGTATGTACAATTAAGTGGATTTGAAATAAAACCCCATAGCTGGTGAACCAGGGGCGGTCGGTATGTACAATGAACTGGATTTAACTGGAGAAGCAGGGTGCCCAGCACGTACTTGTCCACCTGTCCGTTGTTGTGGTTGTTCTCGGCCCTCATGCGCGTCAGCGCGGCGGCCGCCTCGTCCAGCGCGCAGCTGACAGACGACGTCAGTCTCCGGAGAACCTCGGGATCTGCGAAGGCTTTGCCATCGGCAGTGGACAATTTACCAATTCCTTCAGTGCACGTTCGTTCATCAGTCGGGTTAGTATGAAAGTCACACAAAAGAAATGCAAAGACACTATTTTAGAGTTCAGCCACATGCACTATTAGTTAAAAATCATTTGCAAACATGCCAGATAATTAGCTACTTAAAACTAAACTACCTACTAACATTTGCCCAAGACCTGAATATTTAATTAACTATAATATAGCAGTAAAAACCCTCTATTTGTCAATTGGCAGCTTTGTTACTTGTCCCGATGTCTCAACTCATACCTTTGAAGAACTTAAAAGAAGCTCAAAAACCATCATATTGGGGTATTAAGGATAAATCCAGGCATTGAAGCCCAAAACCAGAAGTTTGAGCAACAGATGTGATTTAAATATTTCTGAATGTGAAGAATTTTTCAACTTAAAACACTTATTATCCCTTTCCCACCCAAAGCAAAGCAGACTGAGTTCTAATATATATTATTTTTAAAAGTAGGAAAAATTTAAATGTTTATTAGTTTAAATTTCACCAATTTACCACTCTAAACTGCCCTGCTCTAGCTACAGGAACAAAAGTTAGGAAATGAAATCTCAAATATTTTAAGAATACTTGAAATCAATGCCTCTCCTTCAAAGACACAGCAGAAATGCTTAGATTCAAGGAACTTTCTTAACAGTTTCTTTTTTTATAACAGTTTCTTTGCTCAAGTTTTACTTCACACAGGTTTTACTCCTCATAGTTGAGCACAGCCTATTTAACATGTGGAAACAAACACTGCAGGGTGGGCAGGGCTTGTATCTTCAGGTACAAATGCACAAACAGCACAAACATCTCCTGGCCACCCACAAAAAATCCCCAAACATAAATCAATCCATTTCATGTGCTACAAAAAACAAATGGTTACTGGTTTATAGATCAGCCAGGTTCACCAGTCATGAATCAGTAACTTCAATTCCTTAGCTGTTAAAAAGGGTCAAATTAGATAGAAACCTCTGGATATAAGCACCTTATCCCTCAGAAGATTTGCTATTTGGTACGTGCATCTCTCTGCAGGCTTGATTTACACCACAATATAAATGTTTGAATTCCCACAACCCAGCTTGGAATTATTACAGAATAAATCGTGTTTTAAGTTTGAACATTGTCTTCAGACAACGTATTTCCACAGTTTGAGAACATCCAATTTGCTTCTCGATAACGTCAGAATCAATACTTACCAAATCTCTCCACCCTAAATCTCTTTATGCCAGCACACACCAGGTACGCTGTGACCTTACCCTGCACAGCTGGTGCAGTGCTCCAAGTGCTGGCTGGCAGCACTGGAACGTGATGCTGGACATGACGGAGAATCCCTCTCCTGCCATTGAGACAGACAGACAGACAGACACCTCCCCCAGGGTGCAGCTGATGGAAATGAACATTGGAGGTTCAATGAGCTGCTTTAGAGACTTGTGCGCTTCCTCCCTGGCTCCAACATCCCACATCTGGATCCCTTCAGCATTATCAAGGAGCTACAAAAACCAATTCATAACTGATTGCCCACTCTGCAATGAAATCAGAAATCCAACTGTCTGGGTCAGAAGCCTGGCTAGTCCAGAGCAACCAGAGCATAAAAATGAGGGGCCATGGACTCTTGGAGGCCACTGGCCACATGACCCCTTCCACCTCCAAACTGTTGAGGCCACCACCCCCATGGCCATGGCTGTTAAATATAGCAAAGTTAATAAACAAGCCTCAAATGCCACAGCTCATGCCTTATGTATTCATGTAAAATGGATATGCTGGTGGTGTGAAAGGGTTGGAAGTCCTGTCATCTCTGCAGGTGGGACAGTGGGGGACAGTCACTGCAAAACTGGGTCAGGACATCAATTTCGTTCCAAATACACCAAGAAAGTGATAGTTTTTCCACAGCTCTGCTTCCCCAGTGGCTCACAAAGTAACTGCTGAGATGTTTGCACGAGCTATTTCTGGTGGCAGTGCTGGCTTACGCTGCATTGCAGTGTACATAAAGCACTGCTGAAGGAAAGACAAAGAATTAAGTCTTCACAACTCAGCACTGAGGCCTCATCTGGGACTGCTGCAACCAGAGCTGAACACCGTGGTAAACAACATGGAAAAGTACTCGAGAGAAATCCACAGGACCCCTGAGCAAAGGCTAAAAATGCACAGATTTAGCTTACAAGGAGCAACACAACTGCAGCTTCCCTCCACTTAAAGAAGCTCTAATTGAAGGAGCTGTTAACAGCTCTACTGTTGACAAAAGAAGTGGAAAATACAAAGTCCAGCCAAAAGAAACCAACCCAAAGAACTACCAAAACACCACCATGAAAACCCCACACAACCCAAAAGCCCACATGACCTGGCTATCTGCAACTACACTGGATATCTCCATTGTTTCAGCCCACCAAGGCAGTAGAATGACAGGTTGCCTGGACAAGCAGGACCTACACTTGATATCTTCTCTGTTTTAAAAATTTGCTGTGGCATTCATACCTGGGATTTCTGAAGGCAGAAATCACACTAAAATTTCACAGAATTCACAGAATCACTGGGTTGGAAGAGACCTTAAAGATCATAGAGTCCAATCCATGCTACAACTCCTCATCTAAACCATGGTACTGAGTGCCATATCCAGTCTTTTTTTAAACACCTCCAGATCTTCTGTGCCAGGTCAACACAGACAAACTTGACCCACTGCAGCTCTCCTATTCCCAAGTATCTGTTTTCATGGATTTTACTTGGTGGTCTCCTGGAGGACTCAGCAACCACAGGTCCCTGGCTCTTCCTTCTGGACAGTCAGAGCACACTTACAGCTCACTCTTGTTTCAGACTTTGTTCCAAAAAATGAGCTATAACCACATCAAGGCCTTTCAGAGGGTAAGTGGAAGATGCCTTTTATCGACCTCACCAGCTAGAACTCAATCCAGGTACCATCCCCAGCTCTTATTTTCATATTTTTATATTGCACAGGCTAAAATTAATCAACAGCCACAGAAGACATCAGAGCTGAAATTTGTTTGGCTGGCTGGAGTCAAAGGGAGACAGATTACAAGAATTACCACTGCAGACACACATTCATTCACCCCCTTTTGCACATTATACTCAATAATTTACTATATAATAACAATCTGAAGTTTTTATTTTGTTATGATTTAGGATGACTATGCTAGAATCTCAATGCTGTAATGCTCATGTGTCTTTTAATCTCTAATTTCCTTCATTTTGTGCCCAAACCACTTGTTCTTGTGTCACTCTCATACACACAGGGGACTCCAGCAGTCTGATTTATGTGCAAGATCTTGGCCAAAATTCTTCTTGCTTCCTCCCATCCAACAAATACTGAAAGCATTCTCAGGACCATTCTACACACTCTTGCACAAGAGTGACCACAATTTCTTACATTATTACAGTCTCTCTAATATCTTACTGATCTGACACTATCTGAACTGGACCCAAGGTGTGACATTCTGTACTTCCTGGATTACACACATGCCTCTATAGAGGCCATCCTTTCCATCTCTTCATGGACTGATCACTGTTGCAGGTTTAAGTCTGAAAAGAGAATGTGGGACCCATTGTTTTTTGCTGAGAACAGTCCACAGTCATTAATTGTATGGAGAGGGTGACGCTTCTAATGCAAGGTTACAGCTGAACACTAAAATGATGAAGAGTATGGTCTTAAGCAAGCCAAAAGGAAATGCCTTCATCCAACATAAGCTGCCATGAAAAGACCAAAAAGGTGAACACAAAAATAGCTTGGACAGAATCACTGTAAAGCCTGTGCCATCTAACAGCCTAAGAAGAGAGGCCCTAAAAGTCACTATTTAGGATATTCCTGAACCATAGACAACTGGAAGAACAGAGAGTGGAGAGACTTTCACCTGTACTGTGATGTTCCTGCTTTACCCTCTGCAGGGAAAAGCCTGCACATCTTCAGATGAGAAGTGCCAGACACATCTTCACATCTTCTGTGGTGGGCAGCTCTATCTGAGCACCTGCTGCTGGAGCCATGTGCCAGCTGTTCACAAACCCCACAGGAACAAGCCAGCAGCACTACCCAACAATGGAAAAGGTCAATGACTGAACTCTGGGCCAGATAATGCCAGATGTTCCACACCTTAATGCCATATGACTGAACTATTTAAATTAGCCTGGAGTTGATTACAGAGGTGTATTAGAACAAGGAACTCACCTTTCAAGGGAAAAGTTTGCTCATCAGATACACACCTACGCTCCTATAACCAACACTCCCATTTCCTTGTTGACTTTCAGACTCATCAGGGTATTCCCACCTTGTAACTACCAAGATCAGAGTTTTAAGGAAACCTGAAATGAGCTGGTAACTTCTCAGTGTGATCTGAATTTAATTAGTCAGAGATACAGATATTGCCTCAAAAAGAAAAAAAAAGGAAACACCATCAGGTTTGTGCCTTTAAAAAACACAGTTAAGTCCCTCATAGGACACAGCTGGTGTCAACATATACTTTGAACATCGAAGGAGACTGCTCCAAAAACATCAACATATCCAAGAGATAATGTCCAATAATCCTCGCAAAGCCCTGCAGATTCAGTGGTGATTGTGTGCTTGCCCTGTCAGTTCCAGCACACTGCATGCTCTAACACACACTGGAGGACATTTACTTGTAGCATGTCCAATTTCTGCCCTCATGTTCATCCCAAAGTCTAACTCAGCTTCAGTTCATACAGAATCAGCTGGGAGTCCTTAAGGGCTTATCCACTCCAAAGACAGGTTGTGATGGAAACGTGGACAGCTTTAAAAGGCCCAAAGAAGTACAAAATGAGAATCATGGCCCAGAAATGTGTCTCTTTTTACCAGTATGCCAGGAATCTGCTCTACCCAGCCTGGTGTACAAGCAGTAAGTACCTCAAACAAGGTGAAGAGGGTTCCCGGAAGGAGAGGGGGGAACTTTGTTTTAGGTTCTTTACTGGAATCTCCATTCAGAGGAACTGAGAAGTTCTAGACTGTCCAAAGCCTCATGCCAACAAGCAGTGACCCCTCCAGAACAGTCTCAACTCCAGCTCATCACCCAGCTACCACAAGACAAGAAAGCAACAAGCAGAACTGAACACAGGCTGTTCTCTAAGGTCTCAGGTGGCAAAGTGGCAAAGTTACACATTGCCGGTGTGAGTAACAAAAATGTGCACTTGGCTCCTCTCTGATGATATCTAAACATCTTCCCAAACACAAATTTCATATTAGATCAGTTTCAGAGCCAGTAAACCAAAGAAAAGCATCCCCCACATTGCTTGTAAAGAGCAATCCAAAGCCAAGCAAACCCAAAGGAAGTCATTTGCAAGTTTCACTGCATTAAGATACCTAATTTGCAGCATCAGAATGAGGGACATAAATATATTTACAATTTTTTGAATATATTTTAAATATTTACATGTAGCTTATTGTATGCTGATTGGTCAGGTTAAGTCCTCAAGGCAAAAGCCACATATTGAGTAGTGCTCTTCAGGTAAACAAAATTAGAAAATACCAATAATTTATTCTAGTGCACTGATCTTCTAAAATTCATATGCTTTTAAAAACTTTCATATGAAGTGTTGTTAAAAAAAACTAATCCACACTAAGCTAAAGAACACTGGAATTACAAGAAAAGTCTACTTGTAGTATAAGGAAAATGTGAGAGTACAGACTGAGCAATGCCATTTGGGATTTTTGGCTATTTTTTTTGAAGAAAAGCATTATCCAGAATGCTTCTCCATTTTTCAGAAGGTCATTTCAACACTACTGCTCCCAGTTTGATATGGTAGGGATTATTTTAGCTCTGTTTTCTAAAACACTACAAAAACTACATTGAGGCTTTCAGTGATTCCAAGCCAAGCACACGCCTTTGGAATCACTACCACTGAAAATCACAGTTATGGTCTGATTTCAGCTCAGCTCCAGAGCAATGAAAACTCACTGTACCTCCACCAGCCCTGGTGTATCTGCACTTCACTCAAGAAAATATCCTTTCATATACAGGTGATAGAAATTTTCACTACAAAACTATTTTCTCATCTTACCAAGTGCACAGCACAAACAGAACTCACTGGCTGCAATTTTTATTTCTCTTCTTCTCAATTAGTATTTGGACATGCTAAATAAAATTCATTTAGCATGAAATTAAGAACTACAGCTTAAGGTTTTTTTTTTTAATTTTATTAATTAGCATTTTACAATATTTCATGTGTCACCATCACAGTTACCCATAGACTTAAGAGCAGCTGAGTTCTCAATTGCTACAAATCATATTCCTGACAGCAAACTGTGATGCTTAAAAATGACATTTTCAGTGCAATCTGAAAAATCATGTTAATATCATCTGCTAAGCATTTTCTGGCAAAAGCAGAAATTTATTATCCTGGACTGTAATTCATGGTCCTTATCTCAAAATATCCCTTCTTCACAAATGCACCATCTTAAACACAATAGGAAATCATCCACAATATTCACAAGTGAAAGGGAATGCCTGAAAAAACAAACCTGAAAGGCCATTCCAACATACCCACAGCTTGGGAGAAAACTTCCCCTAATTCCAGCTCCCATTTTTCACTTACTTGACACTACAAACTCTTAATATTACACTTGCATTTCCATCTCTTTCAATGCATTTGTGGGAACAGGAGCCAGCAATCTCCACCACATTCTCTCCTCTTTCCAGCATGGCAGCTGTAGCAGCAAGATTTTCCTTTCCAAAATCAAAAGCCAGGAAGTGCTTCTCCAGCTACAGTTAGTTCTTACTGTTATTTCAGTAACATTTTGATGGCAAGGGTTCCTTTTTTGAGATCATCTCCTTTTTACATTAGTGTGCTTAAATATCTCACACTCTGAAAGCTAATTTTAGATTCCACACAAATACAAATCCTTGATTAACTAGTCAATATTCATTAACATTTCTTTTGAGAAATTAGATTCATTAAGTATCAATTTATAAATTTAGATTTCAATTTGGTCTCACGTCACTTCAATAAGGGTTACCTAATCAGGGAATTCACTACCTCAGCCACCAATTTCCATTTTTAGTTAAGCTTGGAAACCCAGTAAGCAAATTCAGCAATGAAAAACAGCTTTTTATAGACTTACAGATGTTTCTAGAAAAATCCCAATCTTCCCAAATAGTCTGAAATTTCATTTAATTTCTCTCCACCAACTCCATTCAACCCATTCCTTTGTTTTCAGAATGCAAGGCAGAATACAGGTATTTAACAGATAAGGAATACCAGACATATTTTAGTTTAGAACACTGAAATAAAAGATTGGTTTAAACATTTTAGCAGAGATTTGTTAACATATGAGAGGTTAAATAGGACAGAATAATACCAGAAAAATTATCCACATAACTATCTCCTCGAAATTCCTCATCTTATTTAAAATCCTGACCATGCCAGACTTTGCTACAGCAGAACTCTCAATTTTTCTGTCAGTTTGACTTTTCCAAGCTTTCATTAGGCATCCATTTTCTCCCAGGTATGAACACTAAGTTGCCTTTTCTAAAGCTAAAATAACATGAGCTTTTTTGTGCCAATCTAACATTTGACCACTTCCAGAAGGATGACTTTGTGCTCCTCCTCTCCCCATGTTTCCCCCACTGCCCTCACACTGGGGAAAAGAAGAGAGAGTTTTCTCTCAGCACAAGATAAATCTGACCAGCAAAAGGTCTTTCTAGGCACCACCAGAACTGGTAAGAGGAGAGAAAACCCTGCAGGAACAGCAGATTACTGCCTGACTAGGACAGCAAACAGCCACTAAACCATCCTACCCACCTCACAAACCTTCCTGTCACTCATTCACAATGTTTGTTCCAAATGCTTGCTCCCTAATCCAGGATCTTTATAAATAAATTTAACCTTTCATTTTTTAATATTTTTTTCTATTAAATCTCTATCAAAGAAACATTTGCCTTACTAGAAGGCAGCAAGTTCCCAGATGCAACCCTCAACACTGGTGACCCCTTACAGGAACCACAACTTCCAGACACACTCATCACATATGTGCAGAAAATCGTGCTCATCACTCAAACAAGTGCACTTTGATCCTACATTTGTTGCATGTAGTTTGTATGGAAGCATCATGAATTACTCTGGTGTCATGATTACAGATGTACTTCAGCAGCAGCAAACTGCTTTTCCACCCATCTCACTGTGGGGGACCATCTGGGAGGAAATTCTGACTCTTGGATTACCTTGTGTTTTAAAGCAGCAACTGCAATCAGGACAGAAGCAATATTACAGTGAAAACAACTGCCAGTTCTGTCTGAGAATAACTATTTCCACCAGCTTGCCTAAATTGTTGGGGTTTGTTCTGGTTCGGTTTTTATTTTTTTAATAGAAAAAGCACTTTTGCCCATTGGCAACTAAGGCCTTCTTCCCAACCTGCTTTTGATTGTAAGAAAATATAAGATTTGAGAAAGATATTTAAAACACAGTACTAACTTTAATTCAAATTATAAAGGAAAAGAATGGGATTAAACAGTGGTTTATCTATGTGACTCTGAAAAACCTGAACTTGTTTTGGTGCTTTGCTGGGATTAAATGGGAGTTACACTGGATATCACAGTTAAAATAGGGGCTTAGCACTTTGTTTTAAAATTATTTTGAATGACCAAGTCAGGGATTTTTTTTTTCACCCTTAACACAGATAAAAGCCAGCAATACACACCCAGAATCATTTGCCACAGCAGCAAAACCACAGCAAACTACTTGGGTGCCCAATGCATTTTCCCTTGCCAGTCCTCCCTTCCTCGTTATCTCCTCCTGCCACAAACCCTCCACACCTTCCCCAGGGCTGCAGCACCAGAGACTATTCAACTCCATTTTATACTCATACACTTGAAACAAACACTCTTCTGGTTGTGTCCTGCTCACCAGCCTTGCTGTGATTAGCTAAGGGAAAACTTCAGCCATGGCCGGAATTGTTTGCCTGCCTTTGTTTGGCTGTGAACAGGACACAGTTAAACAGCAGAGTCAGCACATCTCCTGAGCTGGGCAGTCACCTGCCCCCAGCCTGCCCAGCTGAGTCTGAGCACACACATCACAGAGCACCCCAGCACATCCCAGAGCATCCCAGAACATCCCAGTGCATCCCACTGCACCCCAGCGCATCCCAGCACACATAACAGTGCATCTCAGAGCACCCCAGCATATCCCAGTGCACCTCAGTGCATCCCAGCACATCCCAGAGCACCCCAACACATCCCAGCCCACCCCAGCATATCCCAGTCCACATCCCACTGCACCACAGCCCATCCCAGCCCATCCCTGCACCAGGCACAGGGAGCTGCTGTCACCCACCCAGTGCCCAGCCAGAATCACAGGAGCTCTGCTCAAATTCTGAGCTTTGGACATCAGCTCAGACACTCCTCCATGGCAAGGAAGAGAAGAAAGAATCTGATTGCTTCTGAGTGCTTATATGAAGTAGTTTTAAATCCCTAAGTCACTCTTGGGGCATTTATTTTAAGCTAAGACTGTAGTGCGTACAATATTTACCCACACAACTACAAAGGTGGTGTCCTGGTTTTGCATGGGATGCATTTATGGAAGTGATGCAAACTTGCAAGCGATGCAACTTGCTAAATGATCCAGAAGCAGAACTTGTGACCTCTGTAAAGAAAGCTACACATTTTTACTTTGTGCCATCAAATATGGAAAAATGTACTATTTATTTAATTATTTTACAGAAAAATATCACAGCTAATGGTTGGCAATTATTCTTCATTTCCTGGTTCTTCCTTTCATGGCTTATCAGAGAGAAATGTTTCCTCATTTCAAGTCTGACACTTACTTGGCTCCAAGAATCTGAAAGATACATGTCAAAGAGCTAAGAATGCTACTAACAAGGGAAGGAGGAACATGGAAATGGCACTGCCCACTGTGGGAGGATAGGGAGCAAAGAAAAAGTTCACATATCCCTGAGAAATATCAAGAGAAGAAAAAAAATATTAATGCTGAGAAAGATGCACAGAATTCCTGTTCTTGACTTCTGGCATTCTAACTCAGCTCAGTATTTCATGTCTCAACCTCTTTAGGGCTTGGGGCCCTTGAAAACAAGTTACCTTACAGACACTCCCACCTATTTAGTGGGACAAGGGGAAGACAGCAGATTTACTTTCTGCTTTTTGAGTAACCTAAAGGAAGGGAAAGGATCACACCCCTGTGGAGACTGACTCCAGGATATGACCCCCCTGCACTACAGAGATGCAGGAAGGCAAGAACTCAAGTGACCTTTGAGTGCTATTTATAGACAAAGAGTTCAGCCCACTTGAACTCTTCTCGAAGTTTGTGGCAGTCAGTGGCAAACTGAGCCCCAATGGGCTGTAATTGCCTTCCCGAATCACAAAGCAACTCTGACTATCACACAGTACCCAGTGACTGTCTGGATAAAGACATTTGAAAATACTACTACATTTTCAAGCAAAGATCTAAGAGCAAATTGAGTACCAGTAAAATCACGGAGCTAACTCAGAAGCCCACAGAGTTTTAGCCCCTAGTTTATGCTAATCGTGTATGACAAAGCAAGCCAAAATACTGAGTATTTTCAGAGAGTGATCAAGTGCACCACTTCTTTAAAAAAACAATCACCACTGTAATGGTGTATAGCACAGACTAGTGTATAAATTCATGTCTCAAACTGAACATTTGAGAAACTCTTCATTAAACCTTCTCCTCTACCTAAAATGATCCACAGCCTTTCAGTGTACTGCTATCATTACATACATGGTGCATAACAAAAGATCCTGAAGGGAAAACCTTAAAGAATGCCAAAATAGATTGGAGTACCAAACTACCAAAAATCAGGATACTACAGTCTTCAGAAAGAAAACACAGAATGTATTTTACCATGACCCAACTTGAAGAAAGAACACACCCATCTACTGCTAACACCCCTCTAAAAGTACATCCCAATGGAGGTCATCCCATCTATTTATTTTTTGCAGCATCCTCTTGCAGTTTTAAAAACAAAAGGGAAGAGATGCATTTTCACCCAGCTCCATGTCTCTGAAGTGCTTCAGATGGGAGATTATGTCCATCTGAGGTCACAGAATCCAACATGTGGCACCACACAGAGCAAGTTCTACTGAGCTTCTTCAGAGCACTGAGAAGTGCGCAGAGAAACTGTAACAAGCAGGGATCCAATAGAGGGAGTTGCTTCCAATAGTGAATATGGAAAAGTCCAGCCAATTAAGGTTCTACCACAGCAAATTTCTTTCATTATTTCCTCCAGGTCTTTGCTCTTAACCTGTGTAAAGACCAGAATAAAGTTGTTCAATGTCTTGCTGTGTCTCTGCTGCTGGGGAGGATCAGGTACTGGGTGCTCTCGCTGTAAGTGAAGGCTGATAGCCAAAAGCACAGCCACAGTGCAAGTTTATCCTTTTCTCAAATCTTTCTTTTAGCAAATCCTCCTGCTTTCCCTCCAGAGACTTCCAAAACATGCTGCTTCCTTGGTTTTGGCAGTACTAGACAAAGCCAGCTGGAAGTCAGGCCAGGTTGGTTAGAACATTCTTGCTACTCAAAAGCCAACTAATTCTTTGAAAGCAAAGACACAATTTTAGCCTTTATAATGATTCTGAGTTGAGAAGGTTTTTTTTGAAGGACATATTCAAACACAAGTGTCAGAAAAAAAATATATATACACACACATACACAGGAATAGTCAACTGCACACACAGGAATAATCAAATGCACAAAAATGTAATAATTTGTTATAGCTCTTCAGAAAAGCAGTGGTAGATTTAAAGACAAATTCAACTTGCAAACCAAAGGCAAAAGGCAGACAACAAATGGAGATGTATAAACAAAACACAGCTTGCAGGACAGATGAAATAACACTCCTCTCTCCATGCATCAAGAGATCAGCTTCAGTAACACAACTCATTTGGGGCAAAAAGTTATGAAGAACAGAGATCACGTACAGAGACTCCAGAGGAGAACAAGAGCAGATGAAAGTCTAAAGAACATGAGTTAAGGGCAGAAAAAGGTTAGATGTTATTTAGCAAAAAAACCCAAAAACTGAGGGTGATATCAGTCTGCAAATCAGCTCTAAGGATGGCTGCACTTGGAACACTGAACATGAGCTGCATTAAACAAGAGTCAGAGCCACTAAAAATTACTCGCTGCTTTATTCCATCTTTCTTTCTTCCTTCCCTCACAAAGTTCTTCCAAAGGAAGCAGCTCAGTGTTCCCTTCACCTTTGAGTTACATATTTCAGTCTGGGGAGAAGGCAGAGAAGAAGATAAAACTGAATTCTACAGAGACTTTTTTCAGCCAAATTTTTGAAAAAGTTTTAAGAAGGCATGCAGAATTTCAGAGAAAGGTGATGCCTAAATGACAAGTTAAAAATTCTTGGTTTGGAAGCACGTTTTATTACACAAGGGGAAAAGTCCCTGAGGATCTGCACTGTGCATTTTGCTCCCACTGCAACTACTTTCCTGATAAATACAACCAGGATAACTTTATGCAATGCAATAATATTTTTTTATCATACCCTAGTATGTATTGGATCTTCAAGTATTTAAATAATTCATATTCATATTCACAAAGAATATCACCTGCCTTTTTGTGCAAGATGTTTAATGTATTACAGCTCATTTTAAATTTAAGATTTAAGTTCTTAGCTTTTAAAGTAAGGTCTGTAAAACAGCACAAAATCATTTATAGCAAGAAACTAAGATGCTCATATCCCACTGTAAAAAAAGCCACTCGTTTCCATAAGCTGATTCAAAGATAAGTGGCAGTATATTTCACATACTTTGTTTTTTATTAATCTGGTGAAAACTAGCTTGACTTTCTAGAAATAAGCAGAACTTAATCATTTCTGCTATGCATATACTTTATTACCATTTGTTTTCTTAGAAACTTGCTTATAATTACTTTCTGAACATACAACAGTAACATTTTGTCACAGTTGAGTAAAAAATTTTAAAAAATCAACCAATGCATGTGTTGTACTGCAAAGTATTGATGACTCAGTAAATCTGACACTTCAAAAGACCCCAAATATTTGCTAGGATTATAGAACTGTCAGAAATGTTATAGACAGATGTGTCACAGCCCACCCCAGGAGGTGTCCCCAGACCCAGAAGATGACCCAGAGTGTTTTGGCAGCAAACAGCCCTGCTCCAGTGCAGTGACTCCCCACAGGACACTTCCCTCAGCTCCAGGAGGTGTGGCTCCACATCCAGACTCCTGACCTGACTTACCAGTTAGTCCAGTATGGAGCAAGTGCCTGGCACTGGTTACTGCCACCATGCTTGAATATTAAGCTACAGAACATTAAAAAAAAAATCCCAAACAGGGAAATCTGGAAAACTGATTCAGATCCGATCATCTGCACAACCCAAAGCATCCAGCCAATATTCAAACTCTTTTTTGAACACTTCTAAAGTCTGATTTTATCACCATGTGCTAAGGAAACTACATGACTGACAAATAACAAAAAAAAGCAAACATAGATTTCAAGTCAGTGTAACTGAGTTTTTTTTAATAAACTACTAAGACTCTTCTTGCAGAAGACACAAGTAAGAGATTGAGGCTTGTCTACCTCCTCACTCCTTCCTCACTCTCTCCTGACACATTTCAGGAGAAGAGTCACTTTCTGGCGAGCTCCAACTTCCAAGAGCAGAAACTGCTTCCTTTCCCACAGCTCCCATCTCAGCTCCCCTCCCTCCCAGCATCCCAAGGACAACACCACAGCCACCTGCTGAGAGGAGGCAGGGACACAGAGCAAAGAGAACAGCTCTGCACAGGCACATCCCATTCCCATTCAGGCACTACATAGGACTGGCAGTACAGCACTGCTGGTTTTCTCCTGCCCAAACTCTCTCCACATTGCTTTTGGCTGAAGCTACTCCAAGTACTAACATAAGAAGAAGTCTTGAAATCAATGCTGAATGGAAAAAAGTTTTTAACCAGCAATAATATGTTTCCCTTATTGGAACAAGAGAGCAAAGGGTGTTTCATCTTACAGAAGAATCCAGCTTGCATGAAAAATAAAATACAGCAGAAGGAAAATAAAAAGGAGAAGTTGAGTTAATAAAAACTATATCCAGAACTGAAAAAATCTTGTTAAAAGGAGGATTGCACAAATTGTTCACGGTACAATCATGAAGAAATTACCAATTACTTATGACTACCTCTGAGATACATGCACAGATTTATATAAATATGTAGGCAACTTGAGAGATTGAGGAGAACACTGGTCAATTTTTATACTTCACAAAATAAAACTGCTACATTTTTGTCACCTCTTCCCACTCCCCATCCCCTCTGAAGAAAGGTTAAAATCATCTTTGCCAAAGAATTCCAGAAGTAAAGCTTTCAGAGCTGGCAAGGTAACAGCCATCTGATATCTAAAGGCAGCAATTTAAGTGTTATGACAATGAGATTGTTCTTCACAGCAAAATCCATCTGGAAAACAGCTAAAAAATATGAAGCTGATACATTTAACACACTGTCAAAGCATGGAAGTTAATTTAACTAAGAGCAGGATTAGACTAGACTTTTTCTACAAAAAATATTTGAATCATGCAAAATCTCAGAGAGATTAATATTAATAATTCAATTACATGCACTCAATTGAGTTTATCCAACTTGCTCAAAAGCACAACAAATCTCTGTGTTTCACATACCATATATTCCTTCCCACTCTGAATCTTTAGATGGTGAAGAAAGAAAATAAGTAAGTCATTGTAATGTGCCAGTATCTCAAAAGGCAGAAGCTTTGCAGTGAACAAGACAGTGGTGATTTCAGTGGCAGGGCTGCTTTGATCTCTCAAGAAACACCTACAGTGGAGCCTGTTCAAACTGTCCTAGTGAAAACTGTTTCCCTTATTTGGTCTGTATACCATGCCCATGTAACACAAAGTATTTTAGATCAGACCAAATTATGGTGAAAAGCCTTTCTTGATTTATAATCAGCCACAATAACTGGACTAAGGTAAGATTTTGGCCATGTTGAAGGAGGCTAAACACACTTCAAATTTGATATTGCAACATTTTTACAATAAAGTTACATCTTAGCTCAAATTCCAGCAATCCTCTTTGATTCCCCCCCAAAAAAGATCCTGCTTCTCTTTCTTTATTTCAAAACACCAGTACAGATCTAGACATGCCTTTGCTGTATTCCACGAGCACAGAGGTGGAACCAATAAAATGACAAACATGTTTCCATGTCATCTGTTTCCTGCAGACCCCCACTTCTATAGTTTCAAGTGGAGCTTGGACAACCCTTCAGACATTAAGTTTCTAATGCCCACCCTCATTTAAATCACAGCTTAGTTACTCATCAGCCCTATGAAAAGAAACACCAAGTTAACACATGAATCTTATTCATCATAAATATGAATCAAAGAATATGATCAAAGAATTTCTCTAGCCCAGTCTCAGTCACTTTCTGAGGATTCCCTCAGATGCAGGATGAAAGCAAGCTGTGCCTCTCTGGCACTGTTCTTCTAGACCACAGCTCATTCCCTGGTAACCCCTGTTGTTAGTGAATAATGAATGGGTTAGATCACATCACAAGAGAAAAAAAAAGCAGGTTTGGTCAATAGGTTGGCAAGTGAGTAAACAGAAATATACATATACAGAGGAAAGCACTCAATTTCACAATTGCTGAATCTACTCTAACCTTTCAGTTTATCCTAAAGCAGGCAGATTTCATCTGGGCTCATTCATATTATGATCTGTATTCTGTATTTCCACTAAGCAGGTGATCACTTCCACTTTTTGCCTTTCCCAGTTCCAAAATACACAACCTAATCCCCCCACCACCACCCTAGCAGCTTTTCCAAAGAGCAGTATCAGGCCCTCATGCATGAATGAACTACTGAAATTCACAGGTATTAACAGACACACAATATTAGAAGTCGATTTCTCTTTCACCATTTACACTACAATTAATCCCTCCAAGTCTTGAAAACACCAAACCATTTGTGAGGGTCTCCAGCCACCTTTAATACTGTATTTCATCAGAAAAGAAGGATAACTCTGCTCCCTGTTTGAATATAAGAATGGACTATTCACATGTTTCATTAAACAAACCTTTGGCTCAACATTCTCCCTCTCAAAATATTTTCCTCACAAGCCTCTTTGCAAACAATAGTGGGAGTCCTGAAGAACTCACTGCTTACAGAACTACTCCCTGTGTAGATACAGGAACATCATGTCCCCCAAAGGCAGCTGAAGTTTCTTTACTACTTTCTTCTGCATCTTTTTTTTGATGCTTCATTGTCAAAGTGTTTCAACATTCTGATTGAGAAGTAACACACTTAAAATCTCTGCTGGAAGGGACACAGGCACTCAAGCTATTTCCTCAAGTCAAAAAGCAGTTCAGTAACACTCTGTTTCACTTCCCAGAAAACTCAGCCAAACCATGCTGAAACACTATCAACAGGGTATTTTAACTGCAAGGGATTAACATTTTGACATTTCACAACTTTCTGTAGAAATCTGTGCTCTCAGTGCAGAATACACCAAATGGGCACCCAGGATTTTTATTTGGCCATGTGCCTGAACCAACACCTTTCTCTATCCTCAAAAAACAACCTGCAGAAAGACACTGCACAACACAAGAGAGTCATTTCCCCTTCCTGATGCCAATACAAGTTGGGAACAGAAAATGAAACAAGTTTAACCTGTTGGAATTATCCCACTTTGCCTTTTCACCAACACATCTTGAGGACCCACAAAGAACTTGCCAAGAAGAACAAGAGCTCTCAATACTCCAACCATTCATTCCCAGTAGCAAAGAGCTCTCACCTCCAGCTGTCAAATTCTGCCCCTAAAAAGGGCATTTGACACTTTTTTTCTGAAGATCCACACAAGAATCACGACTCTTCAGAGCTGAAATATTATTTTAAGAAATCCACAGTACCCTAATTAACAGTGGAGCGAAATGTTTCTAGTGCAGAACAGGACTCCACTCTCAGAATACTAATAATCTGTTTAATTACAGCTTGAAAAATGGAAACATCCTCCAAGCAGGATGGTTCTCATTCCATAGGTTATTTTACCTATAAATCTCTGCTCTGCTAATAGGAGTTAAACTGAAGGAAGACAAGACTTGGTTTGTCTTGGTCAAAACTTGCCAAACAACACGATTCAGTTAAAGATATACCAGACTTATTTTGTTTAGGTTAAAACTTGCCAAACAACACGATTCAGTTGTTTTAATTTATCTTCAGTTTCTGAAGGTGGAAACAACTGATATTAACAATGGTCTCTTGGTCTTCAGATTGTAGAACTATTTTTTGTGAAATAATACAAACACTGACAGCTGTTTAAAGGTAGCTGTTCATTAATAAAGTGCCTGTTCTTTCACAGAATAAAGTATGGTTGTCTAAACTGAAGCTAATCAGGCAGGTTTTCAGAGAAAAACACGAAATCTTTGTGTGCACATGGATATGTACATGCATGTAATTGCTGCTATGCCAAGGGAGGTGAGGCACAACCCTTTTGCTGGAAATTTGGCTTAAGGCTCTCACCTTCAACATCCACAATCCTTGAAACAGAATAAGCAAGTCAAACAAGCAAGTGAAAAAATATCCAGCACTCTCATGGTGGGTAAATACAACCTAGAGAAACATCTTCAAGCAGTTCAAATAACCTCTGGCTTCTTGTGCAGCAGCTCTCAAATCAAGACAGCTACTTACAAACAAAACACAGCTCCTACAAAGCACACAGTACACAATGGTTGAAAGCCACTTCTGCACAAGTACTTTGAAGAACAATATCCCACGTGGCTGCAGTTGCTAGAACTTACCTTCCTGAGCTAATAAACAACATGGCCATGTGAGATCGGAGCATTAAAGGATTCTAGAAGAATGAGCAAAACTAGTTCTGCAAGTCATACTCATTAAGATCCTAATGACACATCCACAAACCTGGCACGTGAGAAACCCTAAGAAATCCAAGACACTGAATGCAAAATTGATTTTTATCTAGGTTGCAAGGTGGAATCAAGCCTCTCACAGGGGATCATCACAACCAAGGCCAAGCTATGCCTGGAAACTACAGACAAGGCTTTAAATGTGTTTGAGCCATAGTTCTGCCTCTTCTGTCTCCTACTTTTCCAAGCTATCCTTAATGCTGAGGATTGAACTGTGACTAAAAGAACAGAAATCACTTGCTTTTGCCAAACTGCAAAAGAATACAAAGGTACAACACTAGGCTGCCATGATGGAAGCCTAGAAGCTCACTCAGGGTTAAAAAGAGTATTTTCAGCCAAACCAGCCAGATAAATCCAGTGACGATATTAGAACATCTCCCAAAACCACTAACTTCTTTTTCAATCACTGTCAAATTATGGCTTTTATTAATGAACTACCAGATTCACAGCATCTTCTTTAGGTTAGCCTGATATTTTTAGTATTCCAATCCACAGTGGGAAATACAAGTACAGCTTAACTAGAGAACTTTCCCCAGAGTATTTTCACTCTTTTGATCTCACACATTCATCAAGTGGCATTAATTTTGTCCAGTCTTTCTAGAGAGGGAGATTAAGTCCTCAAACAAAGGCACTTCTTTTTCTATTTGCTCTTCTTTCCAGATTCCTTCCGCTCTTCTCATGTATTTGGGAAAACCAAGACATGGAAGCCTCAGCTAAAAAACAAATTATCTAATCCTGGGGATAAATACCCAACTACTCCTTAGAAATCTGAGTGCAGCATTCTCACAGGTGCTACAAGCAGCAAAGGCACCTCCTGGATATGTCAAATACTGTGAGATCCCTGTGAGCACTGCAGCCTCAGCATGGCCCATAACACCAGCCAGATCCACCAGCAATTTATAAAGCCAGAAAAAGGCTTTGGGACACAGCAGCCACCAGGTACATGAGAGGAACTGATTTGCATTTTTAGAAGTGCTTTAAAAGGGAGTAAATTATTCAAATTCCCTCATTGCATGTAGTATCCCAGGAACAGCCTGTCTTCCCCACAAAACAAAGTTTGGTCCTCAAGAGTTACAGCAGAGATGCTGCTGCAACTTCCTGCTGATAAAAGCTGTGCTCTGTTCTAAATTGGATCTTTTTCAAATCCAAAATGCAAAGAGAACCCAAATCCCAAACCTCTGCCCCTTTTGCTTCCTTAGAATAAAATTCTCCTTTAAAACTGTACACAGTTTAGCATCTACACACCTGTAAATAAGTGCTATTTTATGTAGCTCCTTAAGTGTTCCAAAGTAAGGTGTGAAAATTCCAATTTCAGCACACCACTACAAGTCTGAGTATACACCCATGATGACCAAATGTGATTTGTTTCAAAGCAGGAGTTTTATATCTTTTTGTCCTTGGAATTTTGAAACTAACAAATAATTTCCAAATCCATTACAAACATCCCAGTCACAAATTGTAGGAGGATTTGAATTAGTCAAGCTTTCACTCTTAAGCTAATAAATGTAGAAGCAACTATGTTCATCAGGTCTGTTCCAAACCAGGAATGTTTAATATGTATTTTCCAACAGTGATACCTCAGAACTACAGAATGCAAAAATGCTTTTATCAAAGTTAAAACAGAGAAAAAAGTATTTTACCTGTAAATTTCTGGAGTAATGAATTAATAATTATATATTGACCAAAGCAGCAGGAAAAGTTATTTTAGCAAGTCTACTTCCTTCTATTCTCTCCCCATTAATTCTCCCTTTCATAACATATGTAATCTCAAGTCAATGAAATACCATTTAATTCAAATTAATTTTTCTAACTCCAAGTACAGAAAGAGCTTCTCTTCCATGTTCTGCTCATCATGGGAAATTTCCAGACTCCTGAACATTTCACTAGGGTCAAAATTTATGTGCTGCCAGATCTGTGTACAAAAAGTCAGGTTCAGAAAAAGAACTACACAAGGAAAGTACCTGCTGCCTCCAGTAAGGCTTCTAGTCTTGCTTGTGTTTCTGGATCCACAGTTCTCAAGTCCGCACCTTCTGCAGCACTCGATAAGAACAACTCCGATGTGGTTTTGAGTACTGGGTTATCAAGATCTTCTTGGTCCAAAATAAATGATTCAACCTGTTTGCAAAGTTAGAAAAACAATTTTACCATTTTTGAAGCTTTGAAGTAAATCTAAAATATTACTCCCAAAAAATTCCACAAAAATAATCTAACTGTACTATCATAATTGTGTTTTAACTGCCAAGAACATAGAACAAAACTACAAAAAACTCACTGAAGAGGTAAAGTCACAAAATACAAAAACCCTGCATAAAAAAATATTGCAAAAATTACAATTTAAAACACCTTAAATACAGCAAGATCAACTCAGATAAAATACTGAATAAGTGTTATGCATGTTTGCACAGTTAACCACCCAAGCAGGCAGACACAAGAAGCTGTAACATCTCTGTCACCAAAGCTCATCTACCATGTTATTAATAAAAGGCACCAGTAATGATTGTGGTACAGCTAGACCTATCTGAGTGCCAGGGAAAGATGGAATGTTTTCCCAAGATGCCTTTCATTTCTCTTTTAACAGTAATTTCAACAGAGGTAGCACAAAGATTTTGTTTATTTTGAGCAAGAACACAAGAATTGACCAAAACTCAACAGCAAAACATCTGTTTCCAAGCTGGCACTCAGCATTACCCCAGTCTGCTCTGCTTTCTGGACAAGAACAGATCTGCAGAAGGATTAGGCAGGCAGGTATTCCAACCAAGCAGCAATAATGCTGTCCCACCAGTGCCCCACGTGACCTCCAAACACAAGCCCATGGAATTACTCAACATAACACACTGCAGTTTTATGACAGCTTGCCAGAGTAAACAAGGAGGATACCTGACTCACACTCTAAAGAGAGCAGAGCTACATTTCAGAATCTCCCAAGCTCAGACACAATTTCCTCTATTTTCAGTAGTATTTTAAGACAAAAACATTATTTCATAATTAGATGTTGGCTGTTATCTGTACCAACACTATTGGTGCCTTAGATTTGCTGTAAAAATCAGACATTCCTGTAACTCAGCCACTGCTGCCCTCTCCCACTTTATAGCCCAGTCTCATCTTCCTTTCTCAGTTTTCCCCAAAATACTTCCCCCTATTTTTCTCACCCCAGCAGAAAACTACATCTCGTTTCCCCTGGAAAGGGAAAATTTATACTTAAAAAAAAAAAAAATCAAATCAGGCCATCTGCAAATTCATTAAGTGCTCCATTGTGTGAACAACGTTAACAGGATCTGGGAGCAGCACAGAGCACTGCTATTCAAGAGCAACTTGGGTTCGTTCATTTCTTCCCCTTTTTGATATGTAAATGGCTGTAACACTATCCCCTGGTGTCCGAGCCAGCCCTGCTTGCCAGGGAAATGCTCACATTGGAATATCATGGGAATCAGGGAGCAAGTATGACTTTTTAGGAACACTGAACATGAGGCCCACATCTCAGTGGATATTTGTGATCCCAGCCAGCTCACAGATAGTAGATCTTGTGTGCCAGACACAAATATTAAAGGTAAGAGCAGGCTCTGATTTGGTGCTCAGAGAAGCAAGATTTCTATGTTAGTCCAAGCAACAGTCCTAAAATAAGAAACTGTCATTGCAAGAAAGAGTTGAACATTAAACGAGCAGAAAATTAGTGACCTAAAGCAGTGATAGATATTTTTACTACAAACAAAGAAGAGCTATTTACAACTCACAGCAAAATGCATCCCTACAGTAAGAGCCTCCTCAGCAGAACTCAAATTCCAGGTTAGTCCATAGCCAGCTTAAGGACTCCCTGCTTTCATGAGTTCTGATACAAAACTGACTTCTGGGAAAATTCACCCTTACCTACATGAGGACTTCAGGGTTTTTCAATTTTTCCCACAAGACTACACAAGGCATTAATATGATGGAAATATTATTCCTATTGCAACATGTTTGTGTGATCTGCTGAAGGGCAGAAATTCCCACTGTGTCTACATGACCATTCATTATATACAGCTGAGAACCAGATACAAGAAATTTTATTAGATTCTTATGGACATTTTACTTTGTCAACTACACCATTACATTTACCAGCAGTCCTCCCTTTTGAGGACATACCAAAAGGAGTAAAAATGTCACCTCCCACTGAAGCAACTGCACTTGAGAACAACAAACACTGCAGAAACACTCAGTGGCTCCTGGCAAGCCTCAGGGCTCAGCCTTGGGAAGAGCCAGGCACTCCTCAGCCAAGGGAAGCACAGCAGCCTTGCAGCAACCTGCCAGAAGCTGTCCTGCTGCAAATTCTAAAACTTCATGGTTTTGACACTTTGGGAAAGATATGGACCATTTTCTCCCTGAGTGCTGCCAGCACAAGCTCACTGGGATATATTTACTGGATTTTACAGGCAACAATCCACATCTTGAGCCTAAATCCGTGTTAATTCACCATTCAAATATTCAGCTTCCAAGGAACCTCTGTCTCCCCAACAGGGAATAGATTTTGCTTACAGGAACCTCTAAATAAGTCTGTATTTTTAACAATGATTTTGCAAACACCACTAATTAGAGTAAATTACACACACAGTTTTTACTTAAGAATACAAATTGGGTAGTACTGGTGTAGTCTGCTCTTTTCACCACTCTTAGTAACTCTTTCTGCCTTTCAGCTCTTCTTTACATCAGCAACTGTACTTCCACAGATCTTGCTCAATTAAAATCTCTCAAAAATTCTTGCTTCACATACAATACTTCCATCATAGCTTTGTATCATAGGAAGGCAGATGCTTTCATTATTACTGCACATGTTAAGCATCAATTTTTAGGTTTTATTTTGATTTTTAGTAAGAGCTTAATAACATACCCACAATAAAAATATATCTTGAGTGTGAAAATACTGAAAATCCATATGCAGAATGTTAAAATAGTTGCACCACTGCCAGTCTCCCAGAATAAACTTCAATGTATTTTCAAGTCAGAATGTCTGACATTTCTGTAAATCAATGCAGCTTCTCACACACTAAGACAAAGCTAGAGAGAATGAACAGTTGGATATCTTATCACTAATAGCAGAGTGAGAAATTACCTAATTGATCAGATGTCTCTTGTGAATGGAAGTGACCAACAATAATCACATATTACAATAATTAGAAAAAAAATATCAAACTAGCACAAATATATTAAACAAATCTGTCTTTTTAAACAAAAAATAAACTGCATTAAAAATCAAAACAAGCAAGTAAAAAATCCAAACATATTTCATATTAGCATTCCTGGAAGACATAATACACTGCTCATGTGGCAAAATTTAGGCACTCTGCTCTATCCTAATCAGATCTGCAGCAAAGTGATAGAGTAACCAGTCACTGTGCTATTTTTGGATTATTTTGCGAGCTGCTTTGGGCAGTTAATAAGCATCTTACTTGGGAAGGCTCATTAGGAACACAAGGATTCCAGATATTATTCTAACTGCCTAACCAATTTCACCTTCCCAGCCCAAATTCAAGAAGCTGCACAAGACTGGAGGGCAGAGCTTCACCACCTTTGTGTCTCCTGCTCTCCCACAGCAACCATGGCCCTTGCCTGAAGTCCTGCCAAGGACTGCAGCAGCCTGGCAGCTCTGCAGATCCAGTTACAGCCCTGGTGCCTCCCTCCAGAGCAGCCACATTGCAGCCATGTGGCCTCAGCTCCATCAGTGTTTGTATGTTAACACCAGCACTGAGTTTACTGCAGCTCAGGGGGGTGCAGAGAGACTTTGCAGGCACCACCATCCCCACTAACACTGGTAATTCTGGTGAGATGGACATGACATGCAGGGTTACAACACACTTCTAATATTAAATCTAAACTGAGCTTCCTTATGTTGCACTACTGCAAAGTACTTTTCCCAGAATAGCCTGGATCTGCTCACAAATAGCCTGCTCCTGACAGGCTACAGAGGATGGAAAAGCTTCCTGGGTAGCTGTAGGTAGCACTGCTCTCTCCTCCTCCTGCAGGCAAGGGCAGCAGCAGAGACAGCTCCTTCTAGCTTCTCCTTCCACTTCTGCCACACTAGTGCTCCTGGGAAGACCATCTTCACAAAAAGTGTTGATAGGAAAGAGAAAGGTGTTGTTAAATTATTTCCTTGAACTTGTATTTTCCAGGAACCCCTTGAGCTATGAACACTTCTTTTGGGGTAACAATACTAATTGCTCTGTTTGTGAAGTATTTACAAATAATAAGGACCCAAGCTCTTGACTGGGACTCCTAAACTCCTACTTTTTATGCAAATAAATGACTGCCTGAACTTCTCTTTTGTCTTAGGAAACCATTCCTAATTACTTCTATAATTCTATTTGGACATTTTCACTCCATAATTAACAGCATGTGCAATGCTGCATTAGGAGAAATGCAGCAGAGAAAGTCCTTGTGGATTTTTCAGAGACCTCTAACAGTTTATGTTGTCATGTCCTTTATTAAACTGAAGGCCAATATTGGATTAATACTTGCAATCCTGCCCTAAAATTTTTGGGGAATAGTGACAGGACATAGCACTAAGAATGAACTTTAGTTTGTATTTCAAATTTAACATCAAACTCCTGTAAATTCCACATATTAAGGACGTCAGCTATCAAAACCACTAAAAATAATCATTCCAAGGAGAAAGTAAAGTGAAGGACTTTGTCCCTGACATGACACTCTTAGATGCTCTCTGCAACAATTAAGTGCAGCACAACCCCCTTGGTGTGGACTTAACTCCAACAAAAGGCCTGGTTTTGATTTACCAGAGAATGCACTTTTCAACACTCTTCCCCTGCCAGCCCAGCCAAACATCTTTGCACCTGCTTAAGGTACTTTCCTGCACAACCATCTCAGTTTCAAGAGATGGCTTTTCCTCTTCAAAGGAAGAGGAAAAACCACTCCCTAATGTGGGTATTTTCACAAAACCTTTCAGTGGGGTCTCAGGACACTGTCCTTTCTTGGCATTTGAAAGCTACAGAAAGAAAATAAACATTTCAGGGAAGTACTCTAGAGTCAGTACCTAGAAACAACATAGAATCAATGGGAACATCAATTCAGACATAATTAATTATATAAAACTATATCCACTCTGTTTGGCTAGAGCTGTAATTTCTGAAAGCAGTTTCTTCCATTAAAAAATAAAAGTTCCAGCCCAAGAAGACAGAAGCCACCATGACCTGTGAATCACCAGGAGAGCATTATCCAGCACTATGGATGCTGTGATTACACAGAACCCTGCCAGCCTGGGGGGTACGGGGTGCTTGGGGACATCACCACCTCAACTGGGACCATAAAGTACCTGGAGCACCCTTTCCAGTCACTGCCCACCTTGTGACAGGTCAGGCAGCTGTCAGACACTTTCATAGGTCACTTTAACACAGCAAAAAGGGAGAAAACTCAGGAGAGGAAACAAATAATTTTCTATCACTTTATGAATTTCATAGACTTAAAAAGGGGTCTGTCAAGCTGGAATATCATTCTACTGGGAATAGAAAGGCATTAGATCATGGCAGCTCCCTGTGAGGCCATAAACCTGCCCATGGCTCCACCTTTAAGTGGAGCTGTCAGTGCTCACACCTGCAGCAGCAGCAGCTCCCTAGGCAGGGCATTACCTTGCGAGGGTGGGGAGAGAAGGGGTGCAAATCTGTTTAGCTCTGATTGCAGCAGGATGCTGACTGACTGACTGGAGGCAGGATTATCTAAAGGACAGCCTTTATTCCCATAGATATTAAACAATTACCAAACAAGCAGCTACAGGCTCTGGGCTGTGATGAGCTCATTTCAGAGCACAGGTTCATGTTGCAGATGCTGCTATAGATACAGGGTAAATACAGGTGGACACAACCCCAAGATTTGTTGCTGCAGGAAAGGAAAGGCCCTCACACACACAGCGTGGGCCATGAGAACACCATCCATACACACAACACAATGTTCTTGTTACCACAGGAGCTGCCTAAAATGATGGGAGAGGCAGCAGGCAGTGAGCAAGGACTGACATCTTTATGGCTGTTTCACCACAGGGTCTCAAGCCTGGCACCCCAAGTCACCAGTCAGTTCTCAAAACTACAGCTGTCATTTAAAACATACAGATAAATCAATAAATCAGAATTAATGTTTTATACTACTACTCATCTTTTCCAGAGATTGCTGATCCTAATTTTCAATTTTCTTGCACTCATACTGAACCATAAGCAGACATTCCTGGACAAGCAGCTGTCAAACGGCTCCTGTCAATTTAAGCACTTACCTGGATTCTCTCTTAAGCAGACAACTGACACTATACCATGGAAGTAGTTCTGAATACCACAAACTACACCCTATCACAAGCCTCATGAAAGAGCTCTCTGATCTGTGGATCTGCCAGGAACAGATCACTACAATTTATTTTTATTAAAGCACTGTTTCACAACAATAAGCAACATGATTGCATCCTGTTAACCCTCACAGAATTAAGGCACACAACACACATGTTGACTCCTCTTGGTACAAGAAACTGGCAATGTCACAAAGTTTCTCTGTACAGCAGAAATGAAAGATTTACTCATCTCAGTAACTACTGAAATAACCCAAAACACTGTTAAAGCCAGACATATTCAATGTCTGATAAACAAAAATAATTCTGACTATATTTTCCCCATGTACAAAACAATCTTTTGCAGCAAGGAGTTGTCACGTACAGAACTGGAACTGACAACTGAAGCTTATTCAAAATTCACATCAATCCCAGTAAATCAAGTGCCAATTCTTGACTTTATACCAAAGAAAACCTTTGAATGGAGACCAGGAAACTTGACTAAAATAAGCACCACTTGCACTAAGCACTCCTTATTTTCACGTATTCTATCTCAGTCCACTCTAAATCATGTTCTGAGTGCTCCATCTTCCCCATGGGCTCTAGGATTCCCTCCTCACCTGTTTTTTTAATCTAATATTGCCACAGAAAGAGCCCCTCTTCTTTCCTCACCTCAAGCCAAGAAACAGCTGGTGTAATTCAGTATTTGATTTATTATAAACCAGAATTGTTGCATCAATTTAGCCATGGCTTTCCTTGCTCAAGTATTAAATCCCAGGCATTAAACCAAAGTGAAGGCAACTTTTAAGACAGAAGATGAATAGATGCATTTGTTTGCTGATGTAAAAGCTCACACCCAACCAAGATGGGAAGCATTCTAAGCCACCTTCTTGGAAATGACCTTTTAAGATCTCTTTTCAATCCAAGGGGACAATGACTAAATAGAAAAAAAATCATACAAGTGGATCTTGAATACAATAGTAATTCAATAATCTGTTTCCAGGCCAACCTATACATTTCAGACAGAGGAATCTCAGCATTTAAAGCAACTAATTAAGTTATCTAGAGGCTTATAGCAAACTGAAAATCATCCTGGCCTTTCTGCCCCTCTCAGAGCCCAAGCTAGTGGCAGCAATTCTTTTCAAGGCCTGGATAAACAGGTCTGTGCACGCTGTCCCACTGCCAAAGCAGCAGAAACCCCAAAGCAACTCCTGAGCCATCACTTAGTCATTTCAGAGAAACTATCAGAGAGCCCTGCCTAAGCTGTGATCCACTGAAAATTCAACATATAGCAGTACAAGGGCTTAAAAACGCAACTCTTTTATAAAACAATTAAAAGAGAGACATTTATTTAAGCTGTTGGATTTAGCCTAAGAAATCCTAAATGCCAAACATCCACAAGAGACTCCCTTTTTCCCTGTCTCCCTTTCAGGCTGTGTGCCCCACTGCCAAAGCAGCAGAAACCCAATGCAACTCCTGAGCCATCACTTAGTCATTTCAGAGAAACTACCAGAGAGCTCTGCCTAAGCTGTGATCCACTGAAAATTCAACATATAGCAGTACAAGGGCTTAAAAATGCAACTATTTTATAAAAACAACTAAAAGAGAGACATTTATCTAAGCTGTTGAATCTATCCTAAGAAATCCTAAATGCCAAACTTCCACGTGAGACTCCCTTTTCCCCTGGCTCCCTTTCAGGCTGTGGAGGAGCACATACCCTGAAGAGGGGATGCTCAGCAGTCAGCATGACCAAGGATCAGTTTGGGAGCAGAACATTCAGCCCCAAATGCTGATCTCCCCTCTTCCCTTGGTCTGAAATATGACTGACTTACTACCTACCTGCCATGTGACACTGTTGGTTTAATTCATGATTTTGGAAAGGGGAAAGTTCAACAGGTTTAGGGATTTTCCTAGAAGAAAATCCTAGTTAATAAATAATCCCTATGTTTTACTGAATGCAAGGGAGAATAACGTAGGGACCTAGCTAAAACCTAGTGCTACCACACGAAATGGTAAAAACACGTGAGACGACTTTCTGTTGGCCCGCTGTCCAGCACCCAATAAAACATCCCATTTTTCTTTTATTAGGGAGTATTTTCTTCCTGCAGGGTGGGTGTGCAGGAAGGTACCTTTGAAAAGCTCTCCCAGCCAGAAGGGCCAGCCACACTGGTCTCTTCTCAGCCACCACCAGCATTTGGACAAACACACCATGATAATTCAACTGGGAGTAACCCCTCAGTCTACAGCACCTTTCCTTACACATTCTGGGATGGTTTAGAAGAGCTAAAGATGAAAATAATTTTGAAAAATACATCAATTCCCTCTTGAAAGCAACGGACCAAAGTGAGTAAGAGATCTCATCTCACAAAAACCAGTAAAGAAGTAACAGGATCCAGCACAGGACCAATTCTTTTATTTATGTGTTATCATGGTAAGTGTTTTCTATCTGCACTTCAGCAGAAGATACACGATACTACAAAAAAGGAGAAAATTTTCTAATATTTTATAAAGCTTCTAAACAATCAACATTACATAAGAAAAAAATTCTTAAGTAATGAGTTGCAAGAGTAAAATGCATTTCCATAAATTTCACTTGCTCAGCATTCCTCCAAAACTATGCAAAATAAAACCTCTGCACTTTCACAATAAAAAGGGAGAACTACTTGTTGAGGAAAAAAAAACCAAACTATCTGTATTCTACTACAATATATATCTGTCTATAATAAGGACTAGAGCATACCATCCTAACTAAATTAACCCCTAAATCCAAAAATTAATTCATATGCACCTCAGCTTGTCAGAGGCAGCATGGGTTTATAACACAAAGGCTGCAACCTTGTTACTGCACTCTATTGCTACAAAAAAGAAGTATTTGTATCATTTCAAAGTTAAAGTAATCTTTAGTTTATCATCGACCAAGGTCACTGGAGGTACCAGTAAGAAAGTTTCTATTTGAGACAACCTCTGAGGCCAGGCACTGCGCAAAAATCTCCTAAAATTATTAAAGTACTTGCACAAATCACTGATTTCTGACGTTTGCTCACAGTCCCCATTCCAGCAGAAGGCCATTCCCACCAGGAAGACAAGGTTTGGTTGGTGTTTGCATGGCACATGGGCTGCTGCTAGGGAAGAAAGCAGCTGCAGGACACAAATGAAAGCACCCTGCTAAGAGTGAGGCCTCAGAGCTTCACTTAAACAGTGCCACAAAGGTCCTTAAACAAGATGCAAGAGTTATGTTTCTTGCTTCATGAAGTTTTCAGTGGGAAAGATACCTAACGTTCCTTCTTTCATGTAAGTCAACACTTGCCTCTGTTTTAAATCCAAGAATCATTTTTACTCCAATAACAGCTTAATACTTTAAAGGAATCATCATAGATGTTACAAGAACTCAAAATTACCTACTAAGATTGAAGCTCTCCTCACCTGCAGGGTCTGAGCCCCAGCTGTGGACTCCAACAAATCCCCAGTTCAGTCCTGGAGCTGCTCCCAGTTTTGAAGGCCAGGCCACACGTGCACAGAAAAAGGAGTGCCTGTGTTTTCCACTTCCCTCCACACTGACCCTTCTGTCAAGCGACTGTAGCAGGGATGGTTTGAGCTCTGAGCAGAGGACAATGTCCCCATGGCACCATCCAGCTGTCCTTCCAGCTGGATTTCAGCACTCTCCAAGGCAAGGAAAGGAGACAGAAGATCTGCCCAATATCGAGCCCATGGGGGAGCAGCTGGGTAGCCCCAATTTAAATCAGAACACAAGAACTCATGATTCAGCATTAATGCTCAAACAAACCCTTCCCACCCCCCACCAGACTGTAACTAGTTGACTGGTGAAACCTATGTGCAAATTTGTACCTAAATATAGATGTTCTGCTAAATTTGGCAAATCTCTCCTTACCAAGGGGTTGCACTGCATATTTATGTAATTATACAGAAGTATTTCACATCTTTACTTTCTACACCTATCATTAGAAAACAGTTGCTGACATTTATTTTAGGTCATGTACTCAACTGGGTCAAGCTGCACTAAAGGGAGACCCAAGTTCTGCAAGAAACCTTAGAAGTGAGCTCACTGTAAAATGTTATTGAATAGGATTAACCATACATGCACACAGAAACACTGCTTGTTCCTGGTTACCACACTTGCAAAGTTACTGAGATACCTACCATGATTTTTCTGGAAGTTAGATGCCTAATCAGACTGGGAATAAATGAACACCCTACTGACCAGCTCTCTGCATCCTGAGGAGTCACCTCAACACTTCTGGAAACCTGAACATGTTACCCCTTGATGTTTCCTAACCACTGAATAATTCCTGGAAGAAAATTTTACTTTTTTTCCCATCTTTTACCTTCTCAACTTTGAAAGAGCTTGACAAAAGAAAAACATCAACTGCTAAACTGAAACCTACATTTTTCAGAGAAAAGGCTTTTCTGCTTAATACTATCTACCTGAACTTGCATCCACTTTTTGAATTTCTATTCCTTATGGTAAAGAAAATGCTGCTATTTACATTGTTTCTAATACAATGAAAATTAAAATGTCTGAGCATTACATTAGCCTCAGAAGTCAAAAGATGCATTGTGCACACCATCTACAAAGCAGATCCATGTTAGGAAGGTTCAACAATGCAGCAATGACTTTAACAGACAACGCTCCTAATCTGAAACAAACTAGGTATTTACTCTGAATTTCAAACCCAGTTTAAAAATTAAGAGACCTCAGGTTGCAGGGAGGGGGGCCCCAGACAAAATCTCCAGGTACTGAACTGCTCTGGAGTGCATGCCATTCAACTACTCATCCTACTGCTGTAGGAGGTATGTTATGTCTGATTTTTAATTATGCTTTATGTAAATATCCCCAGAGGCTTATGCAATAGGTACAGGCTTAAGTAAGGCGAGCTGGTGGAGGCAGCTCAGGAGAGGGAAGCCGAGAGCTGAGCTGACTCCATAGCCAAGGGCTGGGTGAGCTCCAGTTGTCACTGAAGGCCTCCAAAGCCCTGAATTACAGAATAGGAGAGATTTGCTACATTTGTACACTCACTGCCAAAAGCCACTCACTGAACCAAGCTCCCAGATCCCCTGGTACTTCTGTCAGCACGGCCAGCTTCTGCTGCTTGATTTACAACAGCTCAGCAAACTGTCCTGAGCACCAACACAGCCACATTTATCACCTGCTTCCACTCCTGCTGCCACACTTTGCTGCTGGGAGGCTTTTTGATGAGGACCTGCACTTTCTGTGGCCACCAAAGACCCCATGGACATGCAGTAATCAGCACTGCCCTCCCAGCACATCTTCACCTTGACCTACAGCCCTCAGAGCCAGGCTGGAGGAGGCTGTTCAATGCTTGTGCCTTTGGCACTGCTGGAAGTACCAGCAAAATTCACAAGGAGTGGTAATAATACACTTAAAGTCACACCAAAAATCTCACTCTAAACAAGTTGCAGGCTGTGTTCACACCCTGATCAAGCTTAGAAGGCAACTAAGCAACTATTTGCACTGAGGTCAAAACCACCTCATTTCTCAGGCTGCAGCCAGTGGTGAAGCTTCTCTGAGTACCCAGGAGATCCACAGCAGGCAGATTTACACAGGAATAGCACAGAGCTCCTGGCCTCAGCCCTCCGTGCCCAAAGACGTGCTGCAGCTTGCAATTGTTTCTATTTGCATGGGATAATTTTAACTGGTAATTCTAGAAAATATTCTGCACAGCTGCATTCAAATTTCACCTTGTGGACCTAATACAACTCATCTGTACAGGATCCACTTTAGTCCTTGGTTTCCCAATCAAGAGCTTGGTCACTACCATGGGCAGGCACTGAGCTAGGAAATCAGAAAGCTTCAATTTTCTCCCAGTTCTGCAAGCCAGGATAAATGGGGCACACCCTCTTCACCTGTAAAATGGGGACATCACTCCCCTCTGTAAAGTACTTGGAGATCTGATCTAAGAAATGCAATATATTTTCAAAAAGGTCAAAATATATTGCTCTTTTCATTCTCTAGATAAATGCTTCATTATACTCCTTGTCCTGCACTTCCCCAATGATTTTCTTTTTTAACTAATTTGCCATTTTGACCAGTCCAATTATTTTAGCATATTAAACTCAAACTAATACATGGATACAAAACCTAAATACCACACAGCAGAGTCTACAGCATTTTGTACCATTATTTTTATGGCCTCAAAAATAGAGAGAACAGATCAAGGCAGCATGGCAAAAACTCACTTTTTTTTTTGTTTCATTTTTAATTCTCCCTTTTAGTTCTCACTAATTCCACCCACTGGTAATAGCTGAAGGCATACTCCCAAATCAGTGACTCATGGCACAAGACCACAGTCCAAACAGTGACTGACTGGCTTCTCAAAGCAGTGCTGTTCAAGAATTGCACTGCCCCATCCCTGCACCTTAACTGCCTTTTCTTTGCTCAAAAAAGAAAACAAAACAAAGAGAGACACCACCACTGACAACAGGTGCTTCCTTAGCTTTCAGAAAAAAAAAAAAAAAAGAAGAAAAAAAATTCCCCCCTTGGTGCTCCCAGCCATGCAGCCCAGCCTAGGCACATTCCTCCCACCCATGCTTCTTCCCAGGTAACTCTCCACAACCAGAAACACAAGACAGGAGAATTCCCCAGGCAATTTCAGCTTTAAGATTAGCCCACCTCCTCTCCATGAGTGCTGGAAAACTTCAACTATTTCAATTCCAAATGATTTCTTCTATTCTGTATTTGAAATAATGAACTTTTCTCCAGGTTTTTCAAATGAATCATTTAACTTTAAGAGCTGTTTGGGAACCTTTATTTTTTTGACCTCAATGGCAACCTCCCAGACACATTATTTATAATAGGCTGTCTTTCTTAATACTTGCTATTAGTCAAAAGAGTGCTTAGTAAACATCCTAGTTATCCAATCTTCACATCCCTTAAATAATGGGGTGGGTTCAAAAGGGATAAGCTTTCAAAGTAGGACTCTGCTCACCTTGTAAAGAGCCACCAACCCCTGATACAGCCCACTTCCCATCATTTTCCAGATTCTGTAGCTACTGCTTTGTATCTTCAAAGATACATTGAAATGTGACAAGGAAGACCTCCTAGAGAGCAGACACTCATTGGTTCCTTGTGTCCTACTCTATCCATGGTAGGTCTTCCAGCTCCCCCAAACAGCTATGTCCTGGAACACTTAATTCCATATGGGACTGATCATGGATGTCCAGGACATCAATCACACAAGGAATGTTCACATACAACTGCTCATCTGCCTGACCATTAGATTCTGAGTTTAGCTAAATGTCCTGCTGTTAGTACCACTTTTAATGTAGCTTAGGTGGTCATGAGCAAAATGCAAACGTGGATCTGCATCAGTTTTATCACTTTTTTTTTATTCAGATAAGACCTGGCTCAGGTTTCAGGAGGGCTGGACAAAAGACGGTCATCAATAGAAGGCAAAAAATTTAGCCACAGGAGAATGAGTGCAGGCTCCTCTCCTTTCATCTCTCCAGAAGGAACAAGGACACATCCTAAGTACATTTGCTTGGCCTCCAAATTAAAAATTATATGTATCACCTTGGCTATTTTCTTCCTCCTGCAGAAGCCCAGAGGAACTGGGAAAAGCCTGCAAGCAGTAAGCAGCCACTTTCTCCTGCTTTCCACTAAAGATATGTAAGGGCTGTGATCCAGCTGGGATCCCATCTTTTGCTAAGAGACTGCTAAGGAATGAAGATTCACCCTTTGGTACGGCAATGACAGATAAAAGCCCTCATTTACCTTCTCTCCCTAGGCTACATAAAGCAGCATTAAATGCCAGTTTACAGGTCCAACAACGCTCCATTTGGGTTGGGATAAGGCCCCCGTCTCTCCTCCACACCCTCCCTTTAAACCTCTGCGCAGGTTTGGAAGATCAAAGGAAGACACTTCGACTACCCTCTTCCATTTTGTTGGGTAAGAAATATTTCTATTGCATAAAAGCGTGTGTGTGTATAGCTACATCTACAGGAATTGATCCGTGTCTGGGCACCCCGAGTCCAGGGCAGCAATAGTGGGGCTGACGGCTTCACTTTGTTCTCCGCCGGGTGCAGGATCTCGCCTCCCCCTCCAAACCTGCTCCCAGGTGGAAGCGGCTCCTTGAGGTCAGGACACATCCTCACCCCGCTCCGCGGCGCGGCGCGCACAGGGCCCGGCCGCCCCCGGCCCTTCCCCGGGGCCGCCGGGA
>NW_005054386.1:116704-126971 GCF_000277835.1 Geospiza fortis
GCCGGCCCAGGCTCGGGTCAGCACCGCTGGGGCCGGGGGACAGCCAGCGTCTCTCTGTCACACACCTCTGCCACCCTCGGAGATGCCACGGTGCTGGCCTGTCACCCTTCCCGGCCCTACTTGCCCAACGGTGTCACTCAGCCCCTGGTGACAGCCCCACGGCCCAGAGCAGGGGTTGAAGGCTGGTGGCAAAGCCACCCGCTCATGTCCCCTCCCAAAGGACCGTGCCGGGCCCGGTGATGCTCGGGGCCGGGGTGGGCAGCAGCCAGCCCAGCCCAAAGCAGTGCCGCCGATTCCAGAGGGGTCATACCATCACTGGGAAAATGATAGCGGCCACGGTGGACTTGAGGAGCCAGAGCAGGGCCAGGCAGAGCAGCTGGATGGTGGTGAAGAGGTGCACCCGGCGCAGGGGCACGTGGCGCAGGTAGGCGAGGTCTGGCTGGTGCTTGGCTGGCATCAGGAGCAGCCGCACACGGTCCGTGAGCTGCAGTGACAGGATGGCAGGTGGGTCACACCTCGGCAGTTCCTGGGCAGCTCTCACCCCCTCCCTGTTGAGATTAGGGCCGGCAGGATGGGGTTCCACTGCCATTTCTGCCCTGCAGCCCTCCTGGCCTCTGTGCTGACCCCCAGCTGATGCCCGGGCCAGTGAGTTTCTCTGTAAGACCTGGTGCCACTGTCACCCCACGCCAGGGGAGCGTGTTCCAGGCAGACCTCTGGAAAGGACAGAGAGGACTCTAGCTGCCCTCACAGGGTTAATTGAGAGATGACACCCCTTGATCCCCCTCACTTCACAGGAAACTGCTGCAGCCTCCTCCAGAGCACAGCTCTGGGTTTCCCAAGCAGAGGGAGGGTGGGAGTTTCCCAGCCTGTCATCTAGAGCAGGGTAATTGCAAGGAAACTGTACTATTTAGAGGAAAAAGTGGTGTAGATAATTCTGGAATAGGGATTTTTTTCTTTCCCTCTGTTGGTTTCTCGGGAGAAGAGAACTGGCACATGAGCAGCAACACCAGAACCAAAGGATTGTCCTGTCCCAGCTCTGCCTGCAGCTCCCAGGTGAGGAAGTCCCTGTGGCTTTGAGAGCAAGTCTGTGTTATCCACTGGTCCCACTTCTCCCAAACCCCTTGATCCAGCAGTGCACAAGTCTCTGCTGCTCCTCAGCATCCCAGAGCCCTCCTTTTCCCTTTCCTTTGCCCTGGAAAGGTCCCTCCTCTCCCTCCTTGTCCTGGGCCTGGTGGGAGACAGCTCTGTGCCAGGCTGTACACCACAGAGAGCTGAAATCCAGGCTCTGCTGTGCAGTGGCAGCTGTTGCTGAGAACAGCCCCTCCTCCCCACCCAAAAGCACCAAAAACAAAGCACCCCCTCCCAGTGCAGCCCTCTCTCCCTCCCTCACCTGGATGCTGTTCAGGGCCGTCACCCCCATGTGCAGGAACACCCCATATAGCACCGGCATCGGGATGTGCTGCAAGGCAGTGGGGTTGGACATCAGCAGGGCACTCTCCTGGGGTCTGTGCCTGCTCAGTGCCCTCTCCTGTAAAAGCCTATGTGTGTGTCCACAGGCTGTGCCTCCTTTATTCCCAGCAGCCCAGCCTGGCCTTATTGGCATCAGTACTTGAGGTTCACATGAGCCATGTCCTCCATGGTCCCTTTGAATGGCATCTCAGCCCCCAGGGGTGTCACTGCACCTCAGCTTGGTGCCATCTGCAAATGTGCTCCATCTTGTTGTCTATGTCTTTGATGGAGATATTTAACAGTATTTTTCAAGTGTTCCTACTGGGCAGACACCACTTGTTACTCATTTCTATTTGGACATTGGTCTAGTGACTGTAAACCTCTGGACATGACCATCCAGCCAATTCCTGATCCATCTAGCAGTTCTTCCATGAATTCCAGCTGGGAGGTGAGGATGCTGGGAGGACCCTCTATCAAAGGCTGTATGAGACCAGCCTCAGAGGTGAGGAAAGAGGTGGAGGAAAAGAGACCTCCTGCCTGCCCATGGGTAATGCAGGGCCACTGGAGGGGTTTTTCCCAGCGTGGCAGTGGCAGCAGGTGAAAGCCAGCAGCAGCCAGGTCATCCACATGGCAGTCGGGAGAGGTAGTGCTGGGGCATGTTTGGGGAGCACAAGGACCCCAGGGCACATGGGGAGGATGGGCAGGTGACATGGGGCCACAGTGCTTTGTGTGCCAGCCCTCCTGGGGCACTGGACACAAACCCTGGGTGCAGTCCATACCCACAGAGGGCACAGCTCCCTGCCTGCCACACAGGCTTCCTGTGCTGCTTCAAGGGCTCGGGGTGAGAAACCTCCAGCCTTGCAGGGTACGGCCACCCCCTGTCTAGGAAAAGAGGCCACCCCAGCCAGGCTTCCTACCTTGAGCACAGGGGCCATGAAGACAGAGACTCCCATCAGGATGAAGACAGCCAGACCTGTCAGCCTCTGCTCCCTGTGGGTGCAGCACAGGTGTCACAGGTGCCCGGGGTCCCTTGGGAACCCACCCCCCTACCTGCCCTGCTGGCCCCAGGGTCTCTGCTTTGTGCAGTTTTGATGTTCACAGGGAAAGGGGTCAGCTCATGCTGGTTGTTCACCTGATGCCCAGGAACTCGGGGTGCTCTCCAGGGGCTGAGGTTGCACTCTCCTTCCTCAGGCTGTCCATGTGTGCCAGGGAGATGACAGTGGCTGAGACATACCAGGGGAGGCCAGTGACAGAGGTGACAACCATCAGGAGGGAGACGCAGAGGAGGTCCAGGTGGAAGCCTGCTCCTTTCTGCAGCAGAACAGGCAGCAGGGCTGGGGGCATCTTCCCACTTCCCTGGCCAGTTTGGGGTAGCTTTCCCCTGGCTACTTCCCAGCCAGGACCCAGATCCTCCCCCACTGGCTGGTGCTGCCTTTTCCCTGTCCCCCTGCTCACCTGCAGCTTGTACTCCCTGCGGTTAAGAATGACAGCTGTGATCTGCTGGTCCATGAAAATGAGGATGGTGACAAGGACAGCAGGTACTGCAGACAGCAGGCACACCCACCATGGGTTGGCTCCAAAGGGGAAAACGACCCAGCCCCGTGCTGGGTTTGTGGGCTGTGGAGAGCAGAAGGGCCATGGCAGCTGCCACCCACTTGTGGGGTGTGCAGTGCAGTTGGGTGATGGGACCAGCCCCAGGTGCCCAGGCTGGAGCCCTTCAGGCACCCAGGGATGCCCCATCTCGGGGGTGGAAGAGCATCCTCACTCATCCTGGGGATGCTGCTAGACAGAGTGACCCACCAGCCCCCCACAAGCTGTGACAGAGCAGGGTGTTGTTCTTGGACACCACAAGGCAGGAGCTGGGCATGTGCCTGTGACAGCAGGTGGAAAAGGTGGCATTGGGCAGCGATGATGGGGAGCCCGAGGAGGTGGTGGTGGTGAGCACTGGCTGCTCTGGGGCACTGCCAGCCCTGCTCCACACCCAGGGTGAGTAGCCCAAGCCTGGAGCTGAGCTTGTGGCTCTTGCTCCAGTGTGATCTGTACAGTGCAGGTCTGAGCCAGGTTATTTATAGTGCATGGGATCAGCTCTGTTCAACCCTTTCTCATTTGCTGTGGTGCAGCCTGCACCCCTGTAGGGCTGGAGCCAGTGATGGGGAGGACAGTGACAGCACAGGGCGGTGGCTACCATGGTGGGCACAGACCCACACCCTGACAGTGCTGTGCCCACCCTGCTGGCACCTTCAGCTCGCTGGGGACAAGGAGCTTGGGGGTCTCGAGGCCCAGGAGAGCATCCACAGCGCAGGAGGCGAGGATGGCCAGGATGACAGCGAAGTCGCTCACCAGCTTCCGCACCTGCAGGTGGAGAGGCCTTGGCCCAGGCTGGCAGGGGTGGGGGCAGGATGCAGCACCCAGAGCCGTCCCCACACCAGTGGGACTGGTGGCCATGTCACTGGGGTGGCTGAAAGATGCTCACCCCCACGGGGAAGTAGCGGCTGCTCCTGAAGCGCTTGAGGGCGGTGCAGAAGAGGAAGGTGCCCCCGAAGAGCAGGAAGGAGACGAGGGTGACATCGGGCACATACTGGCAGCTGGTCCCCAGGAGATGCCCACCTTGATCCAGGCACTGGGTCCTGCTCAGCCCTGCTGGGGTGGGAGGAGGCTGCAGGGACAAGGTGGGTGGTGAGGAGGGGTCACACATGGACACTGGGCTCAGCCCAGGGCCTCTCCTGCCTGCCTGGGAGCAGGGGCTGTACCTGCCAGGCCAGGGGTGAAGGCAGTGATGTGTCATTCCCTGCAGAGCTGTGACCTGCAAAGTGATGGGAGGCAGATTGGTACAGGTTTCATCAGGATGACTGGGATGATGCTGCCATCAGGCTGGGTTCTCAAGCTCTTCCTGAGGGCTCAGGGTGCTGGATGGGGTCCCATGGGACCTCTGAGACCCTGGGGCATGTTGATGCCCAGGGAGCACCAAGGGGGGGATGTCCCTGTGAAGGGCATGGCTAAAGCACCACTCAGAGGCCCCATCGATCCCAAGCTGGCCAGCACTGATGTTTTTGGCACATGGTGCAGGTGCCATTTCCAGGGTCAGTGTCAGTCATGTCATTTCCAGGTTCATGACTTCAAGCCCCAGAAAACAGCCCCTGATTTACAGACTGGGCTGGAAATGGCAGAGTGAACCCATCCAGGTGTCCTTTTGCAGCCTCTGACATCCCCCATCCTGGAGGCACAGGAGATGGGCCAAGGCTATCCTAGATCCATGTACTGCCCTGGCTCCTGGACAGTTCTGGGAGGCAGGAATAGATGGACAGACTATGGAGGGAAGTGGAGGACGCTGCAATGTGGTCAGGCAGGCGAGGATGGAATTAAACAGCCTCCTCCTCCAGTGCCTTCCCCCATCCAGCCAGGAAACAGGTTCCCAGTGGCATCCTGGGGCAGCAGCTTCCTGCTCCCCACCCACCCAGCCACCCAGCCCACGGCTGCTTGGGCTCACCGGGGCTGGACAAGTTGCAGGTGCAGCTGTAGGAGGTGACGTTGTCCAGCCGGTAGTGCCAGTTGATGGGGAAGGCATCTGCCAGGCTCAGCATCTTCTTCAGGGAGTCGTAGATGAATATCAGGCTGATGAGGGCGCAGAAGCCTTCCTCGGTGAAGCGGGTGAAGTGCCCCACCAGGTGACTGGCCTCAGTGGCCACCAGCACCACTCCAAAAAAAGCCACCCAGAGCCCAATCCAGAGGCGGAACTCCAGGTAGTCCAGGCTGTGATCCCTGGGGGAAAGGGTGACTCAAAGCCTTGCCAATGACCCCTGCCTGGAGTGACGGTGGCCCATGCTCCAGCTGGGGGATGCTGGGCTGAGGATCCATCCCTGGCACTGAACTCACTGGCTGAAGGAGAAGAGGAGGCGCTCAAAGACGAGCACGGGGCCGGTGCTGCTCAGGATGGTCAGGGGTTGGCCCGAAAAGAGGCAGAAGATGAAACCAGCAAAGGCTGTGCCCAGGAAGCTCTCCAGCACCCCCTGAAATGCAGGGAAGGGGTGCCAGGCACATGGCAGGGAGGAGGGTTGGGGGCCTGCCCCCCCAGAGCACAGAATAATACAGGGTCAGTGCTGGGGACCACGGGTGAAGGAGGCAGAATTCAGACAATGCTCAGAATGTCCTGGGGATGCTGGTAGGAGCTGGGCACCCAGGGGCTCTCTGGGCTGGGCTGAGCAGGGTTGGTACCAGGCCCCCCAGGCCACACTGACCTGCATGTTGGCAGTTGCATCCCCCAGCATGCCCCCGAAGGTGATGGCATTGGTGACTGTGGCCAGGTAGATGTAGAGCACTGCTGAGAGGCACTGGGGGTGCAGGGCATCGGAGAAGTCACTGCCATACCATGGTGCCTTCCTCCGGATGTCTCGCAGCAGCCCCCCAAAAAGCCTGGGCAGGGATGGAGGTCTCAGAGCAGACCCCACAGACAATCCCCACAGCAAGGGATTGTCCCTTCCCCTGGATACAGGAACCCAGAGGGGCTTGGACATGGTGGTCCCATAAGAAACCAGTGACCTGCCCCAAATCCAGCACCTGCTGCACCTCCCAGTGCCCTTGCAGACACTGACCTGCCTGTCCTCTGCAGCTCCTCCCCAGAGCGTGGGTGCCCTGGGCTGGCTCTGTCCCCAGCTGTTGTCTTGTCCCCATTTCCATGGGGCTGCTGGTCCACTGGGTCCACAGCAGTCCTGTGGCAGAGCAGAGCCTGAGACAACAGGCTGCAGGTTGGGACCCTCAGGACCCAGCTGCATTTAGGGGACACTAGGACAGGAAAGGGAGAATGGAGAGAGGACAGGGGTGCAAACAGGGCTTGTGCATCCCCTGATAATGGAGAGGAGAAAGATCAGGAAGAGGAGGAGATATGGCAGATGATGATCATCTAAAGGTTTTTTTCCAACTGAACCATGATTTCCTCTGGCAAGCTCTGGAGCCAGCCCTTGCGGGACTGGTTTTAGTGGAGGAGCTGGGCAGAGCCTAGGGTGTCCTGCTCAGAGGCTGAGTTTCACATGTAAGAGCTGCATCCCAGTGTTTCCATCAGCTCCCTTTGGAGGGGATTTGCCATCCACTGCCAGGTGGGACAGCAGGACTAAGAGCAGGGGGACCAAAGCAGGGACCTGTGGAGGGGCTTGGCTGGGAGGAACCCCCTGGCTCCTGGGCAGCTTCATCCCATGGAGACAGAGGTTCCAGTGTCACAGACAGAGGTATCCCTGCAGGAGCCTGCAGAGGGGCTGGCAGGAATTGGGGTGCCCTCTCTTCAGCCCACCTCCTGCGTGGAGCTGGCAGATGGCTTGGCGGAGGAATTCGGGCACCAGGGTCCCATTTCCCAGGAGGAAGCACAACCAGCTCATCCAGGAACGCTTCTATCCCTGCCATGAGGTCCTCTCGGTGCTCAGCCTGCCGGGCAACTCTTTGGAAGAGCTGTGGGGAGATGCTGTGGTTTAGCCACCATGTCCCTGCATTCATCCACTTGGAACCTTCCTCCCAGCCTGCAGCCATCACCAGGAAACAAACCCTCCTATTTCAGGGCAGCAGGGGCCCTATATCCTGCAAACCCACCCAAGCCTTTGGTTTTTTACCCTGGGCAAGGGAGGCCACCAGCTTGCCCCATCCTCTGCCCTCCACTGCAGCCTGCAGAGAAGTCCTGGTGTCCCCATTCCAGGCCCATCCCACCCCTGGCTGCTGTGCCAGGCTCACCTCATCTGTCAGCAGAGTGGCCATGGCCCTGCCAACCTCGTGGTAGGCTTTCACTCTGGGGGGCCCCAGCAGGATGAAGAGGAACCTGTGGCAAGACAGCACATCTCCAGAGCAGCCCTCTCCCCTCCAGGGGATGCCTCTCTCAGGGGGGGACTGTGGGGATGGGGGCTGGGCAGCCCTGGGGGCTTCTGCCACCCTAAAAGTGGGGTTGGGGGCAGAAGACAAGACACATGTCTGAAATATCTGCTGCCACTGCATGGCAACTTCACAGAGACCATGGGACACCAGGAGCCTGGCTGGATCACAAGGGTCTGCAGAAATCCAGATTGGGAGGTGTGGGGGAACAGGTCTTTGGGACAGAAGAGGAGAAATCCTCAGCTGGAGGTGTCTGTGGCATCATTTTCTTGGGAATGTTTCTCGCAGGCAGGATGCTGGTGTGTTAGGGAGGGAGAGTTTGCCAGCAGCACAGGCAGCAGGTTTGACAGGACTCTGGGGACATGGGAGGACACTGGAAAGAGAGCTCAGAGCCCTTGATAAAATATGGTAAAAATCCCACAATTGAGAGGATGGTGCAAAATCTCCAGGGGGACAATCCACACAAATCCTCCACACCTTTCCAAAGGTGGCAGGAATGGTTACAGTCCTGAAAGCCTGAGATTGTCAAGCAGTTCCAGTGACTGTACTCTGAGCAAACCCCCAGAGAGGGGGCAGGGAAACTCCTCTGGCCGTTCAAGTGGGACTTGAGAGAACCCCAAGATGCTGGAGGCCTCTGGAGCCTGCTCCAAAGGGATGAGAGGTGACAGTTGTCACATGGGATTGCTGCACCAAGGCGATGGGAAAACCATAAGACCCTAGAGATGGATCTGGATGAGAGACAGCCCTGAGGCAGTGGCTGCACCTGTGGGACAGCCTGGCATGGCCAGCAAAGGCGATGGCACCCTGGGCAAAGGGATGGCAGGGGCGAGGTCTCCCTGCCCTCCGGTTTGGGGAGGAAAATACAGAGCAGGAGGTTATCGTGAAACCTTCGAGACCCTGGGGCATTCCCGGGGACTTGCCGCCCAGCTCCCGCGGAGGAGAGAGCAGCGGTGGGTCGGTGTCTGTCCTGCTCCTCCCAGCTCCTGGGGACGGGTGCTCTGGGCAGAGTGACCAGGAGGTGGCAATGTCCCTCCTGATCCCCGCCTGCTTCCTCCGCGCACTTCCGAAGAAGTCCCCAGCTGAAGGCGCACTGCCCGTGGTAGGCTTCACTGCCCGTTTCCCCTCACGGCTTTGGAGGATGCATTCCTGAGCCACGGGGAGACCATGGGGACCTCCTGCCCTGCTGCTCTCCGCCCACCCCGTCTCAGCACTCAGGAGAGCAGCGGGAGGACAGGAGTCTCCTAAAAATCTGCATCCCGCTCCCGGCAGTAGGTGGAGAGCATCCAGAGCCAGCTGAGGACAGGGAATGCAGAGCCCAGTGGGAATGACCCTGGGGATGTCCCTTCCAGGCTGCCCAACAGATGCTCCACACTCAGCCCATCCTGGAGTGCTCCTAAGGAGCTGGGAGAAGCAGGAGGGGAAGCAGCGAGACAGGAATCTGGGACTGCCTGTGGCACTGGCTGCCATTCCCTTTGCTTTGGACAAGCAAAGCCTTGTCTGGTGTGGGAGGAAATGGGGAGACAGGGATGGGGGAGGGCACAGGGCCATCGGCCATGCTCTGTTACCTGCTTGGAAGAGAAACCTCAGCCAGTGAGCCAAGGGACACCCCATGCCTGAGGCGAATGAAGGCAGTGAAGGGCTTTTCCAGGAATTCAACTTCCCCGACAGCAAGGTGGGCTGCTTCAGCCCCCAGTGGGACCTTCTTCTTGAATCTGTTTCTCAGCTGAAAGCAAAGGGATGCAGCAGCTGGGTACTCAGGATGCCGTGGCTGGGCATTCAGGATCCTGTAGCTGCTCCCAGCCCAGCTCCATGCTGCTGTACCTGCTCCTTAAGAGGTGTTTTGGAGACCTGGGTTCTGGGCTCAGATCTGCCCTTGGCTTTCCCTGCAAAGAAAGAGAGGAAGCAGCAAAATCCTTGTGCAGTTGAACGGCCAGCATGGGTACTGCCCCTGGCTGGAGGCAGTGAGAGGATGCCTGGTGGGACAGCTGGGTTCCTACCTCGGCAGGGAGAGAGACCAAGCTCAGCAAGGAGCTGCAGCAGGGATTTTGTAGGCTGGTGCTGTGGCTGGAGGAGCAGGAGGGCTGCCAGGCGCTCCCTCAGTGCAGGCTGCAGCTCTGCTTCCTCAGGCTGCTCAGAAAGGGCTTTGTCTGCATCAGGGACAGGGACAGCTCTGAGTGGCCCTGGTTCACTGCCCATTGGGGAGTTGCCCAGGGGAAAACCCCCTTAGCTGGAGTAGCAGAGAGCCCCCCCAGGTACCCAGCTGTCATCAGTGCTGCTCTATAGGCACCTCCTGGTGGCCTGTCTCTCTCTGGTGACCAGCCCATCCTGGGAGATGACATTTGCATTACCCATGTACCAATTATTTCCTTGAAACTGGTGGCATCCAGATCCAGGAGCATTGTCCCCTTCTGCAAGCATGTCCTCAGCTGGAAGAGGCTGTGCAGGGGCAGAGCTGGGACATGGGGTGCACTCCAGCGCTCCCCACCATCCTCCACCTTCTCCTCAAACTTGATCCACCTGTCCAGGGAGATGTGGGGGTCAGTGGCAGGCCCTGTGCCCTGTGTAAAGTCTGGGTCTATCTTTGAGCTTAGCCTGGAGCTGGCACTGGCAGGGAGGGGTTTGGGTGGCTCAGAGGGGCCTGCGGTTGGTTCATGGTGTAGGGGCAGCTGGACAGACAAGGTGGTCACGTCCCCATTCCTGCAGACCCACACCTCTCCAAGGTCTGATCAGGGGAATTCCATGATGAGGTGACAGGATGGTTCAGGTTTGAAGGGACCTTAAAGCTCACCTTATTCCAGGCCCTCCACCATGGGCAGGGACACCTTCCACTATTCCAGGTTGCTCCAAGCCCCTTCCAGCCTGGCTTGGGACACTTCCAGGGATGGGGCAGCCACAGCTTCTCTGAGCAATCTGTGCCTCACCACCCTCACAGGAAAGAATTTTTTTCCAATATTCCATCTAACACTGATCT
>NW_005054386.1:127578-127908 GCF_000277835.1 Geospiza fortis
CGGGAAGAGCCGCAGCCCGGCGGCTTTGGTCCCACAGACACTCCGACCCCGGGTGAAAACCCATTGCTGTCCCCAGACTGCCGTGTCCCTGTGCCTCTGCCGGGGGGCACGGGGACATCCCAGCCCCAGCGCCGGAGCCTTGGAGAGGCAACAGAGAGGAGCAGGAGGAAGGGCGCTGAGCCTGGCCTGCCTGACATCCTGCCCTCTGCCGTGAAATTGTCAGCCCAGCTGGGCACTGGCGGGGCAGAGCCCTGCCTTGGGGCTGAGGCTGGGACATGCCCTGGGCTCCCAAAGCGTGGCCCAGCAGCCTGGCTCTCCCAGCTGTGCCCA
>NW_005054386.1:128100-128759 GCF_000277835.1 Geospiza fortis
GGGCTACGGGCACGGCCAGCCACAGGCGTGAGCTCCCCTCCAGCACTCACAGGATCCCACTCATCCCACACCTTATAACAGCTGTGAGCTGGTTTAAACTGGCCACAAACCAATACACAGGAGCCAAGCCCAAAACAAGCATCCCAAAACAGCAGGGCCAGCCCCACTGGTCCCAGTATGGTTGTGTCCTGCCATGTCCAGCTGCCCACCTGGGCCAGGGACCTGGGGACCCACCTGCCTCCTGCAGTGACCCGGGTGGACAGCATTCGTGTGCTCCCGGCCCTGTCTGCACCTGCAAGGCGCTGAGGGGGTGGCAGGGCCAGCCCTGGAGAGCTGGTGGCAGTATCTGTGCCTGTGCAAGGATGCTGTGCCCATGGCAGGAGGGGTGACACAGCCCATGGCAGCTCCTCCTGGGAAAGAGGATATGGGGACATGCTCTGGGGAAGGATGTGGCACCGCTGAGCAAATCCAGAGTGGGGAAATAAGAGGCTGCCAATGTCGGGGCTGACGGAAAGGGCTGGGAGGGCTCCGGGACTGTGCTGCTGTTTAGGAGGCTTCTGTGTGAGCGGATGGAGGGGGAAGGACGTGGGCACAGACACAGCACCCTGCAGGGACAGGGACATGGCAGGGCCTGCACAGCGCTGCCAGCAGAGAGCAGC
>NW_005054386.1:128986-130679 GCF_000277835.1 Geospiza fortis
CCCAGGAGCAGCTGGAGCGGGGCCAGGCACCACCATGGCAGAGTCACGTTTGGAGAAGGGCAGGTGGGAGCGTGGGTTCCTGAGGTCCTGTACCTGCCTGGCAGGAACTGAGGCTGAGGGTCTGGCCCAGGATGTCCAGGCTGTTTGCTCTGTGATACCAGCGGGTGCCACGGTGTGTGCAGGGGTGCCCTTAGCTGGGGTGGGAACCATGGGGAGACCCCTGGCAGAAGGACCCATCGATAAAGAGGATCAGGGATGTCCTGAGGCACCCAAACCTTCCTGAGGTTCACCTCCCACTCCTGTGAGGGAGAGATGGGGCATGACTGGCAGCAGGCACAGGCAGGGAGGCTGTGAGGGGCTGCAGGAGGTGGGAAGGGGTCATGACAGACTGTGGGAGGCAGAGGGGAAGAGGCAGCAGGAGGCAGATGCAGGAAGCAGAGGCAGGGCAGGTCAGCAGCCTGCACACATCCCCCCCTTGCCCGCTGCCAGTCCTCTGTGCCAGCTGACGTGAGCTGGTGCCTCCCTCTCCCGAGGTGCCAGGGCAGCTGGCAAATGCTGCCCTCATACACTGCCCGCACACGCCCAGCCCGGCCTTGGGGACGTGGTGGGGCCTGGCAGGGGCAAAAAATTCCATCCTAACCTGGGGGCCTCCCCAGGAGCCAGTGTGCAGGACTGCCCAGGGACACAGCCACTCCCCTGTGCCACCACCTCCCTCCACTGCCAAAGGCTTTGGGCTCCTGATGGCCGGGGAAGGCGGAAGGAAAAACATCCAGCAAACAATTGCAAAAGTCAAGTCTGAGCAAGAAGGAGGGTGTGAGCGGGGGGGTGCCAGATCCGGTGGTATTCCTTGGAGACAGCAACAACAATGACAGGAATATTTGCTCATGCCTAGCTGAGCCCAAACCAGCCATGGGCTGGGGGCTTGGGACCTCGAGGAACCAACCAGGGGCCTCTGCTGGCCCAAAGGAGATCTGGGGCAGGACCCTGCACTCACCTGGCACTGATGTCAGTGACATTTTTTGTGCTGTCACCTGTGCTGAGGATGGGGCCAAACACAGCACACAGTTGCCAGCATGGTGAAGGACATGGGGAAGCTCTGGCAGTGCCCAAACACAACAGGCTGGGACAGGGACAAGGACATTGGCTGGCTGGGGGGTGTTGTGAGATGAGGCTGTGACTCAATCACTTGGGGAGCATAGGGGCACAAATGGGGCCTTGGGGACAGAAAGGGTCTCTGCTGCTATCTTAGATTGCCACCACATCCCCGGCCCACCTCTGGTGCAGTGGCACACGAGTGGCAGTCTGTCCCCTTTCTGAGGGTCATCCCATCCCAAAGGCCAGGAAGAGGTACAGCCCTGACTCCTGAGGGGCTGCCTCTCACCTGATGCTCCTCTTGTGAGGTGCACTCGCTCTCCCAGCACCCTCGGGCTGCCTCGGCCATCTTCCAGCCAGGGTCTGGGGCCACGGGAACCATAGGGATCCCCCTCCTCTCCCCCTGGCTGGGGCCTCACTTTCCCCGGGGCCATCTCCTACCCTCTGCGCTCTGCAGAAACCCTTTATCTCCCCGGGCTCTCACCGCCCTCGGAGCAGCGCCAAAGTGGCGGGGGCTCTCGGGTCCTGGCCCGTCTCCGGAGTGAGGAGACCCCACCGGACCCGAGCCAAGGTCCCAGGACCTAGTCCGGATCCCAGCCAG
>NW_005054386.1:131148-131563 GCF_000277835.1 Geospiza fortis
CCGGAGAAGGAGGGCGGCGGAGCGGCCTCGGGGGACGACTTCAGCGAGCTGCCGAGAGGTAGGGACGGGATAAGGGGTCCCAGGGAGGGGCCGGGGTCTCGGAACGGGCTGGGCTGGGGGCAGTCAGAGCCGGAGAGGTCGCGAAGGTGCCGAGCTGGGCTCGGCTCAGTCCTGCAGGTGCCCTGGCAGCAGCTCCGGTTCCGCTTCGGAGGGGCTTGCAGTGGTGGGTGGGAGCAGTCCCACATACCGAGCCCCGGCGGCCCCAGATCAGAGTGGGAGTAGCCCGTGGGGCACCAGCACGGAGCAGCGGCGCTCCTGCTAGGGGCTGTCCATGTTCCTGAAGTCTCCTGCAGGGCGGCTTCCAGGGGGTCCCGGGTCTCAGCCGCTTGGCCGGGAGGATCGGAGCCCCTCCTGG
>NW_005054386.1:131682-136663 GCF_000277835.1 Geospiza fortis
CGCCACGGGGGTGGTGGGGGCACCGCCGCTCTCTGGGGCTCCCGAGCACCCACACCGGGCTCCTTGCCCCGGGCTGGCACCAGAGAGCGTCCCGGGGGCTCTCATGGGGGTTGGACGGGGCCCCATCGCGGGCTGAGGGAGTGAATGTACCTGTGCCTCGCACACGCGGCGTGCCGAGGGCAGTACCTGGCACCAGGAGCGTGCTCTGCTCCCTACGGCTCACTCGCCCATTTTTCTATGTTTTTCTTTGCTTTCTGGCTGTGCCAGCAGACTGTGACAAAAAGCTGGCAAAACCGGGCCGAGCCACTCGCACCGGGGGGAGTCAGCCCTCGGGAAGCGCAGCAGTGTGTGTTGGCTTGCCAGCAGTGTGTATGGCTGGGAGATAGCTCTCAGGGCAGGAGAGGCAGGGGACAGAGCAGCCCCTGCTGTCAGCCTCATCCGGCGGTTTCTCCAAGCCGCAGTTTCCTGGAGTATCGGTTTTCTCCAGGCGCAGCGTGGAGGATGTCGACATGACTTTGCTAGGTGTGCAACCGGTGTGTGCCAGCACGAGAGGCTCTGGTTCCGTGAAGTGGTTGAGTTGTAACCTGGGCAGGTTACAACTTGCCACGTTGGACTGTGCTGTACTCTCCTTCCCGAACAGCCCCGGGCTTAATTCACCGGGTTTACTGAGCGCCATAGCTCGGGGGGAGCTAAAAAATCCTCCTTGGAGCAGAGTGCTCTCCAACACCTCAGCGCCTACTGAGATCAAGCTGGGAGCTGGGTTTTTTTGGTATCTGCACACCTTAAAAGCCATTCCAGTACCGTTGTTAGTGTTGGGCTGTGTCTGGGTGAGGAGCTTGGTGCTCTGGTTTCCAGCAGCCCGGCAGGGGGCTGGCGTGGCACCAAAAGCTGCTGGTTACTGCACCACAATTAGAACATACCGTTGTAATTCATGGGAATGATGCCCTCACCATCTCTTGGGCTCTGCAAAATCAAAATTTAAGGCAGGCTTGCTCTTTTAATCCTGCCCTGGGGTGAGTAAGGCATCCTTGTGCCCACGGGAAGGAGAGTCCATCAGAGCCATGAATAGGGTCTTAGAAAAGCCTGTGCTTGTCAGGGAAATAAAGGCCAGATAAAGGGGCAATTAGCAATGTTCTGTATTCAGTGGAAACTGGTGCATATAATAGCAGCATTTGAGATGTATAAAGCTCTGTTCCCCCTGCCCGACTCCCTTCTTTCCTTGAGAATTGTTCTTATGAATTGGAAAGGCCATGATATTTGTGAGGAGCTGAAAAAAAAAATGCCCCCCCACCCCGGGCTCGGGGGCAGCTCCCAGCACAAAGGGCTGTGGGAGCCAGGGCTGAGCAGCTGTGGCAGCCCTGGGATGTGGCTTTGCCTTCCCTTTGCTTGGCACGTGGAGCTGATCTGACTGCTGTTCTCTCCTTCCCAAATTGTTTTTCAGTTGCCTTCCTGTCAAAGCCTCAAGGCCTCGTTACTCCCAAGAAAAAAGGGAACGGCAATAAAAGAAGAAAAGGCAAAGGCCTGGGGAAGAAGAGAGACCCGTGCCTGCGGAAGTACAAGGATTTCTGTATTCACGGCGAGTGCAAGTACATCCGAGAGCTGGGAGCTCCCTCTTGCATGTGAGTTCTGGTGTGTGCCTGTGCTGGGGGAGCCTTAGTCATGGCTCTTTCAATTCTCCAGGCTGGGCAGAGGAAAAACAGAGATATTTTTAGTGCATGTTCCCTACCCATGCAGGGATAACTCTGACTTGGTCTCTTCCTTGTAATTCTTGAGAAGTGTCCACCTCTTCCCCAAAGCCTGTCATGGCCTTAGAGCCAGCACAGTGAGCTGTGGCTGAGCTGGGCACAGCAGAATGGTGTGTAGGGCTGGGGTCTGGCAGCTGAGGGCTTCTGCAAGTCTGATTTGGGAAACCTCATTCTGACCCTGTAAATACCCCACTCTGAGACCTCTGGGGTCCTGCATCTATCAGGGCACATCGGTGCAGGTGGGAGGAGCATTATGCCACCAGCAAAGCATAGTGGAGGCAGCACCTTTGGGGACAGGCTGCCAAAGCCATGCCCGAGCTGTCCCTTGGCCTGATGAAACACAGGGCTGTGTACCTCTCCTTGCCCACCCCACCCCAGGGTGCAGAGCAAGCAGGGACTAGATGAGGCCAGTGAAGGAGAAAGTATTTGCCTGCTGCTGGGGCACCTGGATACAGCACTGCTGCTCCAGGAAATACCCTGGGGTGCATATTTGATCCCCACTGACGTGGGCAGGACTTGAGCTGGCAGATATGTAAGAGGCTTTGTTCTTCACTATCAATCCTCTGAGCCACCCAGCCTTGAGCCCAGGGAAGATAATAGCTCCTTGGCTTATGGTGCCCACAGGATCTGCAGTCTGCAGGGATCAAGCTCCACAGAGCTCCTCTAACTCCCTGGTTCCTCCCTGTTGAAGCTGTCATGAAGTTGGGCCCTTGCATGGGGGACTCGGGACTGCCAATGAGGGGGCATCTTTGCATGCTCAGCTTGGGTTGGTGACCCAGCACAATGTGGGTTGTGACACCCTGGCCTAGGACTGGGACAGCCAGGTATCCCCTGCCCAGGTCCCTGGAGCTGAGAGAGAAACTGGGACACAGACAAGCAGCAGGGATTTGGGGGCTGGCTGTGTCTCTTCAGCATGGTGGTCTGTCCCTGGGTGGCATCTCTCAGAGCCATCAGAGTTTTTAGTAACAGTGGCCAAATGCCCAGTCTCCTCTGCTAAAGAGGCCTTGTGTTGCCTGGTGTCACTCGGTTGTGGCTGTGCTTGGTGCTTGGCTGTGCCCCTGTCACAGGGTCTCCTGCAGTGTTGCTTCCCAGGGCACAGAGTGAAATGAGGATGCTGCTGGGCTGGGTCCTGCACCTTTGCCATGTGCCCAGCCTTGCTGCTGTGCCTGGGAGGTGATGCTGCATGTGGCATTGTGAGCCCAGGAGCTGGGCTGAGTCCGGCTTGGAGATCAGCCTGAGGGTCAGTGGTGCTGGATATAGAGGGATATATTTATCTGATTGCATCAGTGCAATGTGGCTCAGGGAGGGCTGGAAGCCTCCCAGCCTATGTGGAGTGTTATTTCTGTTACATGAGCAACCTCCCAAGTTTCCAGGGATGGGACACCTCTGAGCTGTCAGGGTGTGCAGGGACATCCTGCTCCATGGGAATTGCTGGCCCAGCTGCCTCACTGCTCCCTCCCCACTCCTAGAGGTGTTCTGGGCAACCTGCCTGGGAGTGACTGGAAAGAGCACAGACCCCAGTGCCTTCTACTGGGAGAGACCTCAACCTTTCTAGGAGTCTTCACTAGGTGCAGGAGAAGCTTAATTTACTAGTACAATAGAGAAGATGTGACCTCCCAGCTCAGGGGTGTGGGGGAACAGGCAGGGTGCTGGTTGAGGCTGAGCACAGAGGCATTGCCTTCCCATGGGGTGTGGGACACACGAAGACCTCCTGTCCTTGCTCACCACTGACCTTTGAGTTTCCTTCTTGCACAGATGCCAGCCAGGCTATCATGGAGAGCGCTGCCACGGCCTCCTGCTGCCGGTGGAGCACCCGCCCAGCACGTACGACCACACCACAGCCCTGGCCGTCGTTGCTGTTGTCCTGTCCTCCCTGTGTCTCGTCATCATCGCAGCCCTGCTGATGCTCAGGTGAGTGGGATGGCACTGAGCTCCCAGATCTGTGTCCCTGGGAAGATCATGTGCAAGAGGAGGGTGACAGGGGCTTCTTCATGCCCTGAGCATCCCTTTGCTTGGCCTTGCAGGTGTCACAAGAGGGGTGGCTACGATGTAGAAAACGAAGAGAAAATCAAGCTGGGCATCACTGTGAATCACTGAGGATGCCAGGTGCTGGCGAGGTGAGCCCCTGGCTGGGCATGGGGCAGCAGTGGGGCTGGTGAACATCTGGGGACTCTGCTGTTTGTGCTGTGGGACTGCTGTGTGGATCCTGTGCCAGAGCTAGGCAGGAGCTGAAGGCAGCCTGAGTCTGGAGAAGCAGCTGGCTGAGAGTCCGGGCTGCCGCTGAAATCTTGTCCCCTGGCACCCCTATCATTCCTATGTCCTTCTTTCTAACCCCAAGTCCCTGCTCTGTGCTGGTTTTCCATGCTTTGGAGATGTTTGGCAGTAGGGAAGCTGCTTCTGTTTTGTTTAGCTTTTCCCCCCGCTCATTCTGCTCTCTCTCTGACCCTCTGAGTCACTTCCCCTCCTTAGATATTGCCTCTATTTATATACATGTGTAAAAAACCCCTTTCCTTTTCATTCCCACTCTGCTTATTACTTGCACCAAAGCAATGCCTATCAGCTTGGCACGGGGGGATCTCGCTGCCAGCCCATGCCGTGTTCTTCTGGCTGGGTTGGGATGTGTGCTGTGCCCTAGGGGTGGCTCTGGATCTGGGTGGTGAAAATCTGTCAAACTTCCTCCAATCTGACCTAAACCCTGACGTTAGATGTAGTCATACATATTACAGCTACTTCTCTTTTTTAAAACAAAAAAAAAAAACAAAAAAAAAAAAAAAGAGGAAAAAAAAGAAAAGAAAAGTCATTGTTCTTTGTGAGGATGAAGTAATGCCTTTGGAGAATTTCTGTCATGCTCATCACAGTGTTGGGGGTGGGAATTTGAGCTGTTCATAGAAGCTGAATTTTCAGGAAAGAGACTTGGCACAGGGCTTTCCTCGCTGTCTCCTTTACCCTGGGGGTTACTGGGGTGGATGTGTCCAGGGGAAAAAGTGCTGTGATCCCCGAAAGGGAGCATGGTGGGGTACCTTGGCTCCCATCCTCCCGGGTCCAGCCCCGAGAGGCGGCGAGAGGGGCTTGGGTGGGCTGGGTGTGTGGGCATCTCCATCCCAGCACGCAGGGAGCGCTCTGTGGCAGCGCAGCCCAGGATCGCGGTGTGAGCGAGCTCTCCCGCCTCTCTCTTGCAGGGGCCGGCACTAATGCACTTCTACCTCCTGGAAGAGGCGAGGCCGCGGCGCCGGCGG
>NW_005054386.1:136687-138585 GCF_000277835.1 Geospiza fortis
TCCGTGGCCACCTCTGGGACGGGATGGGCTCGGGAGCGGAGCTGCCCGGGGGCACGGGGGCTCTCCCGCGGCTCCCCGTCCGCTGCAGTACGTGCCGAGGAACAAGCTGTGAAAGGGAAGAGACCGAGCTCGGGGCTTCCTTCGCCGCAGAAAGGGGGGAGGGTAACAGCTATTTAACGAGATATTTTTCATTTTAAATTATATATTTATTTTAGATAAACTGTACATAGTATTTATATTTATTGTAGGTCTGGGCCTGCATATTTCATGTACGTCAAGGTGACAGGGTCAGACCTCTTATTTTTTAAGTGCAATGTAATATCCTAATAATAAATAACACTTTGTAACAAACACTTGGGTCGTTAATTTAATCATGGAGGTGGAAAGCAGTCAGAATTCTGAAGGCTGTGTTCAGCACCAATTCCATGCTGGAGGGGTACTGCCAACAGCAGCAGAGATGTCGAGTGTGTGGTCAGGGCTGCTGGATCAGCTTGTGCCATCCTCGGGGAGCAGTGTGGTGCAAGGGGCTGGAGGCAGGATCTATCTCAGCTTGGCCCCATGTGGATTATTTCAGAGCTTTTCTTCATCTTTGCCAGCTGGTGCTTTGGGAGGGGTGTGATGTTTGTGGGTCTGCTCACCAAGCAGAACTGCCTCCGGTATGAATAAAGCCACTCTGGCCAGTGATCTGTTCAAATGGTAATGGTCGCTGGTTTTAAGGCAGCATTTGTCATTTAGACACTGGCACGGGTTGCCCAGAGAAGCTGTGGCTGCCCCATACCTGTGGGTGTTTAAGGCCAGGCTGAATGTAGCTTTGAGCAACCTGGTCCACTGGAAGGTGGGCTGGATTATCCTAAAGGTCCCTTCTGAACAAATAATATTAGGATGGTTCTATGATTGGGCAAAACCAAAAAATCCAGAGGTGGACCCACACCCCTCTTGAAAGGAATCCCAGCTGTTCTTGGGGGGATTGGAGGTACCTGGAGCTGAGGTAATTCCAGCAAGCAACACTTCATATAGTGATCAGGAACGATTCCTTACTTTGCAGCAAAAATGACCTCCAAGCCAGTTCTTTCCTCTTCCCTGGGGGGAAGCGAGAGCGGGGGAGTTGCTGGCTCTGCTAGAGAGCCGTGAGGCAGAGAGAAACCAACAGGATCCTGGGCTGCATCCAAAGGAGCGTGGCCAGCAGGTCAAAGGTGATTCCTCCCCTCTGCCATGTACAGTTCTGGTGTCTCCAACATAAGAACAATATGGAGCTGCTGGAGCAAGTCCAGGGGAAGCCACAAAGTTGGTAAGAGGAGCGGAGGATCTTCCATATGAAGACAGTCTGAGAGAGCTGGGGCTGCTCTGGTGGAGAAGGAAAGGTTGAGTAGAGAACTCATTGCAACTTTCCAGTGTCTGAAGGGGCCTCCAAGGAAGCCAGAGAGGGACTCCTCACCAGGAACTGTAGTGACAGGACAAGGAGTAATAGGTGCAAATTGAAACAAAGGATTTTAGGTTAGATATATGGAAGAAATTCTTTATTGTGAGGGTGGTGAGAGATGGAGACAGGTTGCCCAGAGAAGCTGTGGTTATTCCATCCCTTGGACTGTCCAAGGCAGGGTTGGATAGCGCTTGGAGCAACCTGGGATAGTGGAAGGTGCTCCTGCCCGGGGTAGGGGGAATTTGGGATGAGATGATCTTAAAGGTCCCTTCCAGCTCCTTAGGCAGGGATGGTTCTCCCCCTCCGGCTGCTCCGGGCCTTCTCCAGCCCCGCGCGGCGCTCTCAGCCCGGGCCGGGCCGGGCACACCCAGGCGGGGCCGGCCCCACGAGCTGGCCTCGGGCCCACAGCCCCACCGGGGCAGCCGGCGCCGGGGGGCACCGCAGGGTGGAGCGAGGAGCCCTCACGGGAGCCCCCCGC